>NW_024502568.1:9526909-10018015 GCF_017590055.1 Onychostruthus taczanowskii | reverse complement strand
CGCGCTCGGCACCGCTCCGCGCCCGGCCCTGCCCTGCCGGCCACCGTCTGTGCGCACCGAGCCGTCACGGGACCGCCCGCCCACGGCCCTCCCGCGGCTCTCGGGGCGGGCCCGCCGAGCGCGGACACCGAGCGCTTCCAGGTTACGGCGGAAGCGCCGCGTTGCCCCTGGCGACGGCGGGAGCGGGGCCGTGAGGGGCCGGGGCCGTGAGGGGCCGGGGCCGTGAGGGGCCGGGGCCGTGAGGGGCCGGCTCCCCGCGGGGCTCGGGCAGGGCTCCCCTGCGCTGTCCCCGCGCCCGTGGCGGGTCCCTGGGTGGGTGCCCGCTGAAAGCTGCCGTGGGGCCAGCGCTGCCGGGGTGCCCCGGGTGCGGAGCGCAGCCCGTAACTCGGCTGGTGACCCACTGCGGTTCATTAAAGTGTTACAGCAAACAGGAGGGGTTTCCTGCCGTTCCAACAGCTGGGTGGCGAGTTGGCCCCCAGCGCAGCCAGGATCGGGAATTCTGGAGGGTGGGCTGGTGTGGAGCAGCTCTCCTCAGTGCGGGACGCTCAGGGCACAGCTGCAAGGCGCCTTTAGCTGCAGAGACACCGCCAAAGAAACGGGCACGGGCACCGCGATATTCCCGTGTCTCCTTCTTCGACAAATCGGGACCATCCCCAGCTGGCAGCTACTGTAACCTCGGACCGATGTGCTGACTCCCCTTCCTGTAGCAGACATCTCAGGCTAAGCCCAACCAAGCTGCCTTTGCAAGGGATACCAGAAGGTGACAACCACACCTCTGTGCAGACAAATATACCCCGGTGTGACAGAGCACCTGCCATCAGTCGCCCTTTCATTTAGGATGGGCTTTAAAAGCAAGTTCTTTGACTTGTTGTAACAGATCTTTCAGTATTTTGCTGAGAAAGGTTTAGCTTTTTAATGCTAAATTCTCAGGTGGTTGCAATCAGTTCCCCTTTCAAGCCTTGATGGATTCTGCACTGCAGTAGCATCTCAACTTTATAATTTCTAAAATATGTTCAAATTAATAGGAGTCTACTAATTGATCTCAGTACTTGCTAGTCTGGACTGGTCCCACAGGCTCACGTTCAGCACTTACTTAGCAGAATCAAAACCATGAGTAAATTGGGGAGCCACATCAGATAGTCAGATCTGAGTATCTGCTATTTCCATCAGATCTTTTACAACTTTTGGCAATCATCTGGGCTAGTTTCAGTGAAACAAGGCTATTCACATTCAATTATCAAATACCAAAATTCTGCCAATTGCCTTTGTGTGAGTCTTTGGCAAACTAGGCAGTTCAGTGTGGTTATGTGGGCTTTTACTAATAAATGCTGGACAGAATTAAAAGCAGAATTGGAATTTTGGCATATTGGGTCACAAGACAGAAACCAGTTGAAATTTCCTAGTGACAATATTTCTTACAATGACTGGGTGTTTATTTGCTGTTATTAATCAGTAAAACTTCATTGTGGACTGTGCAGGATCCTCTACAAGACATGGAAATACACACTTTGAGAGCTTGGAGTTTGATTTGAAAAAAATGTTTCTTCTGTGACTTAATTGAACACAGTCATTTGCATTAAAAGACTGTAGTGTTGTAGGGAGGATCTGAATGTTTTGTCATGTACCTTTACATTTCTCAGGCCCTTTGTGTGCAAAGTGTCACTGCCCAGTTGGCTTAGCATTGAAATATTTACCAAGGATATGTGCTACATGTACTCTGGTTCTGTTAGAGAGTCTACTTCTGGTTTCACTCACTTTGCTTTAAAAAAAAATATCATTTGAAATCTAAAGAAATGTTACTTCATACTCAAAAACGCTGATTTATTCTGAAAAGCTGATATAAAGCAGAGCAGGACAATTGTCACAAGAGATAAATCAGCCAAGAAATTTACACTGCTAACTCCACCCTTCTGCTGCAAATCCTTAAATGTGTCATATGAGATTAGACTGATATTATGGCAATACTTGTGCCAACAATCAGAACTAACAGACATTTTTGCAAAGGCAGAATTCATGCATGAAAGATTTGTTTTTAATCTGCCCAAATGGAGTAGGTAATTTTATACCCTCCTACTGGATGCTGGAAAGCTCAGCTCCAACCTACTCCCAGTCTCCATCAGCAATGTTTGTCCCCAGATCTCCTTGGCTCAGGCCTGTCCCAGAGCAGAGGGTGAATACAGGAGTTCACAATCCTTACAAGTATCAGCGAAGGGTCTCTCAGGATCAGGAGACTGTTGCCCCAGAAACCCCACAGGACTGTACAAGGACCTTGAACTATTGCCATCCACACTGAAACGAGCAGGAGAAATATAATTAAAGAGCATTTCGTAACCTACATGGCTCTGAATTAAGATTTCACTGGCAATTTCGCTTGGACATTGCCTAACTTTTAAAGGCTTGGCTTTGCAACATTCATAATGTTCCTGTAACACCTGTAGCATTTCCTGTGCCCCTGGAAAGGACAGCTCTTGGTGCAGGATCACGCAGCATCAGAGCACCTCCACGGGCCATCAGCTGTGTGTCCCCACCCTTGTGTGTCCAGCACAGACTTCTACCCCTGTTACTGAAAGAGAAACAGCAGCAGTGGCTGCTATCCTCCATCCAGACCAGCAGCAGAGGGGGATGAGTGTTGGAATTTGGATTATTCAGTGGATTCATAAGACAATTCCTAAGGCTATTTAGTATTTACACAGTTGTTTCAAGCATGTTTCTACAAAACAGTGTTATTTATTAGGAGCTAGCTCTTACACAATGAACTAAAATAAAGCAATTAATTAGTTAAGCTTGCTTAAGCCGACCACAAGATCAATCTAGCAACTTCAGAATCATCTTTGACCGAATTCAGATACCTCTGATATATAGCCCCACTTGCCTTTTCTTAATTTAGTGGCTGCCAGACTAATGAATTGACCCTTTCTCCCTCGGTCATGTGGCCTTTTCACTACCTCCTCCCAACTGTAAAATTTTTGTCATCCAGCTACTCAAAAGCCTGCTCTCCTCCCCCAGGCAGGCAGCTGCTGCTGCCTCGGCCAAGGACACAGCTCCAGTCGTTTCTGTGCTGCTGCTGCTGGGGCAGACAGCACAAGAGGCAAATTCTTTGCTGGCTGAGCCAACATGAAGACCAGCCTCAGGGAAGCTCTGTTCCACTTCCAGCTCTGCAAGTCAGGATGTCCCAGCAAGCAGAGCCCGTGGTGCCCCTTTCCACCCACACACCCCCTGCTCTGCCCCCTGTGGGGCTGCTTCCCACAGCTCTCCCCTGCTACTCCCTTCCCTCCCTGCTGCCTGTGCCCGACCTCCACTCTCAGACTTGGATCACCTTTTCCTTCCCCTGACTGTCCCTCCTTTCTTAATCTCCAACAGGGCCTCCAAATTTTAGGTCCTAGTCCAGTCTCTTGTCTGGTTCTCCGTGTCTCCATGTCTATCCCCCTGACTTTCCACTCTCATCCTTCTTCTTTCCTTGTACTGAAGTTCTGTTGTGTCTTCTGTCTGCCAGTTCCTTGCCAACCAGTCTCAACGTAAAACTCTAATTCCCAGTTGTTCTTTCTTTCTTTCTGTATCTCAGTCTCCCACTATCATGTCTCAAATCTCAAAATTCCACACTAGGTTTTGCCTTCCTCTCATCTATACCTCAATCTATCTAGACCTTCCTGTCACATCCTGTTCCTTTCCCTTGAACTGTCAGTTTACCAGAAGTTTGGCTTCAGTCTCCTGGCCAAGGGTTGAAGGGGTTTAGTTATTCTGGGGATAGAAGCATGTTTTGAAGGCTGATGGCACAACAAATCCCACTTAATTTTGTGAGCATCATACCCATCATGGAAATAGTGTATGCCTTTGTCATTCCTTTCTGTCTTCCGCTCGAGTGGCACCTTGGCTCCACTGCCTTTATTATGAGTAGACAAAAACTGGGAAAGCTGGACCACTTGGCAGAAGGGGAGAGAGGAAGGCACAGAAACCAAACCTGGAGGATGCACATGGAGAGTCAGAGCCCTTGTCAATGTCTAGAAGCTGATCCTCAATGCACTGGCTGGCACCAAGCTCTGTCCCATTGAAATCAGACTCTGACCCCCCAGAACAAAAGCTTCTGCTTGGGGCAAGATGCCTTTGCAATACAAAGAAGGATGCAAAGAAGGGGAACCCCAAAATGTGGTTCTCTGTTGAAGAACTACAGTACAATAAGATATTGCTATTTTTACTGTCACTTCTTTTATATCTTCAGAGCCAGGTCTGCTTACTTGAGTGACAAGAAGTTATTTTTGCTTTTTTCTCCAATTGTTTTTACAAAGCAAATGTATGATAAAAGGACAGAGTATCTATGTTCTCAAAAACAAGCAGCATGATTTAGGATTTTAGAACTACGATAAAAACTAATTCTGGTCCTGCCAGCTTCTACTTTCAACTCATTAGCCACCTATCCATGTCTGTTAGCAATTTTTTAAAAAGGCTTCCTATGTCTTAGAAGAGCTCTTCCAGGTGGAAAGACAGGACATATCAGCAGCATATCCAGAATGTCCTGTATGGTGTTATTTTCTTATTTATCTATATAAACACAAACTTTTTCCAGTATGTGCTGTGTCCTAACTGTCCTAAGGCCAGCAGTTCTTCAGTTCACAGCAAGTGAAAACTGCAAATCCAGCAGGCTATCAAGCAAGCTAATCTTCAATGATACAAATGGAGAGTCAACCAGTTCAAACAATTTATCTTTCAAAGTCAACACAACAAACAACACAAACAAGCAAGAGGTTTTTCATTCACAACAGACAATAAACTGGATTTTTTTTAGTGTAGCTATTCTAGACAGGATAGTAACAGCTGCTATAAACTCTTATTTTCCTCTGCAGTGAAAGACAAGGCAAATTAAAGGCTTCAGTTGCCTGTACTTTGAAAGGGGAGAAAGGCCAGAATGAAAACTCAGTTAAACTGAAACAGATGCTGATTATTCCAGCTTCAGTCAGGACAGCCATGAAGAAACCAACCTTTCTTGATTTAATTTTCCTTTCTGGCACTTGCAAATCCATTTCTGACATCCCAGGGTAACTCAAAAGGACAAAGCAGGATCCAACAGGACACTCTGAAAATTCTCTCGTAGGCAAAATTCTCTTAGCTTTGGTCTGCAGCACCTGAATTTCAGTAGGTGGTGTCCTTCCAAGGATTAACCACATCCAGGTCTAGTATAACTCCCACAGCTAAGGGGCAAGAGGGGATGAGTATTCTCAAAAGTGAGTTTAAATCTACAGAAGTCGAGCTTCCTCTGCAGTCATGTAAGATAAGCCCAGAGCTCAAGCATTCTGAATCACATTCTGAAGAAATCACTTTTTCCATTGACCTCATGCAGACCCTGGGGAGTTGAGCTTTCCAAGGGAAAAGCCACTTCCTCCCCAGGAAAGTGCATTCAAGTCTAAGTGGCCCTGGGTTCACCAGCTTTTCACATGCCTCATGAGCTACTCGAGTGCTGTAGGTCTGTGCCTGCAGGTGGTACAAGGCATCTTCTACCACTGTACCTGTTTCCCTTGGCTGTCATGGCAGCCTTCTAAAAGAGGCTGGCACCAGTACTGTGGTGTGGTGTGGCTCAGATTTCATTTACACTGCATGTTGTTTCATGCCTTCAGAAATCCGTGGAGATTAGTACCAGGCTGACTGGAATGGCACGGTGCGTAGGAATGCGAGGGCAGCCCAAGTTTTTCTCTGCTGAACTTCATACAAGGACATATCCTGACTCCATTCCACATAAAAGAGGGAGCAGGCTTCCACCTTCCTGCTGTCCTCTCTGATCTTCCTGCTCTCAGCAGCCACAACAGAGTGGCAGCCTAGTCCCTCCTTCTGAGACAAAGCCTGACCATAGCCTGTTCTTAACTGTGTCATTTTAGCTGATAAAGGTGTGAAGCTGAAGGGAGGAGGTTCCCAGAGAAGCCAAGAAAGGGGAAAGGTCTCTGGCAGTGGTGGCTGCCAGGAAGGCAGAACAACTTTATTACAGGCTTTTTTGAGATTGCTGTAAACAACTCACCTGTGTCCTAAAAGTGGCTGGGAGTGGCAGCACGTCCGTGCTGAGCTGTGTGAAACAGCTGCCCCTGCCCAGGCACGTATCACTGCCAGCAGGTTAACCCAGGCCACAGGCACAAGCAGGATTACAGCTTGTCACTGCTGCAAGCTCTGCTGCCTGAAATGTGGAAGATGAAGATCAGCTGAATAGGGGAGTCTTCAGGAAGACAAACAAACAAACACAAACCTTGTTCACATCCTCACAATCAGAAAAATATTCCTTAAGAGTGACCCAGGAAGAAGAAGTTGAGTTTGAATAAAATATTTGCCTGCTGGTCTTAATAGCTGCAGCTCTGATATTTTCTCTTCCTCTTCAGAGTGCCAGCAGTGATTGAGTGCTGGAGCCAGGGGTGTATTTCCTGAAGGGTGACAAACAGCAATAAAGCCTAAAGTCAATCCACACTGAAATTCTTACATAAATTGATCCTTCCTGAAGAAGAGAGATGGATGAAAAATAAAATCAGAAAGTAGTATGAAATTAATAATCATACAGTTCAGTTACAGGAAGTGAAAAGAACAACCCCAAAAATCAGTAAGGGAGGCAGGCATTACAGGGAGTACACCTGTAAAGGGAGGTTTCAGCTGAGGATTTCTAAATGAAACCCTGAAAACAAAATCATTCAGGTGCAGATAGATCTTCCAAAAGGACATTGTGACACTCCTTCTGCCCAGAGCCATGAAAACTATTGCAGAGTGAGTGCCAGCAACCTTAACATTTACTATTAGTGTGGTAGTGCACCAGAGCCTTGATCTTTATGTGGGGGGCTGTACAAGAAGAGTGTTCGGATTCAGAGGCTGAAAGCCAAGTGTAAGACCAGAAAAATAACACATATTTATCACAGGGAGCATGAGAGAAGAAAAGCAGTCAGAGCACTGCCAGGTTTTTTTATAGGCCATACAGACAAGGAGAGTGTCAGAGAGAGCTCGGACAGATTATTTTTCAACACACATTATTAAGAGCCTGGTAGCAAGGATGGAAGGAAGCACAGAGATGTTTGAAAAGGCAGCAGGTAGGCAGTGGAACTGGTCATCACAAGCTGATCTCGGGAAAAGAGCTGATATCTCAGTAATACTCTGGAACAGATGAACAGGGATGGGCTGGGAAAAGATGGATCTTGAAGAGGAAGGAGCAACACAGAGCGAAGGGCTAAGAACAGTCCTGCATTGTGAGGACAAGGGCTTGGTTATCCAAGAGTTTTCTTTCCCTCTCTTGTTTCCCAGGGGGAGGAGCAGTGTTTCAAGGGAGAATAATACAATCATTTCACTGTGTTGAGAGATTTATGGTTTGACTTTACCATGTGTTAAAATATTGATTCTCTTTCTAACATATGCTTGAGATATTGACAATGGTTTTTTTTCTCTATCGAAGACTGACTTCTGCAAACAAAAGGTGGGACTTCACAGTAGGATGCGGCGAGGATGGTAAAAACAAAGTGAGGTAAGAGACGCACAAGTCTCGAATTTCTTCCACTCAATTAAATAAAGATAGCAAGAGAGACACTGAGCAGTGTGTGGCGGTGAGAAGCTGGAATAATTAAACAATAATCTGACAGACGGTGCACTTACGGGCAATTACAGCAAGCCTCTGCTGGCACTCCAGGGCACCAGGCCAAAGACTTAAGCGATTCAAACCACACAAGTAGAGCAGTAACCTCCTAGAAATGCCACTGTAGAGCATTTGGCTTAGGAGCCCAGAATGGGACTTACATGGAGCCAGGTCTCTGCATTTACCAGGTGTTAGCAGGAAGAGCAGCCTGTCAAAAACTGTGCCTGTGTCCCTCGGATTATGCATTTCCAGGCACGTCTCCTTGCCTTTCGCATACAGCTTGAAGATCTGCCTCAAACTACATCAAACTGCATCAAACAACAAACATAAAATAAGTGTATTCAGAACGTTCCACTAAAAAAAAAAAAAAAATCATTTGCCTGTCAACTTCCTTTCAAAAACAAGGACTGGGTTAAACAGCAAGCGACCAAGCTCCAGGCTCTAAAGGCATTTGGGATTCCCACAGGGAGCCACGCCAGGCTTTCTGTTCCTTGCCTTACCCCACCCAGTAAACTCAAACCACCTTCCTCCTCCTCCTCTCTCTGAAGCTGGGCTCTGTGTCCCAGGGTACCACTCAGCAGCTTCAGGGAAAACTGCATGAAACCTGCAGGTGTATTTCTGAAAGCGCTGGGATGCATTGTTCACCACATGCTGCTACACTACATTTCTGATCTCTTCAGCACACAGAGAGGTGAAACAAGCTCTAGAATTTTAGAAAAGAAGAAAAGAGAGAGAGATCCAAGTAGAAAGCAAACACAGATCAGGTGCTGTTAAAGCTTCTTAAACTGTCAACAAAGTATTTACTTAAACTCAGAACAGAAAGTCACCTTCAAGATGGGTAGTTCTCATCAAAGTGGCTTTATTTTTAAACACACTATGTCTGGAGTTGCATGATTATACAGGACTCTGAACCAAATTTTTGCTTTTAAAAGTAAGGACTTGATTCCAGACTTTCTTGTCATATGGAAAACATGAACTTGAAAGGCTTAAAAAGCAGAAGGAAAATAAAAAACATTTAAAATGTATAAAGACAAAACCCAAGCCTCATAAACAAATGGGACTGGCAACATTGCTTCACCTAAATGCTTTTTTCTTCTACTTAGTAGGAGATGTTTCTCAAGACTTGAAATAAGTGTTGTTTTGTATCTGCAGGGCTTTCAGCAAGTGGCTGCCAAATTACGAAACCCTCTGGATTCCAGCAATGCACATCTCTGCTGTCTGCTGCACTCAGAGTATCTGGGAACAGGAGGAGGAAAACAAGCTTATCATTTATAAAATTATTGCTGGTTTTGTGGCTGTGAGGCTCTCTGCAGTGCACAAGAATAACTTGTTTGTGACACCAGTAAAATAAGGATGTGCAACCTGGAGCACGTTGTCCTCTCCATGGATACCACGCTCAGGCTTTCTCAAATAACACTGGGGTTTCATCCCGAGGTCGAGTCTCAGGACTCTGGGAAGCTTGATGGCATGGAGACACAGCCTGAGACCTGAGCACAAGGACAGTCTTGTTCTGACTTCTTCAGCCCCGTGGAATGACACCAAGATAATGCACTGACTCAGCACAGCCCCACTGCAAGTGCACGGTGCTTTTCCCAGATGGAAGGGTTTTGGCAAAAGCTTCCTAGCTATTCCTGGCAACTGGAAAGGCCCGTGAGAGAAATGAATGGGTGCTTGAGCACATGTCAACCCCAGAGGCCAAAAAGGTCAAAAAATGGGGTATAACTATTAATAAATACCAGCCTTACTCAAAACTAAACCCAGTCCTGTTTTTAAGGCACTTTGAAAAGCAGGATATTAAGCTGCATGCCCATGCCTCCCTCCTCTCTCTCATCCAGACTTCCCAGTCATGAAGGTGGTAACTATGATTTTTTTCCCAGGAAAGGAAAAAAGGAAGGAGGTGTCTTAAAAACAGACTTACTAGAAACTGTTGAAAACAACCTCCACAATCACGCCTGTCCCAGTGCTATCAGCTTCCTAGATAGGCTGCCAAGCTGGCATTTGAGTAGCTAAGAAAATGGATCTAGTACAGGATGCCAGACTTCTCAGTCACTAAAATGCTCAAGAAACAAACTGAGCTGACCATTGTTTCTTATCACCAAGCAAACAAACCCTGTTGGCAGGAAAACTGCTTTTGGAAAGTGATTCCCTGCACAACTGAGATGGGCTCCAAATGCAAGTGCTCACATAATGCTGGACTCCAGCTGGCCGTTGGCACTGTGAAGGACACTGGCGAAAAACCTGGCCTACAATTTGACTTCAACATCTTGCTTTCAGCTCATTTCTGGTGCTCTGCAGGCCATATTTGTTACCACAGGAATAACTCCTGCTTTCACAGTGCAAAGTTTTCAGTCATAACTGGGTATCTTTTATGTTCATTTTTAGCCATGGCCATATCTAAGAGGGTGGATCGGTTCTTACAAACAAACTGACAAACAACTACAAATTACTGATCTGCAAATTGCATGTACGGTTTAAAATGCCCTGGTCTAAAAACATCCACCATAAAGCAGTGCCTTGTCCTTTCCCTTCCAGTCAGCACAAAATACTGATTGGCACATGGAAAAGCACATCAGACAAAGGAACTTTTCTCACTGAAATCGGTGGGAATGCTTCTGAGCACTTCAAAGGATAGAGAAAGATGTCCCCAGCCAGCACATCCATTTTACAGCCTCACCAACGCTGATATTCTGACCTGAAAGTGGAAATGTGAGTAAGGCCAAAAAGGGCCCATTTCTGTGCTGCCCGGGAGCAGCCCAGGAGAGCCACCTTCGGCCAGCTCCACGAAGGCAGGAGGAGAGCCCTGCTCTCACGCTCTGCGGGCTCTGCTGGCCTCCAACCCAGCACCAGCACAGGCTTCCAGCGAGGTGCAACCGGGTACCTGAGGGATTGTCAGCTTCCTACTCTAGGTTGCCTAGAGGAAAAAGGAAATAGTTCTGGAACAATGCAGACAGAGGCTTTAAATAACTGGCAGAGAGGTGCCACTTACTGGAAGTTAAAAGTTTTATCACTACTCTCCCAGCAAACCTTTGATCCCACAGCTGACAGCTCCCACTGGAGCTAGCAGAGGGAAGGAAGCATGCAGACAGCCACCACCAAGGCAGAATGGAAAAGAATTATTAGCAAGGATAGTTTTCCCCCTCATTTTACTCATCCACGGCCATCCCTGTGCATAGCAAGAAGCCAGACCTCCATCCCAGCACACTGAAAGGAGCGTTCCCCCTGCCAAGGCCAGGTTAGCAGGATTACCAGCCCGAGCTGCCAATGCCCAGGGGTGTGCAGGGCACAGAGGCAAGCTCATTAGCAAACTCTAGAATTACAACACACGCCGGAATCGGGGCTTGCTGGGTGAATCCCTGCCGGCCCCTCCCGGCCACACGGCTCCCGCGGGGGTTTCCCAGGGAAGCTGCTCCCGGTGGCAAAGATCCTGCAAAAGGCGGACCCCTGTGGGGATCCCGGCGCACTGGCCCGTCAGGTTCGGCGACATTTGAGCTCTCCGTGTTTAGAAAGACAGCGGCTTTTACTGCTGTTTACATGACAAACAGCAGCGTGATTCACAGCGCGAATCCCCAGGCGCTGCCTGGAAACGAAAACCGGGACGCGTACGCCCTGGCCACGCCCGTCTGCTGGACGGTGTTTGGTGGGGATTTTATTTACAGAAGCACAAAATAAACCATAAAAGCGCCTCAAAGCCTGAGTTCCGCGGCGGGCCCTGGCGGGCGGGCAGGCAGCGGCTCGCCGGGCCGGGCAGGCCCGCGCAGGTGGAACGGCTCCGCCCCAGAGCAAAGCCCGGCGCAGCTTAGGCGGGGAGCGGCATCCCGGAATCCCGGGACCGGGACAGCCCCGGCGGAGCCGCTCCCGCCGCAGCCCCACGCCAAGGACTACAGTTCCCAGCGCGCATTGGGGCGGCCGGAGCCCCGTTAGGCCTACCACTCCCAGCACGCACCGGGGGGCACGAGCGGGGTGCGTGGGAGTGGCGCCGCGCAGCGCAAGCTGGGAGCTGTAGTTGTCCCCGGAGGCGGTGCCGTGCCGGAGCCGCCATGCCGGAGGGGACGGGAGCGCTGCGGGAGGTGCTGCCCAAGCAAGGTACCGGCGGCGAGCACCCCCCGGCCGTGCCCGCCCGGCCCGCCTCTCGCTCACGGCCCTTTTCTCCCTTTGCAGGGCAGCTGTCGGTGGAGGACACGGCCGCCATGGTGCTGTGCAAGCCCAAGATCCTGCCCCTCAAGTCGGTGTCGCTGGAGAAGCTGGAGAAGCTGCAGAAGGCGGTGCTGGACGCGGCCCAGCCGCCCGAGGCGGCCCCGCCGCCGTCCGCGGGGGCCGCGCCGCCCCGGCAGTAGCGCGGGGAGGGTCGTGCCCGGCCGCCGCGCTCGGAGGTACCGCTGTGGAACGGGGCTGCGGATTAAAGCGTGGCCTGGACGGGGGCGGTGGTGCCGGCTGGGCGGGGAGGCCGCGCGTCGGGCGCTGGTGGTGTAGAAGTTGCGCTGGTCGCTGCCCAGGCGCTGCTTTAAACGCGTCTTCAGAAAAGCAGAGCGGGAGGAGGCGAGCTCCACAAGCCCCTGCTCCAAGCCGGGCTTACCAGACCCGCTCGAGCACTGAAGCGCTTGGCTCCTAGAGCACAGCATATTCCCGGCCCTGGAAAGGCTATTCCCAGCATGCTGGAACACCTGAAATCTTGACGTGGAACTGAAAAACAAGGGAGATGCTCTACCGAGTTCCTGTAAGCGAGTCATCCTTAGATCCATCTTCTTGAGCAAGGGCTGCACGAAGCTCTGCTGCAAAGACACGTCCACAGGATCTGTGCCAGCGTGGACCATCCTACGCAAGTCAGTTGTGTTTTCCAAAACAGATCTGGTAAATACTCACTTGCCATGAGTTTAATTATTCTGTGCTCTGCTCTTGACTGCAATACCAAAGGGCAGCATTAGATGTACTGCTTAATTTATTCTGTTTAAAATAAATAAAAAGGAGGCACAAACAAGAGCTTCACAAAAAATATTTTTAATATGTTTTACCAGAACTTTTCACTTTTCCAGTTACATAGAAAAAAAGACAAGTTTGGTACATGGGGGCTGAAACCAACCAGTGTTCTCCCCTGAAACAGTTGAATTCGTCTTGTGCCCCAGCTGTATTTTCTTGGGCTCTTTAAAACAAAGAAACTGCTAATTTTTTTTAACTCCCAAAGCACAGTATTTCTTTAGCAGCAATGGAAATGGGATCACAGCAGCTTAACTTGACCCTTCTATAATAAAGCTTTGTATAAACCAGTGATTTTATGATGACAGCACTGTCCTGGAAAGAGCGAGCGGCAGTCAGACGTCGATGCACACGTGGAATGATTAGGTCATAAACATGGCACATACAGACATAGCTTATTTCAAGGCACCACCACAGCAGAGTGGCTAGTTGTTCTACTATATGCCCAAAGAAAGAACACTTCTTCCTGAAATTTACAAAACTATAAAAAAAAAAAAAAAAGAAAACAATTTGTACCCAAAACATGTGCTCTTAAAAAAATACGAAGTGTGCTAAGCAACTCTTAAATTTGGTCTGTCCTAGATGTGTATCCATTCACACACCAGAGGAGCATGCGTGTTGTATGTATCGATAGCGAGCTGTGTTCCCTTTCAACTTGTAAGGCTTCAGGAGGCAGGTCTCACATTCAGTAGCTTTCCAGCTTCAGACGACCTCCATCTCCTTCACTCACAAAACGCTTCCTGCCCCTGTAAGAAAGTAGAAAGTCTCTTTTCAGTCATTTAGTGTTGCTTGTTTTTTATCGCTGAGAAAAATCTTCTCTCAGGTCTTGGAAGTCAAATACAAAGTGTGAGTTCAGCAGGGTTAGCAGTGATCACAATGTCAGCTCAGCTGCTTAAAAGTGCTGGTTTGGAAACCTAGGAATGGTGGGTTTCTACTTAGAACTGAAGTACACAAACCAAAAATGCCTCTCGACATATAACTGGTAACTGAAGTATAATCAAGCTTTTGATGCAGTGATGACTCTCTATCCTCCCACACACCCAGACCTGCAAAACATTTCATACCAACACACACACAGTTTTAAGTGTGAAGTCCACAAATGGAGGCTGTTCTTGATAAAGATGCTAACATTCCAAGATCCAAATTTATCATGTTTAAGAACTCCAACAAAACATGCAAAATAGAAAAGACCTGTCAAATAAATACTATTCCCAATGCATAAAACTGTGAATAATAGTATTAACATCCTATTTTAAAATTTACATATATTCCCCAGAGGAAATGGGGAAATGTAATGAAACTTCTTAACTGTTTTGTGACCAGTAAGGAGGTAACAGCATACTGATTAGGTACAGTTCACACAGCATTATTTATGCTACAAGTAACCAAGCTATAACAAAAGAAAGCAAAACAAAAAAAAAAAAGGCATTACACAAATCACAGGACAGATATGAGGAATGGGGTGTGCAGAGCTTATCCCACATTAGTGTACTGTTCCTTTTTATGTAATTACGACTGATTGTCTCATCTCAGAACTCTGCTCACACTGTTCAGTAAGTTTAAACCATTTTTAAAGGATTATTTTTTTATTTCCCCAGTATAGCTGACAGTTTTCCACTGTCACCTACTCGGGCCATTGTGATAACCTGGATCTTCCAGCTTGGTGCTGCACTGATTTCTACCAAGCAAATCAAGAAACCAGAGGAGAGGCAGCCTTTTATCTTCTGGGGAGCACTGAGGGGTGCTGCCTTACTCAGGTTCACAGGAGGCTGCCTTTCCTCAAGTATTCATCCCAGCCTCAACAGGTTTCACATCAGTGCAGCCTCTATATACACGTTTTACCAGTCCAGCTGTTGGTCCATTTCCAGTTTCCAATCAGCAACACTTTGGCCCCAAGATGCTGCTTTCTGTAACCTGTGATAGGAATGAAAAGCAGTGCCTTGGCCTATCTGCAATGAAAGAAGTACCTCGAGGGGCAGAGGTCTCTCAGGGGTTTGGAGATGATTCCAGCCTGGAAACATTCCTCTACAAAGCGCTCCAGCACAGAATAGGAGTGTGGCACATCCAGGTTGATGTCTGGGATTTCACAGTAAACCCGTTCATAGCCCTGCAGTAAGGATTCAAATAAACATCAGGTTATTCTATGATTTATTACAATGCTTTTAAATACCCTTCTGCATTCCAGAGGATTTTTATACGGTTTCACAAACCTAAAGCATTGCAACTACAAGTAGAGAAATAACATATATCAGCCCATACCATTATACAAATATCTATTCAGAAATCCAGACAGTATGAATGAAATCTGTATGTTAACCTGCCTGTTACTACAAGCCTAGTAACACGGGAAGAAAATTATCAAGTCTTCCATGTAAGTGAACGAAATGTGGCCACAAATGACCAACACAAGTTAATGCAGCAGGGGAGACTGGGGACAACCAGAGATGACTTCATCACTTCCCACCAGCAACACAGCTGGGTCAATTTTTATGTAAGTGTTGGTGCGGTCCCCAGTCTGCCCTGGGACAGAATTGCTGTCCAACACTCATCCTAAGAAGACACAGGTGATTCCAACTGTGCAAAATACTGCTTTTTATACTGCTCTACTTAACATTTGTAATTAGTAGGCCTTTATTGTACTACTTCAGTTATAAAGAACTACCAGATAAAAAGACAAATTTAAAAGATGAAGCAATATTTCAGCAGTTTAGATTATTAGTTTTAACCATTTAACTGCATAAAGGCAGCTGGAAATTTTGGAAGACTTTATGCAAAGTTATCTAAATGCCATACTTACTCTTTTCATTTGGTCCACAGTAATGACAGAAGACTTCCACAGAGTTTTCAGCAAATCCAGTATCATTTTAAAGGTCTTTTCTCCAGTTGACTCCAAAACCAGTACAATGGCCTAAAACAAATCATGCAAGTGTTTTGACTAAAATGACAACACTGGCTCAGGTACAAGGTGTGTGACCATATGAGGTACAGAAAGGAGTGAATGTGTTATTATGAATTTTCTGGGGAAAAAAAAGCCCATTTGCTACATGCACTCACAATTTCAGTTTAATATTATTATTATTAGAAAAGAAAAAACGAATGAAAATTCTTTGGATAAAATAAAAGGTAAGAAAAACTAGAAAGGACTAGACAGAGTGAAAAGCATTGCCTCTCTCTCTCTGGTTTTAGCACTACATGACTATATCCATATGGCTGCTGCAGTTCAGATGGCAATTAATTAATTGTGTGAAATTAATTTTGTATCCATGCAGGGGGTTTTAATTTTGTATCCATGGGGGTTTCTTATATGTGATTTTAGGAGGACTCATAAGCTTAAAATCTACTTAAAATACTGCACAACCTCCATCAACTGAAAAGATTCTGTAGTTCTGTTGTGAAGGAGTTTTCTATAACAAGTCAATTTACTGAAAAGGAGATTTTGTAGATTGTGGGTGTTCAGCTTTATTGGTAAACAACCATTTCCCAATTTGGCAGATAAAAGAGTACAAATGGGAACAGTCTCCCATATAGGCTGGGTCTGAAATATGTAAGCTTTTACAAATGTGCTGGGTGAAACAATTCCACCCTGAAAAAGGAAGCTCTATAACTTAACAAAAACAGGTTAACACCCATTAGAGTACTCAGATATCTGAAACTAGGGGGAAATAAACACCAAAACAAAGCGTGAGAGGATTTTCTTTGTTGCTATTCCTCAGCAGAAAATAATCTGAGATTTTATTTTCAGTAGCTTATAATAATCTGAATTCAACTATTTAACCCCCAGAAATTACTTCTGGATTTTCCCAGAGTCAGCAGCAGCTTACTTGTTGCACAATGCACACACAAATGAGCACACAAACCTTTAACTTGACATGAAACAATTTAGTTATTCAAATAACAGAACAAGCAACCTAAGCTTCAAATGGCAGTTATATTATTTGCATGCCCACATCAAAACACCAACAATTATTAAAGGGACCCTGATTTCTCCTTACTTCATATACAAGTTCATGGTGAAAATGGGGTACTTCCAGTTCCTGAAGGCAGCGTTCTGCTTCCAATACATCTCCAGAAAGCAAATACTCTTTCAGCAACATATCAATCTATTGAATTTTAAAACAAAACCCCAGCAATAATTAGATATAAAATGTAAAAGCTGTTAACCATTTTGATAATCCACTAGCAACCCAGCAGCAAGTTAGTTCCTCGAACTTGCTGCCAATGCTTTTATAAATGTAATTAAATTTAGGCATTAATTAAAATGGAGACATTATCAGTAACCTGAAACACTGTGTAAGCCAAATACCTATCCACAGTGTTGATACAGAAGCATTAAAATCATTGTTTTATAAGCTGTGTGTCACCATAAAAGGAGCATGTGGGTGGCATTAAGTTTATCCTCTCCCTTGAATGCCTCCTCCTATCATCTGTTAGGCTCCCAACCTAGAAATTGTAACATGACCTTTTCCTTTAGACCGGCTTACGTTATGGCATGGATCTCTGAACATTCCTCTTTCTTCCTCTCTTTTTTTTTGAGTTATTACTGTGCTTTTGATCAGCAATGCCAAAAAATAATAGTTTATCTAGTTTAGCCGGTTTCATCTTGGCTCTTTTAATTACTTCATCACTTTATACTGTGAGGTCCTAAAAACCTGAATGCTTACAAGTTTTGCTTGAAGCAAAAATAAACACATACAGAATGTTGTACCAGCATGCTCACACCAGTGACAAATACTACAAAATCAACTTATCTACATCAGTTCTACTACTTTGTCTAAATCAATTATATAAAAAAAGAAAGCCCAAACAGAACAAAACC
Source organism: Onychostruthus taczanowskii (assembly GCF_017590055.1). Classification (NCBI taxonomy): domain Eukaryota; kingdom Metazoa; phylum Chordata; class Aves; order Passeriformes; family Passeridae; genus Onychostruthus; species Onychostruthus taczanowskii. The sequence continues at coordinate 10,000,646 of NW_024502568.1, read as the reverse complement.
AACACTCACGACGTAAGACATCATTGTAGTATGGGATACTTGTCTCTCCTTCCCTCTACCCCAAACAAAGCAAGCTCAGGCCAACAGCCCACTGGAGAGTGGGGCGTGTTGTCATTACCTCTTTGACCAGGTGTTTCACAGACTGCTGGCCCCCTCCGGCCCCCCAGACGCTGTCGATGCGCTTGCCTCCCTTGCTCATGCTCAGCAGCACCGTGGCGCGGTCCAGCGCAGCTCTAAAGGCAAAGGCAGTGCTTTAAACCTGATCACAGAACTTCATTCAAATGCATCTGCAACTTCCCCCATGGCCACGTCTCCTCAGGCAAAGCTACCAGATCTTCGGGAAGAGGTCAGGGTTATCAACTCCAGGTGACCATCCAGATCAAAAAACAGCAAAAAATAAGCTCCCCACATTGTCTTTCTGTCACTCTTACATTCCTGCTCGTATCAAGGACAGGTAACAATGGTGTGATGGCAGTAGATTAAATCACCAATTCAGAAGCTGAAACATCCTCACAAAAAACACCTGAATATTTTTCTTATGCAGAAATGGTTTGTATCCAGACTCCTCCAAGAATGCAGCTTGGCAGGCAGGTCTCAAACATAAAAGGCCTGCGTTGCTGCCACACTCAAGAACAGTTTTCTACTGAAATACTATTTTCCTTTTGGGTCTGAAGAATTATGAAACCTTTAGAATTTAAGCCAAAAAAAACACTTCAGAAGGTAAATATGTAGTTGGAAAAATAGCACAAGCTAGGGATGGCTGCCAGTTTATTGAAAAAAGAATAAAAAGGGAAGTGAGGTGACAAAAAAGAAGTCTGGGATACAGTATGTACCGTCCATGTAAAGGAGGAACAGTTCTCCCAGTCCTCATGCTGGGGGCAAGCCAATAACAATAACTCTATTCACCAAGATTTAATGAGCAGGAAAGACTGGCCAAGAAATAACAAAGGCAGCAAAGCATCCCAGATGTGGAGAATGCAGACTACAATCCTTCAAATCACAGGACACATTTATATAAGTGACAGACAGTTTTCTCAATTTGAGCCCCCAAGGTAGGCAGCTAAGAACCGCTTTTCCTTCTGAAAGTGCCAAACTAAAATCATGGTAAATGCAACTTCTGGAAGAAACAGGAGTTCAGCACCTCCAAATCAAGCCTGAAACATACACTTATGGGGGTAAGAAAAATAAAACATGACTCATTATTAAAACATCCCTCTTTGTCAGAGACTGTTCCTTCAAACTTCTCACACTGACATGGAAAACAATTGTACGTCTTGACAAACAGAGCATTACAGAGAAAGTCTCGGAAATCGCTGCACAGGCTTCAAACCTTTGCAAGGCAAAACAGTTAATCCCTTGTGTATTTCACAACATATTTACAGCAGCTGTCCTGATGCTATATTTACCCATTAATCACATTAAAGCTTTTTCTCAGACAAAACCTTCCATAACCACTTCTTCTTTCAGCTCATTTTTCACCCTTGAACATAAGCTGGACAACAAACCTGACAACCTCAACTCAAATGTATTAATACATTTTTCAGAACTCAGTATTTCTCGTCTGACTTGAGTCATTCTGGATTTTGTTGGTTTTGTTGCAGGTTTTGTGGTTAGGTTTTTTTTCATTTCAAATTTAAAAAAAAAAAAAGTTAAAGAACTGCATGATTTATTCTGAAGCTGTAAATTCCTGATCATCATCTTTGACATGTGGAATAGAAAACTGTCTGTGTAGAGAAAGCAAGGAAATTACCGAGCTTGGACACAATCCACAGTGCCTTTGTAGCCATCTATGTAGGTACTGCTTAGGATCCCATCTCCAACAGCTCTAGCAATGAACTGGCCCACCAACTGCAACACAACAGAAGCATTTTTAATTAAATGCGGAATTTCAAACAAGTTCTAAGTAGATAATTATAATGTGCTTGGTTTTCAGATTTTATTTAAATGAGCTGTTTCAAAGTGAAAACACAGCCCGGGTTAACTGGGAGACGATTACAGACAGTAAGAAAATCAATAGATACTTTTCAAAACACAGAAGTCTTATTTAATTTTATTTGATCTACTTTAGCCACACAAAGCTTTTGACTACTGGCATAAAGATTTATATAACATACCTGTGGTGCCCTGGGAGAATCCAACACCAATTCAGGTAGTTCTTTGAGCAGTCTATCAAAGGATTTTTCCACATCGGTTTTGCTGACTACTGTCCCACAAAGGTCAGAGATAAGCTTAGATGTCATTTCCCTGTGACTAGCCTTCCCCTCTAATGCCAAGGAAACAGCCAGCACTGGCACACTGTATTTCATTTCTCCAAGGTTTAAGTTCTTCAGCATCTCCTAGATACGATTTGAAAAACAAAACAATGAGATTTAATAGTTTTTACAATTTAAATATATACATAGAGCTCAAATAAATATGTCCTTATACAATTACAGATATGCTTCTGCTGCCATAATTACTATAACTGCTTGGGTATTCTTATAGTACCTTTCTTGCCAACTTCTCTATAAACTCATTCACAGCTGGCAATTGCATTATCCTGTATGCTACAGCTCTGACCCCTAAAACAAAGGAAAAAAAAAAGGCACATAACATACCGAAACTTCGTTAGTATCTCCATGTTCAAAATACTCCTGGATGATTGGTGTTAAAGTTTTTTCAAATGCTCTTTCATCAAGAGGTAAAACTACTGTTTCATAGACACAGTTCTCCTGTTTTAAAAGACAACAGAAGCAGATATCCTTACTGTCTTTTCTTGCACTTTATGCAGCACCAATGGCATCAAAATAGTGGTTTTTTAATCCTTAATGCTTTGTTCTTGGTAGTCAATAATCTGCCAAAAAACATTAGGCTGTGTCTCTACTATTAAAGTGCAGACAATGCTGGCTAACTGTCATACTTCTTCATATTTTGACTTTGCTGTTAGCTGAACTCAACTGAAAGGCTGAATTTACTGTTAAACAATGGTAAATGCACCCAGCTCTGTTCCTAGGATTCAGTTGATACCACAGTGCCTCCATACTGAAGGGAGAGCAGCAGAAGCTCCTGCCCCAGCCCAGCAGAGCTGGCTGTGCCACAGCACCTTCCCCTGCAAGTGGCACTCCTGTCCCTGGCAGGAACCCTGCCTTGTTCCCTCCCCCTTGGTGACTGTGTGACCAGACAGGTGATGCCATGCACAAATCACAGAAAAGGCATTTTCAGAATATTTGTGAGCAAAGACATTCCCTGTGGGGGAAAAAAGAGGCACACAGCAACTGCCTCAAGGATCACCTGTCCTGCAAAGTTCCAGCAGCACCAGACCTCCCTGCTCTAGTTTAGTTCCCTACTCTGCACCTAGAGAAGCAACATTCAGAGCAATACTACAGAGCTGAACAAAGACATCTGATCAAAGATGATTTTCAACCAATGTTTAATGGAAAGAAACTCCTCATGATCAAGAAGTATAGTAGAAATCAAAAAACCTATCCTTCCATCACACCAAAGTTACAAAAAATATTCATTCTTAATTAAATTTTGTTCTGTGCACTTGCCAGCCCCCTTTTTAATGGCTATTTCTGTTCATGTAAAGTGTCAAATTTTAGGGAAAATTGATCCTGGAAGGTTTTGGTAATCTCACACACCACAGTATCAGCAGCTATGGCTACAGCAAACAGCCTCTACTCAAAGGACACCAGCATTGTTCTGCTTATGTCACATACAGTGTATTCATGGTCAGTCTTGCAATTGTATTGATCTCAGAGACTTCAGCAATCTCTGTTCCTGATCACCATTTCCCTTTCAATGATAGAAAGCCCCTCTGCCCAATAAGCTTTGCTTTCTCTCCCCTTCTCCCAGTAATAAGGCTGTAAGATATATTTATTTAGAATATGTTTGTTATGGAAGATTGTATGTTAACAAAATGTCCAAGCTATCAATTTCATGAAGTATTTGTACCAAGCAGACAAGACATTGGGCAGGCTGGGAATAGATGGAAGAGAAAAATCTATAAAGGATACTGTCCCCACTGAACTCCCAACTTGAGCAAGTCTGTGTTGCAATTTTAACACAGTGTCTGTGTGCAGTATGGAGCAGCACTGCAACATCCATCTCTAGGGGAACCAGCAAGGGACAACACACCTGGGGAAGGGATGCTGCTTACTCAGGCACAGAAAGAGGGCTTAGGGATAAGATTTGTGAGTATTACACTGTGACTGCTACACCAGCTTTTTACTAGCCAATAATCTATTATTGAGCATAAAAATGAGCACTTCAGTGTAGCCAGGCTAACATTCATGTTAACTCACAAGACCATTGAAATCAATAAAAGGAAATATAAACCAACACTGCAAAGAAACTATTTGCATACCTGGTCATCATCATAATTAGGATCCTTAATATCTACTTCTTCCACATCATAAACTTGACCTGGTGTTCCCCAAACTCCTTTACCACCCGCTCCACCTGGAAATATATGGGAGAGTAAGTAAGGACCACCAGTTTACAAACAACACTTCTGATTTCAACACAGCATTCTTCCACTCAAAAGTGATCTATCACTGCTTGTGCCCATCTCCTGACTAACAATATATGCTGAAAAGGGTGTGTTTATCTGACAAGTTCCCACTTCCTCAGCCACTTTTCATCACTTTCCAGTAAGACATGGAATGGAATGCACAACAAGTCCTGAAGGCTGAAACTGTATTTTCAAATACAATAATGATTTAAATTTGCATTAATAACAGTTCAGATTTGTGCACTAAGCCTGCTAAGGAAATGTACTTCCCTCAAAGACAGATGTTGATTGCTTACAGACATTAGATTTGCTGCCACCTGCTATTGCCACCCACTAAATAACATAAAGGGCCAAATGCTTGCACAGAGACTGTGGTTTATGACAATGATTCCCAGCAGAAAAAAACGTACTGTGCTTTGAACAAACCTTTATCTTTCTCATTGTACTCTCTCCACTAAGCTACACCAACCTTTCTTTGGCAGACCTCTTCCCTTTCCAGAGCGGGATCGCCTGTCCAGGAGCTTCCCCTTTGGGCTCGTGGGTACCACTCCAACCTTCAGTGTCTCTCCATTCTCACTAACAGAGTCTCCTCTCCCGGAATCTCTAGAGGAGTTTTTCCTCAACCGCCTCTTTGCTTTAGCATTTATTTTGGCTTCAGTAATTGAAGTTGCAGGAATCCAATTTCCATTGATTTCAGTTTTTCGTTCCTCAGACCCACCATTTTCTTCATCACCAGAAAATGGAGCATCATTTAGATTCTCAAGTTCTTAAAAAGAAGACAGAAAAAAAAAACCCTTATAATTTTAAACAGTTTTATACTAGAATACCAAAACACATTGCATTTAGAAAAGATTATAACATCATATAGAACTCTTGTTTTCAACAGTGTAAAGGCAAACATTGTTTTTAAGGTATGTCTACATACTGCAGTAATAAGGAGTTCCTTATTCCCCTGCACAAAATATCCACAATCTAAACAGAGCAGATGTCAAGAGCTGCAGAGCAAATTAATAAAACCATACATAAATACATAAACCACAGAAAACCCCACCCTTGTTAAACAAAAACTATCCAAACTCCGGAGTGCATAGATCTAAGTGCCTCATTCTCACTCCTCCCACTCTTCTCTTGATTTAGAAACAAATGAAACTGCCAATACAGTAAATTCTGTAGGAACTCACCAATGTTACAAGACTCATCACCAAAGTGAAATTAAGTCCCTAAATCATCGACCAACATTCACCTTATTCAATTCAAGGAATTTCAAACACAGCTCACTAGCAAGAAAAGCAACAATTTAGACATAGAAGAATACAAAAACATTACTAATTTTATTTTTTGAAGTTATGGGGGAAAAATGCTGTTCACTAGAAAGCTTGGAGAGCTTGGTAATGAAGCTCCTAGAATGTACAGCCCTTTGAATCAGTGGGATCTCTCTTCTCTATGGATTGTCCCTCACTGTAGCTGCTGTCAAAACTGTTTCTAAACACAGCACAATCAAATATAATAGGGCTGTTTTGTACCCAACAAAAACTCTCTCACTACTTAAGGACCTGTAAATATCTCAGAGCACTGAGAAGCACAAAAACTTCACTCTCTGAGGAAGCACATTTAATGTTTAGGTCTAACGTCTTATTTCACAAAGTTAAGTTGTTACACAGGTCTCCATTTCTTCAGAACTGAGTAGAGTCCTAAAGACACAACCCACAGCCCCAACACTAGCAGGACAAGAAGAGGGCACTCAGAAGAAGCTGCCTTTCCAAAACTGCTCTACAGAAGAGTTCACTGCCATAAACCCAGAATATGAAGAGTATTCAAAATATACATTTGAACTTAGCTAACATAATAATTCACCCTTCCAATATCTGCTCACCAGCAACATGTATTTGGCAATATTTTTCAGAATTATGTTTTTTTCACTTTGAAACAAGTTCATGAAAAATTGTTTTTAAAGCAAAGTGGACTATAAAATATTGCCAATCTCCAAGTATTTACCCCTATCAAAGATTATTTTAAATTGAGCAAAAGTTGATGGAAAGTTGATCCTTTTGTGATCACAGAAATAACATTTAGATACTGGTGTTCAGAGATGTGAATGCTACAGCTGAGCAATAATGCAGCCATTCCAGGCTAAGCTTCATCTTTCCACTCATTACTCCCACAAAAGCATTCCTTTTATGCTTGCAGCAAGCTAAAAAAGAAAAGCATACATCACATCCAGGAAAAGATTTCTCACAAGCAGCTTTCTCTGTTTGTCTAACATTTTAATAAAACAATGAGAGATTTGCATAAAGCTAACAGAGGGGAAAAAAAGAGCAAACCCAAACAGGTTTCCTTCCTCTCATTCCCCAGGAGACCCCATGAGCAACAACCAGCTCCTCTCAGTCAAATCCACTCAAATTCTTCTTCATGCTCAGTCTGGCATGAATTCCTCCAGTTTAGACCTCAGAAGGCTGTCCAGAAACTCCACTCTTCAATGACCGCTTACTTCTCTCTCAGTTTCCAAAGGAAACTGCCAACAATTAACACAAGTCAGTCCTGACTCTGACAGCTAAGGATTAAAGGCAGGCTACAGTCCAACCTCCTTACACAATCCTGATCTCAGGTTCAAGACTAAAGGAAACATCTAACCCACAAGAATTAGTATTTCTCACTGCACTAGTACACTGGTTTTTATATAATACTGTAACTTCCAGCTTCAGCCTCCTTCTCCATAAGATGGCAACCAACTGGTCCTTCACTATGAGTTACCTAGCTGGGCTTGAAAAACAGACTGAACACATATACTATTTCCCTAAAACTTATATAATAAATTAAAATAATAAGAACCTATAAAATGGTGAAGATCTTTCTCCTAGCCTCTTATTTTCACCTCATATAACATATACATATATAGGCAGTAACAGTCTTCAATCAAATTTAATACTTTGCTTACTATACATTAAGAAGTTATCCAAATTTATCTCATTATCCTACCATTCAGCCTAGCAGGCTCACTTAAAATCTGTACTTTTATGGGCTACCTTTGTTAATAAAGCCTTCTACCAATTTTAACTGTCCAAACTCTGCCAACACAGCTCTCCTGCAGCTTTCCACCTATTAGCCAAATATAATTCTAAAATGTTGAGAACCAAGGTGTCTTCTGCATGAACCCAATTCTGCTTAAATATCAGAAATCATATGGATATATTGCCACCTCAAGTGCATTACCCACCATCTTAAAACAAATACATGTTATTCTAAAGAACATTTAAAACCTCTTTGACATGGAAGTCAGTGCAGACCATCACAACCTTTGGAAGATACAGAAAACAACATGAATCTGTGTCACCACAACTAAGCATCATAAAATAAATGTGATATGGACAAAGCAGTCCATTTCATGGAAGCCTCTAAGATGTACTTCCTAAATTTTTCCCATGCCAGCCCACTTTCAGTCAAGCCCTTCAACATTTGTTTCCCCTAATTTTAAAGTAAATTGCTGCATAAAAACAGAATTTAAACACACCTCACATTTTAAGTTTATTCTTTTGTTCACACCAGCACTACTTGAACTCAGATGATAAGGAGACAAGTGCAACTACTGTCCAGCAACTTACAGAAATGCTAACTTTATTATTTTAATAAATTTTAAATAAACATAAATGAGCAGGATTCTTTGATATACAATTGAAGAAATTATTCTGTAAGTTTTTGATTATTTTTTTTCTAGATCAGTATTGTTAAAAAAATTATCAGGTGGTGCATTTTTTTCTACTTAGCTACCCTTCTGGTCAGCTAAGCAATTTTAAGTTTAAAAAAAAAAAACAGAACAACTGAATATATTACTTACCTGTTGGGGTAATATAAATGTGTTCCTTTTCTATTTCCATAGCTGCTTAACAGAGCTGACTGTGAAATGTAAAGTCTTAATGTTTTCCTCCAAGGCCTAAACAGAAACAGAGAAGCTTAAAGGACAAAAAACACGAGATCAAAGTAAAGGCAAAGGCTTCACTCACAAAATATAAAAATGGGGGGGCTTCAGCTATAATTAACTATTAGTAGCAGCTGAAAAGTTCCTGGGAAGGTAAATGGTGTAGCAAGAGAGAAGCACACCCTCCAACACAGCTAAGCCTGGATGCCTTAGCAGCTGTCAGTTCTGCTGCTGATAAATGGGCCAAAAGCCGTTATTTTAAGGGTAAAAGCCCCACGTACACAGCTTTTTTTAGCTGATAAAAGCCACCTCTATCAACCTAGACTGTCCTGTTCTGCCAAGTGGTTATCTGTATGAGTGTACAATATCAATGTTAGAATTGCATCCACGAGAGAAACGTTCCTCATGTGAATGATGCTGATAAAATGGTACCAATTCATCGAGTTCAGCCCAGCCCTCAGAAAACAAGCTAATTTTTGATCCTCCCCTTAAGGACACAGCTATATGTACACATACAGTAAAACAAAGACTATCAAGCTTTCACATCTGTGCTTCTGCACCCTTCAAACACTCCTTGCAACCACCATTCAGTCTGCAAGGTATAAAGTTCTTGTTTAAACACTTCTCTTTTTCTGCTTCTCTTTCTCCCCATTCCTAGTAGCTGCTATTCCCCAAACCACCCCATGCCACTGTGAACAGGATGGCATCATCCATCTTTACTTTATGTACACAAAAAATTTAAGCAGTCCCAGAATTCCCTCATACACTTCCTCACCTGCAAGATTTTCACAAATCCCTTCATAGGCCTGGGAATATCACTGCTATTTGTGTCTGACCATAAGAATTCAGGAGCCCTTTTTTCCCCTTCTCATCCTTTGCTGCCCTGAAAATTGTTCACCGTTGAGTGGCAAGATTGTGACACCAAACAACTGCATTCCCTTCCCCTTTTCTCTTCCCTGATTTTCCCCTTTCATGCCCACTTGCCTGCCACAGACCCATTAATGGCAAATGATTCATCACAGACCGTTGGCAATAAAGAAACTCTGGTTTGGGGCACAGCATTCAGCTGTCATGGTCTTGTATTTCCTAACGCCAAACTAAACAGTTCCCAGCCTTGTGCAATACGAGTTTTCCCTGCCCCACACATTTTTTTAAATAAACATTTTTTGCGAGTTACCTCAAGCAATCATTCAGGAGTTCTCAAGCGTTCCCAGTCACTGTTGGTTGAGATATTTTTCCGTGTAGGTCTCAGTCTAATCTGTGCAAACTACCTTGAAAGAACAGTTTTATCCTTCCTAGTGGAATGTTCCATCAGTTGTCCGCCTCTTGGGAAAAGACAAAAAAGGACAAAACCTGTGTTAAATAATAATCACAGCTTCCATCACTTGTAACTAAGTTCTAAATTTCAAGTGGAGAAATGCTCTTCCTGTACAGGACCCTACTTGAAATCCTGCACCTGTGGCAACATAATAAACAACACCCCAACTTCCATGTACACCACTCTGAGAGTGAGCACCCTACTTTGATTATAACAAGCATAATGGAATATCCAAGCCTTACAAGTCCTGCTGTCATACTGATCAGGAGATGGGAGATCCAATCTCTCTTTAGCAATGCACCTTCTCACTAACTCAAACCAGAAGATTCTGGAGCTTCAGGATGCTGGGATTTATCACTGTATCCAAAACCCATCATTTTCTCATTTGCAGACTGACATCACACAGCATTACCAATAAACCTATGGCACACAATTCACACAACTGCCTTTAAAACATCAGAATCCATGTTGGATGAGATAATACAGGAACAAAATGGACAGAAGCCACTTTAGGCAGAACATAAATGCCATGGAAATTTTTAAGATAAATCAGTGATATGAGCAGTACTTTTAAAGTAGTTCATAAGACAAGGGTATTCTTCTAAGTCACTGAAACCCACCAATGAAACATGCTCGGTGCTCTGTACCCACTACCATTTCTTGCACTTCATCTAAACAAGCAATTCTACCTCAGCAGGCACATTAACCTTTAGAAACAACACACGCAGCAGGACAAAGCTTCCAAAAGTTATCCAGACCTCCCGAGGCGCAAAGCTCCCTGAGTAACTTCCACATAGCATGCACTTCTTTTCCCCCCTCGCTAACTTGAGGCAAACACCCCCCACCACCGAAGCTTTGGAGGCCTGCCAACACCAGCTGCTGTTCTGCAGCCGCACACACAAAAGCCACGGTAAGATTCGGTTCTCCTACCAAACCCGAGCCGCTGGCCGGGACCAACGGCGGCGCAGCGCCGGCGCTGAGGAGCGGGCGGGACCGACGGCTCAGGCCGCCGGACCGAGGGCTGCAGGCCGCTGGGAGCGGGCCCGAGGGCTCGGGCCGCCGGGGCCGGACTGGAGCACAGGCACGGGCCTGGCAGTGGCCGCCGCGGCCCGGGAGCGCCCGCAGCTCCCGGGATGCCGCCACCCAGCCCCGCCCCCGCGCGCGTGCCCGCCCGCGTTTTCTGCCCCAGCGACACGGCCACCCGCGGCGCCGCCATTGGCTGGCTGCCGCCCGCCCCGCAGCCAATCGGCGGGCGGAGCTCGGTGCGCATTCGGCTCGGAGCGAAGGCCGGGGGAGAGCAGGGAGGGCGAGACCATCGCGGGTGGGTGCGGGGGGCGGGAGCGGGAAGGAGCCATTGGTGCGGGGAGCGGAGGCGCTCCTGGCCTGGCGGCCCGTTTCCCTGTGGGACACGGCCCGGAGCGCCCACACCGGGACAGCGTCCCCTGAGCCCCTCCGCCGAGGGGGGCAGGTGTGAGGCGGCAGCCCCCGGGAGGTGGGAGAAGGGCTCCTCACATCCCGCCCGGGCGAGCTGGGTGCTAGCAGCGGGGCAGCCGCGGAAACGCGACAGCTGTGCCTGGTTCCTCCCCCACTGCTGCTCTACTTCTTTAATTAAAAGTCTATTTTTCTTCCTTTCATGAAGAAAACCATCAGAAAAAACCAACCTATTACGTCTTATCTGTGTGTGTTTCTCTCTGCTAAGAAGGGGAGCTCAGGCCGCTGGCTGCCTCCCTCACAAGCCCTTCCCTCGGCGGGCCGGGGAGGCCTCAGCCGCCCGGGCTGGCCGCGGGGCCGCTGCTGCTCCGCCCGCCGACGGTGGGAGCTGTGCGGCCGCCTTCTGCCCTGCTGAAACGCTTAACACACCTTCAAGGATTAGGTTTACATTGACAGGCAAACCGTGCACGTCCGTCCGCAGCCTTCCACACTTCCCACCTCGTTTTAGTTTACGTTTACCCTGTTTACTCTACACGAACTGCCTGAGGGCACACACCTAATTAGAGATGACAGTCTCCTCTAATTGTCATGTGCTTTGCCTCCATTCAGGTCTCTCAAAACTCAGCTCACCCTTTGTCTTCTCTCCCTAATTTGTCACTCCAGGGAGCCCAAGCTTTGGTACTTGTGCATTGCAGGATTTTCCAGCTGCCAGCGAGAGAAACCTCCTCAGTTAACCAGATTATGACTTGACTTTTGTAGTATTATTAAATATTTTTCCCGTATAATTCCATTCCAGATTGGTACACTTCTGACTGAAATAAAAGCCAAAGTTCCCTTGTGTAAGAGCCTCTGAATTAATTTACTGGTCTGGCTCTCATGAATCATCCAAAATAGGTTTAAGATCTAAAACAACAATCAGTAAAAAGAATGTGCAGCACGATTGCCGTGTTTTCATGATACCTTCCCCATCAGCTAAATGACAGAAAGAAAACCTTTCTTGCTCATGAAGACACTGAATTACAGAGTTTTTCAAGTCAGAACAGTCCAACGTGCTCACACAAGATTTTTTCACACGCGACCTAGAGGCAGCTTTAAAAGATGTTGTTTCCCCATCAATCAAAAAATAGTTCCTAGTTTGTTCTCTGCACCTCTGCTGACTCGTGCATACCAAGCAAACCATCACACTGTCATCACCAAGATTTGGAAAATAAATTCTAACTATTAACATTGATCGTGGAATTCAGCTTTCCCTGCAAGGCAGAGTGAGGCTTTAAAGAGATTTCTCAGGAACGAAGAAAGAGGTGACAGAGAGACTGAAACAGTAACCAGAACCTGCACAAGAGAAGATGGCTCAAAATACGGCATCATGCCAATTACACCTTTTAAAGCACCATGGAAAGTTGCTAAAGGATTTTCTGCTAAAGTTTAGGACTGGATCACTTCCAAGAGGCCTAAAAGCTGGGTCAATAGTCAAAAGAAGATGAAAACCACCAAACCATCCAGCACACCTCCAGACAAGAAAATTGTGTGTTTTTTCTTTCTTCTGCTGAATATCTCTATTAGCAGGTGGGTTATCAATCACTGAAAATCTCATCTGCACATATTTTTTGATTTGTAAAGCACTATGACTTGAAAAAGAGCTGGTATGTGTGAAACTTATTTTGTATTTTTCCACTGTATCAACCAGCCCACTAAAAGACATCACCTCTTTTTCCCTTTCTAACCTCAAAGCTGCCTGCAACAAGTAGAAATCAGCTGATCACAAGCTAACCTCTGAGCTGTAGAGACCTACTCGCTCCCTCCTGCCCTCCCTCCCCCAGGCATATTAACAGCAAACATACCACCAAAATCCCCATTAAAAAAAAAAAAAAGAAAAAAAAAAAAAAAAAAAAAACACCAGCAAAATTCCTCCTCACATAGGGGTAAAAAAATAATAAAAACCACTAAAAAACCCCAAATTCCTTGGAGCGTTTCTGGTGGGTTTGCAGCTGGAGGCAGCAGTGAGGGGTGTCCAGCCGGACCCCGCTGCCCGACTCCCGCATCCCGGGTTACCTGCGCCGCGCTTCCAGCCCTACAGCCGCCGATCACCTGGAGCAAAATGCTTGCACGGAGGCGAGCAGGTCACTTTCTAGCAGTCTTCCTTCCTTTAGAGCCTGCTGGGTTGTTTTCAAACTCTCCCCTCCCTTTCTCACATGCAGGCCAAGCCCTCCCGTAACACCCAGGGGAGGAATCCATTGGCTGGAGCTGCCCAAAACGCGTGGAGCAGCCCTTCCCCCGTGCCATGCCGGCTGCACAATGGACAGCGAGTGTCTCCGCTGCCCTGGCCGCGCCGGCCTTTGCTTCTCACCGAGCTCTGGCTGAGCTGCCGCTGGGGTGACTCGCGCAGGGCTCCCGACCTCCCGCACCAGAGAAAAGCAGAGAGAAGTTGCCTTGGGTTAGAAACGCCACGGAACATTTCCCTTGCGCTCCCCACTGCGGATTTTTCAAAGTTTTACTTTCTGTTTTAAATATTTTCGATAGGCAGCATCTGTGCTCCTGACACCTCAGCAGTGCTGTTTGATTACAGTCGAGTCTGTTACTGTGTCACTTGGAATAAGAATTTCCACACATAATGCAGACAGCAAAAATGTATCATATCTGTTAAATCAATCTGCTCTGTTCAGTTGGCTGTCTCTTGGCCTTCTGCTTTCTTTCCCTTCAGACTACTTTTATTTTTGCATCTTCGGCTAAGGTGCCTCCATGAAACGAACTGCAAACACAGCAAACCCATTCTTCATCAGGCAGCGTCAGCTCCAGGTTGAAAGGGTACTGAAACACGCCTTCACTTTTTTTTAATGCTCAGTAATTAGAGCTGCTTTTGAACATCCTCGTGCAGCTCCATCCGAGAGCTGGGAGCGGGGCTGTGCTGCAGACCTGGGTGTGCAGCGCCTGTCGGGGCTGGGCGCCCTTGGAGAAGGGATCGCGTTGCGTTTGCCCGAGCACGGAGACCGAGGAGTCATCCACTGCCATGGCTTTGCATAAACACTTTCCCGAACCACTGCCTTGCGTCTCTCTCGTGGTTTCCCAGGACTTGCCCCTCACATTGCACAAGAAGCCTGCCCTGTTCAGGGCTCTGAGTACACCCTCCTGGCAGCGGAGCAGCGGGTTTGCTCCGTTAAACTGTTCCAGGCACGTCTCCTCCGTGCTGCCGCTGTCATCTGTTCATTCTTGCCTTAACAAAGGGCAGTCACGCATCTGAAAAGACGCTTTACTGGAAAGGGCTGAACTTGTGAAATGTGCAGAAAAATGGGAGTACTCGATTTAAGTGTTCCAGACGGTGAGTTCATTTAAAAGTTAACAACCAGAAACACAAAATGCCACCTCCACCTCAGAATAATTGTCCCTTTTTACTGGTTTACTGTGGGAGAAAATCTTAGGGAGCCATTTATTAAAACAAGGTGTGTTATTGCCTTATAATTATTATTTGACAAGCTGAGGTCCTGTGATTAATAAATCATGTGCCCGTTTTTTGTGTGTACATAATCACATGCTCTATATTTATATGGATAGAGGCTTACAGAACATTTACCTTTGTGCTTAGGATTGGCAGGAACTTCTGGCTATCAGGTCTCCTATCAAAGGCACCATGTGATATAATCCTTATTGTGACCTTGCCAAGTTCCATCCTCAAAGCAATTCAATATTTTGCATGCACGGCTGCAGTGGGGAGGCCATTCCAGAGCCACATTGTCAAATGATTGGTAACGATATTCTAATCAAAATGTCTGATGCCTCCTTTTGATCATTTATGCTGTACCAGCACTGGCCCTTAGCACCATCAGCTCTTCTCTCTTCCCTTCCTGGGAGTGTTTGTGTGGAGAAAGCCTCATGCTCGCAGTATTTGCTTTGCAAAATGAAGTGAGATAGCCTCTCCTCAAGCTCACCCCAGCCTTCAGTGCAGCCTGGGCTGCACCTCTCCTGCTGCCTTCCAGGACTGCATTTCTCACTTCCTATTTCCACTGTTGACAATTCAGTTACCTGGTGATCAAAGCGTGAGCTGCCAGGGAGCTTGTAGGAAAGGCTTTGGTCATTTGTGCCTGTGACCGCCACTTTCTGCTATCTGCCTTTCCCTGCGTAATATTTCAAGCCTTCTTTCTCCTGAGGTTGCTTCATATTTTCTGTCATCAGCAAATTCACCAGTTCTCCAGTAACATTAGTGCCAAGCTCATTTACAGAAGCACTTTGCCAGATCTGCAGAGTGATGTTTAACACTCCCCTGGTAACTGCCCTCCAGCCTGACAGCCCTGCTGCTCTTACACCAGGTCTTTAAGGGGGTTATACCTTGTGTAAAATCACCTCTCCCTTTTCTTAAGAACTTTCCACATGGCACCATATGAAATGTGCAGTGTCAGTCCAGAGAGGTGAGATCCACCCCATTTCCTTCACTAAGCAAATGGCTTGCAGCTTGCCTTACCCAAGAAAGATAAATGGGTTTGATAAACCCATTTCATCTCATGCCATTTACCTCCCTCTCTTTTGCTAGCCTTTCCTTCGCCATTTTTTTTCTGAATCTGTCCTTATGCTATTAAGCTGAAACCTTCATGCCTCTTCTTGCCCAAATCAGTTCACTTCTGTACAGGTTTGCTGTGCTTCTGTCCCTGGCTGAGGGACCTGTTAAAGACATCGGGCCAGTTCTTCCAGAGCTCTGGCATGTGGATTAGCCCGTTCCTCTGCCTTCAGCGCAGGAAGCAGCCCTGAGATTTGCTTCTCTCCTGGTCCCAAACATTTCCATACTCCCATCCTATTATCCCTCACATCTGCAGCCACATGATTAACATCCTCAGCAAAAGTTAAAGCAAAGTGTGAGTTCAGGTTTTGCACATACCCAATGCATATTAACCTCTATCCCCTATAATTTCTTCTTCCTCCTGTTTTCTTCAGCCATATGCAATGAGGAAAAATTTCTCCTCATTTTTCATTAATGTTCTTTAAAAGACAAAACTCTGACTCCCTTTTGAGACATAGCTTTTATACCCAAACGGTTCTTTTGCTTTTTAAAATTATTCCTTGCAATGACTGTTCATTCTAAGTAGCATTTCTGAGGTATAAATTCATCCAACTGCAGCATCTGTCTCCAAGCTTTTCCCCTTGCCTGGGTTTTATCTCCAGTGAAGTTAACTAGAGTTTTATCCCCTATCCTGGAGTCTCATCGCAGTGAAATTTAGACATGTAAATCCCCAGGCTCCTAAGGAAAGCTGACTATATGGATTAGTTCCTGTTACTTATTTAAATATGCCCCTTGGAACTCTGAAGCTGTATCAGTCACGCCTGCCTTCATAAATGGGATATAATATTTTGAACAGGGTACTGTTTATGACTAAAAAACCTGCAGCATTTCAAGCCTCCAAGAAAAAATTTGACCAGAGTGGATTTTCATTATAGTTCTAGGGTAAAAATAAGTAGATCAGTGGTGGAACAGAAGAAGTTGGCCTTTTAGATTTTTTTTTTAACCTTATAAATATAACAGTGCCAGTTATAGTGTTTACCTTTTGTGGTAAACACTAACAAGGTGTTTTACCTCACTGGGGCCAAGAGACTCAGCCAAGGTGTTTTCCTGACCATTGAGGTCTAAATGTCTATATGCTTTTTTTCACCCCATTTCACGTCAGCTTTTTTCTCCACCTCTCCTCTTCCTCCTTCCAACTTTCTTCCCAGAAAACAGAACACTGTCCCTAAGTCCCACCACTGGCCTGAAGCCAGAAAAGTGTCAGCATACAAGGACTTGACATTTTCAGCTCTTCTGCTGCAGGGCATAAAGGTTTGGCACCCAGTGCCTCCCACAGCCCAGCCCAGCCCACTGAGCTGGTCAGAGTGTAACATCTCCTCAAGTCCTGGCAGGTGTCTGAATGCATATCCAAGCTCCTTGGCAGGCTGGACCACCTGGTCTGGAGGGAGCCAGTGCTGATGCACCTTCACTGTAGCCAGAGCTAGTGGGAGAACAGCAGCCTGGCTGCAGTGCTGATACAGGAACCAGCCCTGGTCCTCAGTGGTGTCCCCCAGGGTATCAGGGTTGAATTGTTCCCTGTTGAGAAAGGTCCTTGTGGTCTTCCCATGTGCATATGGCCAGTGCGCTGGAGGGATCGGGCTGGAGATGGGGCTGCAGTGGCCATGCTCAGCCCAGGGGCATCACACCTTGCCCTCCAAGCCCTCCAGGCCGCTGGCTGCACTCACCCACCCCACACCATGCCAAAGCAAACTGGACTGCAGCCCCAGGCACAAGAGTTCCCAGGACAGCCCCTCAGCCATGTGCAGGGCTCCTGGGGAATGGAGCAGGGCTTGGGAGTGGTGAGTGCTACTCCCAGCCAGGTGTATCCAGGGCACTGCCCAGGCTGTGCAGATGCTCCAGGTGGGCTGAGTGCTTCCCCCATCTCTGCCCACCCCAAGGAGCTGGCCTGGCGCTCTCTCTGCCGGAGAAGGTGGGGTGTGTCTTCTCGCTGGGGCATGAGCCACAGAGTCAGCACTTCGGGGCTGGGTTCCCACCTCTGACGCCGACTTACTGCATGACCTAAGGCAAGTCACTTAGCTGCTTTCCTGTGTTTCCTGACTCTGCTAAACGCCAGGGATAATAAGTAACTTTGTGTGAGTGCTACGAAGCTTTGAAATCTTTAGATGAAAAGGTGCTGCATAATTGCAAAGCATTTTTAATAATGCTAATCATTCACTTCGTTGTGCACTGCCAGTCTCAGGCTGCAGCAGCCTCCAGCAGCCACCTAGGGAGCATCAGGCTTTGCTCAAGTGCAGCATTTTCCTGAGTTTGTTTCCATTTTTACCTCATGCTGGTCCAAACAGGAATCTGAGCTCAGCCCAAGACCTGACAGAAAGCTGCAAAGTCAGAACAGCGCCTGGGCCTTGCAGGCAGGAGCTTTCTGGAAAGCAGGGGAATTTGGGGGAAGGGATTTAAACAGCTGTGTTGACAGCACAGACAATAGGGATCTGATTCAGGCTAAGGGGGGCTACGTGAAAGGCGGCACGACACTTGAAATTAAAGCAAGAGTCAAGAGCAATGAGGGGGAAGAAAGGAGGATTACTTGGGTTGAAATGCTCCTGCTTTGGAAGCAGCCACAACCACGTGTCTCAGGAGATGACTGGCTGGCACCAGCCTCCTCTGCATCCCAGAGAGCCTTTATCCTTTTAAATGCACTCTGCCAGGGATGCAGAGGCTTCTGGGGCAGAGTGCTTAAGTGTGAGCATTAATCCAGAGGATTACAAAAGCAGCGCTTTTGTGAAGCACTGCAGATAGATGAGGTTATCTTCTTTAGTTAGGCCTGCAGAGCTCATGTTTAACCACAATATTATTTTTATTTGACTCACTAAATAACAGTAGCTAATGATGCCTGCAGCTCACTGCAATCCAACACCTCCTCTTCCAAAGAGAGAAGACAGTGCGCTGCTGGAAACTCCTGTGATTTTATCACAATTTATGTGCTTTGGAGATTATATCCTAAAATCCCAGCTCCTTGAAACAAGGGAATTTTAGCTTTCATTTATAAACAAAGTATGCCCCTAGCCCTCAAGGTTTTGTGGATGAAAGGTTTGAAACCATGAAACTAGTGCAACCTAAAAGCTAAAAAGAACCTGGGAGGTGAATTAAGAGATCCTAAAGTTTGTGGGCTAATTTTAAAAAAATTTAAGAAAAGAAATAGTCAGCAAACAACTTTGTCTTGGGAAACGGGGCAGGGCTTGGGCCGACTCCTGGTTTTTTGGGACTTGGGGTTGCCAATATGCCTTTGAACTTTGCAGCCATTCATAAATCCTTACATAACAACAGCAGCCACAACGCGCTGGAGCTCTAGAAATGCTGACATGAGGAATGTGGTGGGAAAGATTCTTTTAGAAACGTATGACAACTCACCTTGAAGCATTACCTGAAGCCTCAACAACTCATATCCCCTTGGAAAAGGAGCATCTTTCTGCTCTGGGAACTCATTTTGCTCTGTAGTAAACCTTTTGTAGGTGAAGAAGAATTCAAAGTCTCCATAAGATCACAGAACTGTACTGAAAGAGGTTGAATACATGACTTGGTCCCTTCCATTTCAGGAAAGTGATTCTTCTTTCTTTCAGTGGGTGGTCTTTGCAGAAAGCCTCCAGGACCAAATAAGAGCAAATGTGAGCTTCAAAACCCTCATAAGCATCACTCTGCTTTATCCTGTCTGCATCTTCAGGCTCGTTCACAGGCAATCAAGACAGCAGTGTGGGTACCAGCTGACCCACCCCAACTCCCTGCTCACACCTCCCTGCTCCTGCTGAGCCAGCATCCACTCTCTCAGACCACCTGCATGGTGCTTTCAGCAAACAGAATGTACTTCCCACTTTGCCATGGCTGACAAGTGATTAATGAAAGTCAGCTGATGCCATTCCTTGCTATGGTGTGAACATGCCCCTTGTGCAGACATGGAGCAGCTCCTGGAAGGAACATACCCAAACAATATTTCTGAGGGGTTTCTTCTGGTTTTTTTCTTCCTTTCACCAGGCTGGCAGAGCTCAGTGCTCCATCACACTGCTCATATCTCCTGCTGTTTTAAACAAGTATTTAACTTACCTTAGTGCTCAAGTAGTTTTCAATTCAACCAGGTTCTCTCACTGCTGGTTTTAAGATCAGACCCCACAGAAGGGGCTTGGGAAGAGATGTGCTGAACTACAGCAGCAGCTCGTGAATCAGCAGGAAGAGAAAACAGAGGAGCATGTAACTCACAGCTTGTGAACAAGCAGTCACAGGGACATCAGCCTGCTGGTATCTTGGAAGACTAATATCTATCATATCCATCCTGCCTGAGTTAATCTTTCCCAACTGGAATCAGGCACTGGAATAGCTCAGCTGGAGTGGTGCTGACCCCCATTAGCATCAGGACAGACCTGGGCTGCTCTTGCTGTTAGTCTCAGTGTTCTTTCTTCTCACTCTGCTATTGAGCACACCTGTTTGAGGTCTCCCTTCTTTCCAGAATCTTTCCAAATCTGTGGATTGTGGCAAGGGCACCGTGGGGAACACTGACACCAGTCCCTGTGAATGTCTTGGTGCAGCCATGTCTTGGCAAGCTTGTCACCACAGTTTCCACCTACAGACAATGCTGTGGGAGGTGACAGTGAACAGGGCTGATAAGCAGGTCAGAAACTCAGCTGGGGCACACCAAAACAACTTTACTTGTGGTTGTAATGGTGAAGCACATCCCATTGCCAGCTGCTCAGTGCTGAAGTCCATGCAAGGCAGCGCAAGCCTTGCTCATGCACACACACACACCCCCCCTCCAACATGCCCACGCCTTGGGAGCCAGAACCTCTACAGTGCACTAACAGTTCTGCTGTGAAACTGGTTTTTACATCTCAGCACTGACACAAACAGGCAAAATTTTCCTAGTTCTCCACCACAGGTGTGCAAAACACAGTGTGGCTACACCCCATGAGCTCAAGGTGAAAATGTGCTGCCAAGAACACGTTGCTATCTGCCAAAGATAAACCAGCTGCAATGCAAAAGCAGCCCAGCCAGAGAAGAAACCCACAAACAAAACAGGCTTCCTGTGTTCTCTAAAGACACCAAGGCAGTGTTTAAGGAAGGTGGAACTAATATGCGTGTCCTCAAACAAGGCTCAGGAACAAGGGGAGGACAGCTTTTAAACAAGAGCCTTTGTTTCTAAGGCACAGGGAAGAAATTTGGCTGAGAAAGCTGCCTCCTGACCCAGGGCTGTGCTGCTGATACTTTACTGTGTTACCTTGAGGAATAGTGTCCAAGACTCTGCCTGGCAATTATTTAAACATTTAATAGGCCGAATTCAGCATGCCCTACGCAGCTTTCTAGTTCACAAAAAGCTTTTGGACGTGCCCACTCATTCAGATGATCCAGTTAATTAAAAATTGATGTATGCTTGTATTTCAGTTTAAAGGAAGCTAGTTCAGGTAGCTAGCTGAGTGCTGCTCCTGACAGGCAGCCCTTTAACCAGAACAGGCCTGATGTGAACTGAGAGCTGCTGGCTTTGGGTATCTGATTAGAAATCTCACCCTGCAGAAGGCTGATGAAACTGTGTACAGATCAGCCTTAAGAAAACCATCTTCACAGGGTGGAAGATGGAGCCTTGTGGCCCCACTGCTCCCCTGCCTGCTCCCACACCCTCATGACACCAACCAGGGCCCTACTGACCCTCACGCTGTCAGCAAAAGGGGACAGGTAGGACAGAAAAAATGGAAACTACCCCTGCTTCTTTCACTTCTGCATCTGTGAAGTTCCCATGGTGCCATGAGTATGTCAGGTTAGTACAAGAGCCAGATTGCCAGTGCTGTAATGCATCATAACTCTGCTGAAGGCAAGGAAAGGGGAGGTGGGGCATGGCAGGAGAGCTGGGAAGGACTGCTGACCACCAGGTCAGTAAAACCAGCTCAGGCCCTGCAATGACAACCATAGAATCACTGGAAAGGATTCACAAGGATCCTTGAGTCCAACTCCTGGACAATCCAAAAATTCACACCATGTGCTGTTTATCTAAATGCTTCTTCAACTTTGTCAGGCTTGGTGCTGTGACCAGTTCCCTGGGGAGCCTGCTCCAGATCCCAGCCACCCACTGGGGGAAGAACCTTTTCCTAATACCCAACCAAAACTTCCCTTGACACGACTTCAGGGCATTGAATGCTGATCTTCATAAGTACTTTGTGTTTCACTGCTGCATTACCTAGATCCACTAAGATGTTTTAGGGAGAATCCCTGTCTCTTGTTGAGTCCCTCTCTTGTCCCCAACCAGGGGAACTTTCTCTCCACAAGTACATACCACATGCTCCCATGGCCTTGTGTTGCAGCATTGCATCAGTGAGCGAAGCACGTGAGGAGAGCTCGACCTATTGACACAGATTGGTGGAGACCAATGGAGTTGATGTGGGAACGTAAGCCAAGGCAAACCTGTTCTCTGGGCTGCCCTTGCTGCCACCTGCACAAACACAGCATGGTCCCAAGGCTGAAAAAGCAGAAGGGGAAGGCTGCTCCATACAGTGCCTGCCAGCCCAGCTGATGTGCCAGGGCAGTGTCCCCCAGGCAAGCCCCACATCAGCCTGGTCCAAAGCCAGCCCCCTGCATGCCCCGGTCCTCCCTCCTGGTCAGCTTCCCACAGAGGGCTCTGTTTTTGGGACAGCCTTGACCTGCACTGCAGGGCAGGCTGGACAGCCCTGTTGTTTTACAGCCTGGCTGTCCAAGTGAGGTCAGCCACAGCCTTGTGTCAAAAGGCCAAGCTGATGGTTTGTTCACCTGTGAAGTTTTCCAGACCTGAGTTCCCTTTTCCACCAAGAATATTAAGCATGACAAAACCTGGACTAGAAACATTGTGTTTGAACACAAGAGTTTGGAATTTTTTTTCCGTGGTATGGATATATGATTTCATTTGCCTGATTTCTATAGTGAGAGAATCACAGCTCCAATGAGATGGTATCACACAAACAAAGGTTTCAATACATCAGGACAGAAGAACTGAAACCATTTGTGCTTAAAATACATGACATGTGTGCCTCACCTGCAAAACAGTTACTTAAAAGACACTGATTTAACAAGCTGAAGTCAGAAAACTGACTGCCCATTTTCCCAGCCATTCAGTGGGGCAGACAGGACCCGTTTCCCTCCCAGATGTTGGGGTGGGAGGTGTAGCTCAAGCTTTGATAGTGCCCCATGCCATGCCTTGCACATGCACCAGACATTGGTGTCTCAGTTTTCCACCCAGTGCTTTCCACGGAATGAATTCATCAGATCTGGTGGTAAAATCTCCCCTCAGCTCTTGTCCTCTTTGCAGTCTTTAAATATTTAGTACAAGAATGTCTTTAGGTCACCCTGGCTGAGGCTGAGTATTTTCTCCCAGGAGCTCCGGTTGGTGGTGAGCCAGGGAGAAGGCCAGAGTGGGAAAGGTCCTTGTATAGCTGGGGTGGAACTGGGGAGGACACTGCTGAAAAGAAGAAAAATCAGGAAAGGCAGAGGGACAGCAAAAGGGAAACGGAGGAATTGGGTAAACTTAAGGGACTTAGGTTGAGATGACATGGAGAAAGTTCCTGGCTGGGCAATATTTTATGTGATGCTTTCAGAAGGCTGAGAAGACAACCTGGATGGAGACAGCAAAAAGCCAGTGGGAACAGACAGGTTGCCCAGTTCATTTGGAAATAAAGAGAAAAAGGGAAGCAAGGACATATCTAGAGGGACAGGAGTGGGTAATTAATGATAATTACAGAGTGAACTGCTGAGATATGCTCACTTCAACTTCAGCACCAGCTGATGGCAATCATTCACAATCTGTACAGTGGGAGCTCCCTGGGTAAGAACCACAAACCACAACTTGTAAAAATTATATTTAACAGCAAACCTTTTGTGCCCCTGTTTCATTCTTACTCCTTAAACTATCTTTTATTCATTTTGATTTTTAATAGATCCCCTGGGAAGCTAGAAGCATGTTGTTTCTGGGACAATTGCCCACCGATGTATATGCTTTATAATTCTCTTTATTAAAATCTTTCTTAAGAAACACAAATTAAAACACTTTGCAATCAGTTACACAGATCAGTTAATATTGGTGACAGTTCCTACATAATTAAACAAGTACTAACAAATTTCAACTGTTTACAAACCAAAACTTAAATTAACAAGATTATATAAGCTCAATAAATAGTACATCTGGTCCAGTTCAAGTATAATTCAACAAATCACAGCCTTAATCCTTAGAGAATAGAAAAAAACCCCTGAATATAACCAGCCTAACACTAATTTAGTGTTAAAGCCAATGTGGAACTTTGTCTGATCTAATGGGGCAAATGTTTAATTCTTTCATTTTTTTCTTCAAAGGAAGTAGGTTGCAGATTGACATTAAAGACTATTTGAGATCAATGCAGATTTCACAGAGATTAAAAACATAGTCCCTATTACAAAAGTGCAATCTTTGGTTGAGATGTATTGAAATGGTTTTGATATATTAAGGAAGCTCCTTTTTAAATATCAATATTTGTTTGGCTAGACCTGAGCCTGCTTTGCGCTATATACATATCTATATATATATATAGATATATATATATATAGATATATATATATAGATATATATATAAATGAAGTGTGGATTATAGTGATGATGAATTATGCCAACTCAAAAAAGTGAAGAGTTCAATATAATAAACCAAAAGAAACAACACATTTTTACACAAGCTGAGGAAGGTAAGGGACTGCCTACAGCAGAATTCTTTCTCAGCAGAATAGGTAGTAGAGAGAATTTGAGCAGATCCTGTCAGCATTGCACGATGGCCTGTTGGAGAGGGAAGGAGATTATCTCTGAGTTCTCAAAGTGCATTGGGCTGAAAACTGATCATGGGCATCATTAGGAGCTAATTGGGACTTGGGGTTGCTTTCAACTGTTGAGGTTCTGGGGAGAAAGGACCTTCTCAGAAGGGGAAGTGCCCATTTGGCTGTTCCCAGGATTTTGCAGATTGCTGTTTTGTCAGACAGAGCCCAAAGGGACGGGGTGTCCAAACCACCTCTACAAATGTCTGGCTCTGCTCAGGTCTGTGGGCCTGGGCTCTGCACCTGCACTGCTCACCTGAGTCATCTCCCTCCAGAAGAGGAAACTGCACAGGGCAGAGATGCCCTCTAGAGCCACCTCCTTCCTCAGTGGCAAGCAAGGGCCTGTAGCTGTGACCCAAACAAGGTGTTTGGAGCCAGGACATTTCCTGCTGAGCCTTGGTCAAGACTCTACCTCTGGAGACTGAAAATTAAATGGCTGGGGACCAAAGGATACCAAGACCCACTGTATCAAGAAGGGATTTTGTATTCCTAATGCAACTATCTAGGGGAAAAAAGGAGGTTAAATACAAGCTGTGAATAAAGGGAGTGAACTTGGTTCAGAAGCAGAGGAGGGGGAAAGTAGTTTGAATCATCTCCCATAAATCCAAAAATAAGCCCCTGGGTAAATACTCATTTTAATTATTCTTCTGCTGCCAGTCAAAATCTCATGGTTACCTGCTGCTTTCCCTGCCTGCCTGTATCCACCTGTTGTCTGTTTTCAGAAAGTGTGATTTAAAGCTCTTTGGCCTGGGAAAGTCTTTGTTGTGGATTTGTGCCTTGCCTATAATAAAGGCAGTGGACCTGTAGCTTCTGCTGCACTACAAATAAAGAATAATAACAGTGATACTTTTCTCATTTGAGGTTACCTGGGGATAAAGCTGCTGGAGGCATATGACTTTGATATACAGTCAGCTATGTCTCACATCCAATTAAGCTTAACCACATGGTCTAACAAGCTCCCATTAGGCTGGTGAGAGCCCCAGTTTGATAGCAGGGTTAGCTTCAAAGATCTGATGCTTGATTTCCTTCCCTTGTGTTCAGTTTGTGCTGAAGGGCACGAAGGGCACTTCATATTCAGATGATACATGGCCAGCTAGAGAGCTGCACTCTAGAAGACAATTGCACAATCTTTACTGCCATTTTCATCATCTTACAGCCTGCAATACAAGCTCTTGTCCTAATAGCCCTGCGCTCAAGTTTCACTGCAATGTGAAAAACAAACAGTCAAAGGAAAACCCAACCCTTGAAGGAAAAATACCTGGTTTGCAATATTGGTGGGATTTTTTCTTTCCATAGGGGAAAAAAACCCAAACCCTGCTACCAAAAAAAAAAAAAACCCAAAAAACCAAAAAACAAACAAAAAACAAACCCAAAAACCCCAAACAAAAACCCCATCAAAAACCAAAAAAAGCTCCCACCAAAAAAACAACCCCTCCGACCCCCAAAGACTAAAACTAAACTAGCTGTTTTAAATGACAGATGGACACAAGTCTTAACATACTTCAAGCCTGGACAAAGGAGGATTTAGGCTGCAATGTTTTTCATTTCCCCTTGTCACTTGGTAGGCTCTGTCTGAATCTGGGATGCAAAGAATCCCTCAACTTGCAAGAAGCAGGAATTCCAACTATGAAATCTGAACCTACCTCTGGTAAAAATGAGTGGAAAGCACAGGCCATGGAATGGAACAGGGCTTCAGGCAACAACACCAGGCACCTCTGAGAGACACTGCCTGGCTACAGGGTACTTCAGAGAATGAGCACAGCTGCTGGCACAAGACATAATGGAACAAATTCTTTGGTGGAAGCAGTTTTGGCAATTTAGCCACTTTGCAACATTATGCAACATCCCTGCCATTCTTAGGGAAAGCTAGAACCTTCTGGGAAACTGTTTCCTCTGCACAACATCTAAAGAGGACATCCAGAACCAGCAATTTTTAGAGAACATACTGTGATGAATATTAGAGTCAGGCAAAGAATAGAAATGCCTGCAAATCCCCATCTACCCAGATTGCACAGGGCATTTTATAAACTCTGGGATCAATCCTGGCAATGCTTTGCATGCGTATTCACTTTAGTACACAAAGCCCTATTGAAATGAACCAGAAACTTGTACAGTGCATTTCAAAGGGACTTTGCAAAATACTAAGCAACAACTGTGCAGAAACAATAGGTCATAATAATGCCAGAGCTGCTGGTGCATCCTGTGTTCTCAGTGCAGTGCTCCGTGAGCCATCAGTTGTTGTATTCACCTTAAAAAATTCAGGGAAATAAAATACAAAAACAATATTAGAAATCTGGCATCTTTCCATAAAAACCAGGAAAATTCAACATTGCCAAGCTGAGGAAAAGCAAGCTTTAAAGAAAACAAAAAGACCCCAAAAGCAAGGATCTTGAATAAAATGTCTAAAAGAGTCATGGTCCAAACATGTGGCACTTTAAAAAGCCTCTCATGAGAGTTTCAAGTCTGTAAGACTCAAAGTTGGCACCCTTTAGAATTATCAAAAAGAAGAGTTTCAAACACAACGGTCCCTGGAGAACACCCTGACCACACCATGGAAAATGCTGAAACCAGAGCAGGCTGGCTGTCAGCACGTGCATTTGAACTGCTCTCGCTGTGCTGGGTTCAGGCTTTGAGGTCCCTGGGACAGACTGTGGCTCCCCCAGAATTCACACAACACTGGCAGTGTACAGTCAGTGCTTGACAACACAAACATTTGTCATTTCACCAAGCTCTAAGACATGGAGGTGAGTGCTGATGGGGCTTACATTATGCCATCTACTCACTAGTTTTAGCAAAATGGCTTTATACCTATCTCTTTATCCTATGCAAATCCTACTTCTCACTGGGGCAATGAGTGAAATGGCTGAAGGTATTTTAAGCAACATTAAAGCCTATAAATAGTCACATCTCCTTTCCTTCCAGCGTCCACTGGAGGATGCTGAGTGCTTCTAAGTACTCCACCTGACCTGACATGTTACATCAGAACTAAAACTTTAAGAATCCCTGAGAATTCTGATTTAATCTAGGAAACCACTCCCAGCACGCAGAGTGTGAGAAAGAATTGCTCCACTTCTAACAGATATGCCAGCATTGCTTCACCGTGGGAAACAGTTTCAGGCATTTTGGTTTTTAATGGCACTCTGGGCATAGATGCATGGAACATGCTCTTTATTTCCCCTCCTCTGTACAGTGCAAATTGACAGTTATATCATAGAAATTAAAAAAAAAAAGAAAAAAATTATCAGCATTCACTCATTACAGCTCTTCCAGTTCATCTGTATCATAGTTTTTTCTTTGCAAAGTGAGGAACGATGCCAGTGTCATCCTGAGGCAGAGGGCTGCCTTCTTCCTTCATTTTCAGGCTCTCTTCTGCAAGCTGGGATAGATACTTCTGCAATCACATAAAAAAAACAAATCATTGTTACCAAAACTGAAAATATTCAACACAGGATTCTTTATGCCTCTTCAGAGCTCTAACTCTTCCAATATCTCAAAAGGGAAGAAAGTACACAGAAGCCCCATTTTGGTGAACACTCAAGCTAGAAAATACGGCTGTGTCAGACAAACTACCTGAACACATACAGAGCCTCAGAAGTTCAGAGGTTTACTGGGTGCCACGGGGGGAACTGGTGACAGAACCAGGAGGACTCCACTCCCCATCAGTCTGTGCAACCAGACCTCACCTTCTCTCTTCTCCCCTGTGCTACTCGGCAGGAACAAACTCCACTCAGTCAACTGAATTCTGCCAGGAAAGTACTGGTGTGTCAGAACATAAATGTGATTTCAGAGTCTTGATTTAAAGTTTATATATTATATTTTCAGCATGTCCAGTTCAGAGATACACCTTTTTTATGAGAACATTTTGTTTTAAGGGAATAATCACACTCAGTAATAATTAACACAATTTAGAAGTTTGGCTAGAGTATTTACCTTTATTGTGTTTCTCTAAGATAAAGCCTTTCACTCCTTTGGGTACTCACTGAGATTCAAAAGAACAGACATGGCCAGTGAGGCTTTCAGCCTTTTGGCAGTGCTCTTAGTTGGCAGAGCTGCACACAAAATGGATGATGAATGGGTATGGGTCTTAAAATAGTGCTCAAACTATTTATTCAAGGTCAGCAGACATAGAAATGGATGGAAAGAAGCTTTTTCAGCAGCAGCTAGTGCAGAGACACCTGGGAAATTCCAACATAATAATGTAGAGGTATTCTTCTTAATGATTTACACACATCACATACATCACACTCAAGAATAACTGATCAGCACATTATTAGGGTCATAGA
This sequence comes from Onychostruthus taczanowskii, assembly GCF_017590055.1. Taxonomy (NCBI): domain Eukaryota; kingdom Metazoa; phylum Chordata; class Aves; order Passeriformes; family Passeridae; genus Onychostruthus; species Onychostruthus taczanowskii. The sequence continues at coordinate 9,971,891 of NW_024502568.1, read as the reverse complement.
ACACCTTTTCTAGCTATTTACTCATTCTGATTTATTTTGAAAAGATCACTTCACATCACTGCAAAATTTTCTTTACTTGCAGGATTTCCCCAGAGTAGAGTTTACTCTTTGGCATCCATGAGGAAGAGATTAAATGAGAAATGGCTGTAAAAATCCTAAGGGCTGTGTTAGAATTGCCACATTCTCTCAGATAAATACAAGTTTTGAACATAAGAGGTTCATCTGAAAGTTACTCAGCAATGGTAATGAATGGACATAGCCATGGACTGCACCCTTATTACACTGACTAGAGAGACTGTGCTGTGGAAATTACACAACTCTCAGTCCTGATCTCTGGGTGCAAAATTCCACGTGGCAAAAAGCCAGAGTAAATGTTACAGTAGGATACAGATATATAGGGACCATAAAGGCTGGGAGACGTGTTCTGTACAGCATGAACTGTAATAAATCACTAGCACTTGTCCCTGGATCATATAACCCAAGCTTTTGGGGCTTTTCATGAGCACCGACCAAAACAAGACTGAGTTTCATCCACTACCTTTAGCTGATGTTGCCAGTTATCATGAGTACCACAAACACCAGATCTGAAATTTGCAGATTCAGATTAATATACAGAAAAATGGCAGTCAAGCAAAAAATGTATGGTTTTTAAATTTAAATATAAGTTTTGACAAATACTGCATAAAGCCAGTGGAAAACAGGATGAAATACTGCACTGAGTTGCCCAGATAGCTTCCACCAGATGAATGGTGACAGCTTTCTGTAGCTGGAGGAAGGGATGGCAAAAATATGGATCTTTTTTGGATGTAGGAATTGCAGTGTAGCTGTTAATACAAATATCATCTGGGAAAAAATTTATTATGATGAAGAAAATGAAAAATTACAAAATGTCTGCAAGGCTGACAAAGAAACAGCTGATTTTTTTTATCAGTGATTGATGTTATTTGAGGGGCATTATAGTTAGATAAAGTTGACTAAACTTACTTCAAGACAAAACTATCATGATATAAACAAGGCTTTTGGAAGAAAATTGGCAAACAAGCTGTTCAGTGTCACATTCAAATCCAAACACTGAACATATATTTTGAATGTGTCTCAAGGAGATCACATGAGAGACAACAAATAGCAAATCACCTATAAAAGACTCAAAGCTGTGACCCAGTCTGGGACACTGTTGTTGTCACTGGATGATGGCATTTGGCATTCAGGAAGGAGAACAGGAACACTGCAGCAGCACTCCAGAGCTCCACTACAGTCAGAGTCCATAGTTCCTACATTGGTGGATACTCTTGTTAATCTGCATCATCACAGGAGAAGACTCATATTCCTTGCAGAATGCATAAATTATCACTATAGCAACAAAAAGGGTTTTAGCAACACAGAACACTGATTTGAAATTTGCTAAGTTTCCACTTGAGGAGGTAAAAGTTGGACGAGACATTTACTTCCTGTATGTAGTAAGATAAGAAGTATGGCTCAACAGAACAGCCTGTTTTTATTACTGCATTTGGCAGATTTAATTTTAACAGCTTTTATAGTCTTTGTTCTTTTATCTCAAGTCAGTGTTAGATATCTACCACAGTACTCATGGGAAATGTTTTAATAGGGAGAAAAAGAGGTTATTTTCAGACTAAGTCAGTTTTAGTTGGGCCTGTTTCTTATGACTTTAACAAAATAAGTTAGAAAATTAAAAAATAAAAATTCCTCTTCTTCGCTGGAACCAGTTTCCAGGGGCAGGGGCAGGAGTTGCAATCTTTCTTTAGTATGAGTTTCTTAGGGACAGACTTGCATGTGATACACAGCCTGCACTGAGTGGTGCCACCTCTGGTGAATCCTTCTGGGTTTTTTTGTATGAAGCAAAAAAAGGAATGCAAACTGGGCAGCTGTTTTTCAAGCTTGCACTTGGAGGGTCCATTATGAGCAAGCATCAGAGCTCTGTAGGAAGTCTTTGGAAGCCAGAGGCCTTTGTATAATTACAGCTATGGAACTTCAGGAAAGCCAAGAAGAAAATTCTCCCGGAGAAATTACTTGACTGTGAGTGTCAATGCCTACTAGCCAGCTAAGGAAAGAGAGCTATTACTTGAACAAGAGCAGAGGTACCACATTCACTGTGGGCAGAGGGAAGGAACAGAGAAAGGAGAAGCAGCTCTGCTTTGCTCTGCCATGACTTTTGCTAACAGTATGAGAATGCCAGCACAAGAGTGTGTGTGATGCACACACCCTGCTCACAGGTAGGGACTGGGGGTGGGAGCCAAGGTCGTCTCCTCTGAGGAGCCCTGAGCATGGCACAGGTAATGCTCAGGCTGTTGTGACTGATTCTATTGATGGTGCATCTCAAAAGTGACAAAGGCAGGTCTTTGAACTGCAGGCACACATGGTCTCCCTGTGCTGTTATCAACTGCTGACATGTTTGTGTTACATTCTTATGGAGCAACAAGCACTGACATGCTCCTGCACATCCTGATGGAAATTACTCAGCAGTGGTGCTCTGCACACAGGGAGGGGACTTCAGTGGGCCACAGGAAATGCCTCGCAGAGCCCGTGTGTCACAGGGAGCTGCGAGCTGAAACACGCCCAGAAAGCACACCAACACAGAAATGGGTCTGGCTATGTTATCAGACAAATGCCATGTAAAATGCTCCTGACATTAAGATGTACTGAACACTGCTACTTCTGGGGTCACTCCCAGTGACAGAAACATCTGGGACCCTCTGAAACAGGGAATTAATGATCTGAGTTGCATGATGTGCTAGTGACAAGGACCAAATGTAGATGAGAAGATGAAATCATCACCTGCCCTCATTTTACTTGCAGCCCAGAAGTTGATTTCAAGGACCTGAGAGTGAGAAATTAGCATGCTAATGATTCGAACTACTGAAAAGTTTGTTTACCTGAATTTCACTTCATCTGAATTCTGTCCACAGACTAAAAACTAATTTTTTATCGCATCATCTACTTTACACACAAACCACCCCATAAGCTTGTTGTTTGGTAGCTTCAGGTGTGTTTTTACCTGGAGATTTTTGTAGTGAACAGTACTCCTGCAGTGACTTGTCTTTGCTGTCTCTTCATTTGTATAGAAGAGTCCACAGAGCTTGCAGTAAAACCCAGTTCTAGGCACCACAAATTCCACACCTATTGAGAAATTCTGAATTACATTAAAGTGTCAGTATAAATCCTATCCCTCCCATAATAAACTCGTTTTCAAAGAAAAAACATGCTATTTAGTTAAATATTAGGAATAGGAAATTGAATCCTGGATTCACTTCTTTATTTCCCTAATTTTGCAATATTGAGCTGCAGTTTAAAATTTTGTGCATTGAAAACACACCTTTTCTCTTTTCTCTTACATATACAGGCTTTAAAATGTATCTTGTCATAATATTGACTGGAAACTTCACTCTGTAACGTCAAGGGCTAGAAAAGCAATAATACTTTTTAGCAGTAAATTAATGTTTAAGTTACACCGATTGCCTTTGAGGATGTACTTCTTCCAGGTGTTTTGCTCATAATCAGTATTTACACAGTAAAGCCAATACTTTTGCTTATACTTTATGCCAAATACTTTTAAATTACTACGTATTTTTTCATATGTATTTCATATATAGTCCAAGGGAACTCATTTCATCTCATCAGCTGCCTTTTGCCATTCATTTGGAATGAATTAGCAATGATCTAGAATCAAAAGGCTGTTTCTTTCAACAGCTACCCGTCTGTCATATACTCTGTTCCTTCTCTCCTCACATCTGTTCTGGAAAACAAATATAGCAAGTAGCCTTAAAGTGACATCTTGTTGTAAGGCCTGGGTATTGCAGTGGGCGGCCCAACGTACCCAGGGGAATGCTGAGCTCGGTGAAGACGTCCTCTTGTTCCCAGCCTGCTGCAGAGGGCCTTTGTTTAGACTCTACCTCCGGGTATTCCAGAGATCTCATTTCCAAGTACCTAGAATTTGCTTAACAAATGAATAAATTTATTGAATGAAAACAGTTTATTAAAGAGATGTTTGTAAGCTTCTTGGGAACACTTTCTGGGTGGATTATAAATGAAGTAAAATACGGAAAAAAATGTTTTCCCATTCCAATCAGAGGCCTATTTGGTGCAACTCCAGCAGCTGTACTATGGCATGCAGTCACTCTGATTTGTCCCAGTAGACCGTTTTTCTATTTCTAATTTAATGCTATGTTTGGAGGGGTTTTTGTATTTAAATCTCTATATAGAGCTATAAGATTACACACCTCTGGCAGAAGCATGGCCTGACTGCAGCTTTGTAACCACATTTATTACTGCGTGATCAGACGTGCAGCTGGGCTGACACAGGGGCTGCTGAGATGGTCCTGGGGCAGCAGGACCTGATGAATACAATTCTCCAAACCTGCCTTTTGTAGGATCCTTGCAACATCATCGGCATCATCTCCCTGGAACCACTCTTCTCCCATCCTCATCTCTCCAAGGGATAGTTCCTGCTTTACGGCTCCCAGCCACTAAAAAATTTTGGTTTCTGAATAGTGGGGATGGGATGGCTGGTCCCTGCTAGCTGACATTAATTGACACAGCAGGAGATTCAAGATGTGGAAACACTGGATTCATTTGCTTAGATATAGCCAGTCAAAAGAACAGTTGATATCCCTTCCCATGATGTCTATCATATTAATTAATTTTATTTAAAAAGAAGAGGAATTTGCTATCACAGAACTACAGAATTACAGATAAACTGGTCTGATTCCTCTTTTTCAGTTCTTACATCAAAGAACTACCTCACTTGCCCTGACAAAATTTCTATTGCATTGCAAATTTCACCTAAATAAGGGATATATTTTCTTATAAAACAAACATATTTTGCCCAAATCAAACTCTTCCTGTCTTTCAAGTTTGTAGTTCAAAGATCTGCAGTTTCTGGCTATGAGAATGAATTTTTCTTCACTTTTAAATATGTTTATTGCATGATTTAAAAGAAAATAATATAAAATCCTAACTGGTTGGCTTTCAATTTAAGTTTAAACCTACCCCAGGATTCCAATAATGCAGCAGAGAACCTGGAAAATCCCCAGTAAGCTGGTAAGATTTTCTTAAGACATCCAGGGCCTTTGCAGCAACTAAAGTCCCACTTCAGTTGATTTCTGTGCTTCTGAGCTGGCAGCTGCATTTGTAGAGGGCCTAGAGCCTTGGACTGCAGATCCCAGATGACAAGTCCATGTCAGAAACCCGGGAAGCATGAGAGGCCCTGGAGCTTCCAGGCTCCCTGCTGACAAGCTGGAAGCTGAGATGCTGGAAACACTAGTAAATATGCTCTTGAGACACCCAACTCTTTCATCAGCTGGCTGCCCAGGAAGCCCAGGAGAGCCGACTTTGCCCTGCCCAGTCCCATGGCAATATTATCTCCAAACATGCAAAGTCTGGCAAGGTGTCTTCAGGCCAATCAGTAAGTATTAAAAACCAATGAGTTTCAAATCTGTCCTGGAGGAAGAAGTTAGCTCAAAATCAGATGTTCACATGAATGTTTCCAGCATTGCACTCTCAAAAATCTTCCATGAGCTTCTTTTCAAAAGCTCTTGTCCATCACATGGGCTCTGGCAGCAATTAAAAAAGCGCATTTCTGACCAACATACTCAAAGTAGTTTTTCGCTTCATCTCACTATGCACAGCCCATTTGCTCAAGCATCATGACAAGGAACTGAACTGACTTTCAGACCTCAAGATCCCTTTTTTTTTGATGGCTAAAATATAAATAGGTAGCTATGATTACATTTATTGACATTATCTCACAGCACATCCTATCACTTATATTAAAGGCAGCATGCAGTAGATAACAGAACATGATAAGGCAAGTCCTTGCAAAAGGCATATATTTGCATGAACAGGACTGAGAAGTAACAATCTATGCATGATATCTATGTTAATAATGCTTCAGTACAGTGTGTAAGAATATCCACCTTGTCCAGGAGCCAGCCAGACATTACAGATACTTTTCTGTTGACCTTCAGAGACTGTCACTCATTTCATTGACAATTCAAAATAAATTTAGCAAGGCACTGAAAGACTTCAGCTAAACTCATGTGAACCTTGACATGACAATTATAGCAGCTTATGCCTTTCAGAAAGCTTGCAAGCTGCTTATCATATTTCCTTTACACTATTCATCTAAGAGGCTCTAATGATTTAGCTTGGCCAAAAGAACTGGGGTTCTTTTACTAAGCTGCTCCAAGGACAAGCCTTGATACTATTAACAACACTTATTCTCGTTAGCAATAAATTTCAGTCTACCCTCAGAGAAAACACGCAAGGCTCTCTGCAGGCTGAAGGGAAAAAAAGCAGTAGTTACCCTTGGCCTCTGGACACTCTTGGCTTCCATGTCTTGTTTCTTCGCTAGCGTTTTTAATGAGCGTTTCCGTAACTTCTCTGCTCTCAGCTCCTTGTGATCCCATCTGTTTGTAATCATCTATAAATGTATCAGCGAGCTGGAGAGTCTCTTCTTTCAGATGAACAGAAGGTATATGGTGATCTTCAGGCTCTAAACGAGTGTCAGAGCTCTTATCAATTTTTCCTTCCTTCTGCTGGCAATCAGATTCCTTAGCAGATTGGTCTTTCAATTCCTCTGGCTTCTGTTCCGGGTCCAGATTTAGGCTTGATGCTTCAGTTGCAGCATCATCATTATCATCATCCTCATCATCTTCCTGACAGCCACTAGAAGCTGCACTGCCCTTTGCTGCTCTGAAGTTTGTTTCTAAAGCTTTATGGGCAAATTTGTCTTCACTTCTTGTTAAGTGGCTGTGATCATTTTTCAGTTCTAACATGGTTGACATACAGGGACACATTTCTGAAGCAGCTTTATTTTTTTGATCAACTGGGACTATTTCTTCAAGCTCAGTTATATCAGGCTCCATAATTAAATCATCTTCTCCCACTTCATCTACTGTCACTAATTCCTCCATGTTAGCAGGATACCAGGTCTCACCTTCTATTTCACTTCCACTCTCCCAGTCTCGGTCCTGTCACAGATGTAAAACATTTGAGAGATTGGTGATTATAGATAATCATTGTTAAAAAGTGGTCCTTGAAATCAGGAAGAACCTCGACATGGCCATGTCTAACTCCTCTTGTGTTTTAGTTTCAAAGAGTGATATGCCTTGGTGCTGTGATTTTAAACCTTATGCACAAGGACAAAAAAAAAAATCTCTATTGAATTATCACATAAACTTCTCTTTGTGAAGATTCTGTAACTGCCTTGGGGATTGCAGTCTCTCCAGTCCCCTGCTTCATGCTTTTCTGTAAGCAGTAGAGCAAGGCACAATGTGTCACACTTTATTATGCAACTGATGCTACTATGTGATCCCCTTCCTCTGCCTCCTTCTCAGTGCAATGCAAATATATTGAACCCCATTTGAACCACTGTGGCTTTCACTTTCCTGCACCAGGTCCTTTAAATTCACATGATGACTGAGAAAACATGGCTTTCTTCTGCAGTCATTTCCTTCCACCAGCAAGATCCCTCTGCCAGGGAGCCACTGGCCTAAACCTTAGGAAAAAGCAGGTTTACAGTTATACTCCAAAGCACATATTCTGAAATACATCATACATGCAGTTTCAGACTTACAGGACTTAGGCACTAATACTGGACTTGAGAACTCTTAGAATTAAAAGGTATATCTTACTTTTAAGACACACTTGCATCTTAGATTTCAACTCCCAGACTCCTTGTGTACACATAATCTATTAATAATCTGTATTCTCCTCCTGTTTGGTCATTCCCACACTTCCCCTCCTAGAATCCTAAAACAGCATGAAAACTCTGTGAGCTGGCACTGCTCTTGCCAGGAGATCAGTTTTCTGCAGCAACAGATATCAATATCTTCCATATTTGACCATCAACCCATGACCCTACAGAAATGAAGCTGGAGGAATTCCAGGGACATTGCTATCCCCGATTGCATGCAGCAGTAGGGGCTCTGTAAAGGCATTACTTAATTAAAACCAGAAACAATCAGAAGACTGCTATCTATAGTTCATAAGGCCAATGTTCTAAAAAGTATTCATGATAGTCCCCTCTTTCCCCACTAACTGACCACATCTCCTATTTTTGGGCATGGTTTGCAAACTTACCCAGTTCACTTGGGCATACATTCCTCACAGCTGCCACTGCCAAGCGCTATGTATGTGAAGCAACGTACATGAGCAAAGAGTAACTAAAAAAAGAGTTCTGGAGACTTCAGGAAAAGCTGTCCCTTAAAGCAGAGGTCAAGATAGGGCAAGCTAATTTAGACAACCTCCTTCTCCAACCCCTTTATGTGGTTTTTCATGAGGGGTTAATATTTCATTTGGGAGAAAGTTCTACCAGACCTGAGGTTTCAATAATTTTCTCAAAGAAACTACACCAACAACGTGTCACCAACCTTTTCTTTCCTTGTGTTTTCCAGAATCTCTCCGGATTCTTTTCCTTGTTTATTATCTGAAGGTGAGCTCTTCACTGGAACTTGCTCCTCTTTTTCAAGCTAAAATAAATACACATACACGTATAGCAACACACACAGTGGTGCTCTAGCATGTTTCTATTCTGGGTTTAGAGAAGCAAAGTCATTCACAAGGTCACATTCTTTATTTCTAAAGTTTATGCAAGTCAACTAGGCTGTGGGAAAAGACCCAACAATGAATTCCATTAGCAGAGCTGTACAAATAAAAATTAAGAAAAAGAATTTTAAACAAAATTAGAGGTGTAATTTATATCACGGAATTGGCTGAAAGACAGGTGGGGGAGAATGTCAATTCATTAAAATTTCCAGCCTCCACTCTTCTGTTCTCTACCCACATTTGTTATGTTGGCTCAGATGTGGTAAGGAGAGCAGCAGTGTTAAACTGCAGAAGACCTCACGTGTTTTGTTTATTGACACAGGATCAGTTGAAAATGGAATTGGTTGTACAGTTCATACTTGGGAAGAACAAAACCATGGTACTACCTCATATTTAGTAAAAGAAGGACAAAGCAAAAGTGAGTCCAAGACATACAAAACTATTTCTTCCTTTTAAAATAAATTACTAGCAATAGTCCCCAGAGAGGTATGTCTTTAGCAAAGCCACTGTAAAACAACTTGGAAAACATGCAGAGGAGTGTGATTTAGGATGCTATCTTGACATTTCTCTCTGACGTCTCCTCCCAACCATCATATCATAGTAAAATACCAGCCAAAGGAGAAAGATGATAAAATGTGGTACAAACATGCTTATCTATGGTATGAGGCAGTGCTGCTGCTGGTTACAGACTAGTGAGTTAGAAATCTAGGAAATTCCACCAACTTAGCTCCACAGGAGAAGAAGTTCAACTAGAAACAATTGACAATGGCTCTGGCAGCACAAAGGCACAAGCAAGAGATGGAGCTCTGGTCAGCCAAGCACCTCTGCAGCCTCCTGTGCCAACAGACTTGGGGGTGGATGGCAGCAGCTATCCCTGGGGGACTCCAGGGGCGGCAAGGTGGCCAAGAGCCAGTAACCAGATCCCCAGGGGGTGGGGATGTGAGTATGGGCTGTCATGAGACTGAGCAAATGAGGCATCTGGATGGGTTCCCCCTCCTACTTCTTCCCAGAAACCCACAAACATTGCCACTTTACCACTGGAAGTATTTCTCCAGAGATTGCATAATTTTATAGGTGAGCTGATTCAGTGCTTTCTGTCATGGGAAGAGATTTCTGCCAGAACATTGAAGGGAGTGGTGTGAATTATCCCTGCCACAGTTGAGGGTAGGGACACATGATTAATAGAAACAATTGCTCTGTTGAGTTATCCAGAAAGAAATGTTTCTCATTAAAAGTTCATTCCCCATTTTAATAGTATAGCAACCACTTCCCTGTATAAATACTGTGCACCTCTGTAAAGTATCACTTAATTTCCAGATAACTCAATCCTCCACACTGGCAGCGGAAGCAGGTGATGGATGCAGAAAGAGCAGCTATGGCGCATTTTGCACAGAGTTAGCAGGAGGACAATTGCCTCTTCACACACAACCTGCATGCAAATAGCAGACTGTCACTTGGTTTCATTTTCAGCTGTCTGACCCCATCCCCTCATCTGTTACCCAAAGATTCTATAGACACAAAATGATAATGTCCATATAGCCAACACCACAAGAGTGTAATAGATCTGTATGGTCTGGGCAAAAACATGGACAAGATGGCTTCCCAAGACGACTTCTATTCCCTAATTTTATCATGGAAAAACATTTCATATTGCTGGCATCACACCTACAACAAATTCTCTAAGATATTTCAGAAAATGTATTACTTCATCACTTACACTTCTTCTTATGTATACTTTTAGATCTTATTTACCTCATTTTCAGGAGATTTGGTTTCCTTTACATCACTGCCTTCAGCAGTAGCATCTTCTTGGTCTTTTTCAGTTTTCTTCACTTTATTCTTATCACTTTGTTTTTGCCTGGAGCCCTCAGATGCTTTGCTGTGCTTCTGTTCAGCTGCCTCCTCCCTGGCAGTGTCCTCATTGTAAGAATGCCTGTGTTCCCTTAACTTTGCCTCTTCCTTTCTCTTAGATCTCCCAGGTAAATCCTGCAGCTGCCTCTGAAACTTGTCAGATTTTGACTTAGAGGACTTTCTGTAATAGTCATCTTCCCTGTTCTTGTAGCCAGATAAAGGGTGAAGGGACCCAGGGGAACCAGTCTTTAAGTATTTTTCTCGGTGTCCTCTGCCTCCTTCAAGCCGTTCATCCAAATCAAACTTGTCCAGTTGTCGGGAATAATGTTTCCTCTCGTGTAACCACGTGTCAGTCCTGTCCCTCTTCTCGTCCCCATTCTCTCGCCATTCCCTGCTATCTCTTTCCTCTTCCCGTCGAGAATAGGGGGACTGATCCCATGCCTCTCTCCCATTTCCCCAGTCGGTCCTGCTGGTCCCCAGCGGGCTGTGTGGTGAGCTGCAGGAAGTGAAGCTGGGCGTGTGGGACCGAGGTGACAGCGAGCGGCTTATGGGGCTGCGGGAGCGGGGCCTCTCAGTGCCATACCTGCTGCAGGGGGAAAAGGCAGCTGTAACTGGCTGACCCACTGCTGTCTACCAATTCTTGTACACTGGAAGCTCATGGGGACTGCCCTGGGGACTGCGAACCTGAGACCCCAGGCCTTTCACAGACATGCACTGCACAGCTGCAAACAGTGAACAGGAGAAAAGGCAGTGTCATAGCCACAGAGCTTAACTAAATCCCCACAGAACTGTCAAGAATATATTCATTCATTCTTAAAAGCATCTCATAGGGGTTTAGCATTAAAAGCTTGTAATATTTTAATACCTTTACAATGACCCTAATGTGTATACCCTTAATACTCACTCAGCTAGGGCATCTCTGACACAAAAGTGACAAAGGCCACCTGTTTAAAAGAGATGTTTTAGGACTGTGATTCCTCTCCAATTTTGCTGAAAGTTCCAGAAGTCAGAGAGAACAGAAATGTACCCAAATACATTTTAATCTGAACTGCCTCCTTCCCACTTGATCTCAAAGCACCCCCAGCCTTTATGCTTTTCAGTCAACAGGGAGAAGAGTGGAACAGTTTCATTTTTATGCTCTTCACATGCCACACATACTTTCTGAGACATAATCAGTAGGAAATAATTATTTTCATAACATGCACAGTTTCAACTGAATCTCATTATACAGGCCCTGTACCAACTATTGAACTATATAAAAATATATACTATTTTATGAGTGAAATCCGAATTAGGAAAGCAAATTAAATATCAGAGGGAAGCACACAGATAATGCTGCTTCTACCTGCAGGTTTACAGACTTCCAGTTCCAAACTTTGGAGACACTTTACCTGTCCACTTCACGCAGCAGGTCCCTCTCCCTCTGTGAGTGGATGTCCTGGATTATAGCAGCCACATTCTTACCTGGTTTCTAATAAAAACAAAGACACTGTTTAGCATGCTGCTCTACTCTTCAAGCTGATACAGGTGATTTGTCCTTCAAGAAACAGTATCCATGCTTCCTTCAATTATACTATAACTAGAAATACTTCGTTTCAGTGTTGTGGTTACACTTGCTTTTGTAGTTGGCTTCGCAACAGCACGATCAAAGCAGTAAAATGATACAAACGGAAAATGTGCTCCATTACGTTGTAGCACTCTCATCTCATATTTGGCTGCTCTAACAGGCTTTGAAAACTAGCTTGTTTTCAAATCTTGTTACACAATCACTACAGAGCATCTTCTAGAAACTGGATCTAAGAGGAAACAAACCAGACAACTTTTCTGATACAGAATCAGATATGTATAGCAGCCTATCTCTGATCCTCTAGGTATGAACTGCGCTCTCTTGATCTCAGAGTTATTCATGCTGGAGTATAGCTCTAAAGGACTGTTTAGGAAAGATATGTGAAGGAGAGCTTCAGACAAGCTAAATGCAAGATGTATACTGAGGTGTTGATTAATCCTAGGAAGGATGCCCTACACAGGCTTGCAGTTCCTCAAACACTTGGAGCACACACAGATGAGAAACATAATTGTGCAGGAACTCAGCAGTTTGTAGCAGTATATGCTAGCTCATGCATATTTCCCTCTATTTTTATTTGATTGCTTTCTTTTGCAAGCAAAATAATTCCATGACCTGAAAAACTGTCATTGGAGAAGCAGAAAAATCTTCCTGGAATCTAGGCAAACTACCACATTCTCCTGGGTAACTCCTGCCTCTCTGTCAAGATGCACAATCTCCACTACCTAACATCTGAACCCCTCCCTGTACCACATTAGGAAAGTCTGCCCTGATTTATGAACTTTTGGCAGCTCATTTTAAGTCTCCTTAAGCTAGTATACACACACAGGAGAGAAAGAGGCTTTTCCAAAGGTCAAGCCAAACCATCCAAGTTCCTTTTTTTTTTTTTTTTTTTTTTTTTTTTTTTTCCCCCAAGGCTCATAAAGGGACTCTTAACATTAAATTGGAACATTACAGAGCTGTTCTACAAAATAACTTTGTGCTGTGTTAGGTAATACAATATGGAGCTCTTAAGCTCTGCATTGCCAGTTCTGGTCCAAGTCACCATGAAATAAAATTACTCTCTTAGCATTACATGGCAGTATATAAGCCTCTATAAATACTTTCACAAGAGCAGTGATCTCTGGACATCACTCAAGTGTCCAGAACAGAAGTGTCACACACTCTACAGAAAGTCTAAAGAATATTGCTCTGTTTTGACTCTATGTTAAAAAAAAAAAAAAAAAAACAAAAACAAAAACAAAAAAAAAAAACCTAAAAAAACTTGCTTTATAACTTAGATAACTCACAAGAAATAAAAAGAAATCAGTATGCTGTTTAGTCCTGTTACCACTCCTTGGTGTCAAGACTGTGCTGTCTCAAGCATGGAAGCAGTGAAAAAAGCATTGTTCTGGGCTTAATGCCTGACTAAAAGGATAGACCCATCTTATTTTTGCTGACATGTTATATCATACACATGGCTGTGTTTTAGACCTTTGTTAGACCAAGCAATGTAGGGAGCCTGCCCACAAGGAAACTCAGAAGGGATTTTTGACATAATGGTATGAAAGGACCAGAGAAAATGAGGTCTCTTCCAAGAGGTACAATTTAGAATAAGAGCAAGTGTAAAAGATTGATAATACACACTCCTTAGTTTATCTTTATTTCTTTTTCCATCATATTAAAGCATTAACTAGAAATCAGTAACCAGCAAGAATCTTTTAAAATGTATTCTCCAGATGTGTCCTGGAAACTCATATAATTTGATCAAGAATGACTATCTTACCTTCAGCTGCAATTCCTTGTATCTTTTAGACATCCTAATAAGTAACTTGTCATCATTTATCATAGCAGGTTTTTCTTTGTAGTACTGTACCATGGCTTGGGCTGCTTCACTGTAAGCCATTTCCAGAAAGGCCTAGCACAAATGGAGAGAATTTTACAATCTATTACATAATTAAGAATACAAAGTAAAAGAGAAAAGGCAGTACAATAAATTTTCCATGGATACTTCCATGCAAAATATCTTGATAGTACAAAATTGGGCAACTTTCTAGGCCTGAAGCTGAAATTATAATACTCAGTCCATTTCTCATTCTTTCTTTAACTGCAATAGTTGTTTCAAACCAGTTATTAAAGCCAATGAAGATGGTTCAGTTAAAAACTAAATGACTGATATCTAATCTTCCTTGACTGGCAGTGTTCAGAGCCAGGCTGGAGGGGGCTCTGAGCAATCTGTTCTGGTGGAAGGTGTCCCTGCCCATGGCAGGGGCTTAGAACTAGATGGTCTTTAAGGTCCCTTCCAACCCAAACCATTCTGAGTCTGTGATTTTTACACATTACAATCATTTTCCACTAGCATGGATTCTACATCCATCCATTTTGTCTGCTGCAGGAATGTGAGAGAAGATACTCTGTTCTTACCAGCTTACACATTGGTACACTTAAGATACTTAGGGTATACTTAAGCTACTATAAAGAACAAGAGAAGTCTGAAAGGAACCCTAACAAATGACTGAGAAGGCAGGAATAATTCACTTAAAAAAATTAGTAAGAGTACAGTTTCACAACATTTTTTTCATTGAGATTGCCAGGATTTTCAAACAAGAACTTGTTTAGATGTGGTCATGTTTACATCCTCATCTAATTCAGTGACCACCAACATTTTTTCACTTCAAGAGCTGGCTTCATATGTTAAAGTTTCTATTACTAAATATGAGGTTTCCCCACTAAGACTCTGCCTTCATGTTTATGTCTTTATGTCTTTATGCCAACAGATGTCTGGTAACCCCACATTACAGTACCTGATTAGTAGATTTCATGAGGATGTAGTTGGTGACCTTTCCAAACGGGAGGCCCAGGTTAATGACATCATTCTCTGTGCAGCTTCCCTCGGGGAGGTTGCAAATGTGAACAACTCGACCCAGTGTAGATTTCCTCTGGGGAAACTGGGGGAAAAAAAAACCCAACTCAAACCAATGATTTTATGTTACATATTCTCTCCACTAGATAACATCTTACATTTCTGAAAAAAAAATTAAATGCTTTTCTCACCTGCTATTAACTAAAAAAATATTCTTTAAAGCTTGCATTTTACACTCCTGGTTTAGAAGTACAAATGGAAATGGAAATATGTAGCTGCAGTGCAGGCTGCAATGCAGTCTCCATCCCTGGACTTTGCAAAGTCCAGAGGGGATTTCTAGAAGGGAGACTGTCCTGCAAACAGGATCAATACTCCTGCAAAAACTAACTGCTCACTGCAGTCCTTGCTGAATTTATGGATATTGAAAATCAGTTTATGTGACTACATGGATATTCAGGATAGTAGGAACTAAATTTAAATCCTTCATGGAACAGACTGGGCCTGGGGTAAAAGTGATCCCACTTGATTTGTGAGAGAACACACAGCTGTACCTGGGGTTAGAAAACCTGCTTCTTTTCCCTCTCACTGCACCAACACACAGGAGAAAGGACTTCCCCCTGGGGGCACAGTGCACACTGGACATGCAGAGAGGCAGAGCTCCCAAAGTGGGCTGGCACAGACACAGAGCACTGGAGTGGTGATCACTTCCCAAGGGTGGAAGTCTATTTTGGAGTGCTGGGGCAGTTCCGAAAGAGGTGCCCATCTCCCTGGCATGGGAAGCAGCCTCCACGCTCCCTGTGCAAAAGGCATCAGGGTACAGCCAGAGAGAATGTTAATTTACCATAGCTAATGACAAGGAAAACGTCACTCACACAGGATTAAATCTTTCCAGACTACCTCCATGTTTATGACCTCTGCATTAGGATTTTACTGAAGAAGTAACTCTACCTTCAGTTAAAATTGTGCCATTCAAGGGAAGATGCAAATCATGTAATCTTGTGGGATCAAGTTCACCAGAGCCATCACAAATGTTTGGCTTGTCAGCAAGTTCACAAGTTACACAGCTAATGTTATCTTATTTACACCTCCATCCTGTTGCCTTCCCTCCAGGCTTCACCACTTAACCATTGGTGTATTTTTGCTGCATTAGAGCCCTGCATTACACAGTGATCAGCTACTGAGCTTGCATCTCACAGAGCCCACTCAGGTGCATAAGGTAAGTCAAAGAAGTGCAAAAGTCCAAAAGTAAGGTTTTTATTCTGGCAGAAAAAATAACAAAGACCTGATCCTGAAAAAAAGATTAAGCAATTCAACTCCAACTGAACAGAAAAGGTAGTGATGTCTGCACGCATCTGGCAAGGCAGCATGTAGCACAGAACAGAACACTACTACAGCTAGAGGAAAAGGAAAAGGAAACATCAAATGCAGTCCCAGTGTAAGAACAATCCAGGTCACCAGTCACCTTCTGTTTGTTTTGTTAGATCTGTTAAAAGATGGTATGTATGATTCTATTGGACTAGAAAGGCTCAGCTCTTCACTGCCTTGGCTCCAGAGCCCACGTTCCCACACACAGCCCTCAGAACATTAAATCAAACAACTGTAAGACATTGCCACCTCCCCACAATTGGCAATGGCTTAAATTAAAATGCTATGCCATAAACCTGCTGTAGTTCTTGATTAAGAAGTGGTCACATACTCATGCCAGAAGTCAACAGGCTGTACCAAGCAATAATCTTGTCAGCTGATTGCAGTTAAACTGGATCCATTCATTAAACAGAGCTGTAAATCATGGCCAGAAAAGGAATATACACCTTCCATATCTACAATCAGGAAGTTAGAGGAGCTGTTGCATGCCAGGTGTTGAATATAATTTTCAGTAAGACTCAAAGTTAACTTTCTTGGCAACCAAAGTCTACTAAGGGTTATCAATGTAGCTGCATGGCTATTTAAAAAAAAAAAAAAAAAAAAAAAAAAAAAAAAAAGTCTAAAAAATTTATTTACAACTGCAAAATGCACTTTGTATTATTTACAATATTATTTCACCCAATTTGGTAATTTTTTATTACAGCTGCTTTCTTACATTTGTTGTTGTTGCTTCTTGCTTTTCAAATTCTTTATCCCTTTCTTAAGGTTCACATGAAATTTTTTCTAAAGACAGTAAAAAAACTGCCAATCTCATCCCTCCAGTGCTAATGGCTCACCACGCCCAAGTGAAGACTGGTAGCACTTGCCTTTTACAGAAGGATAGAGTTATTTGCAGATGGACAGCACAGAGCAAGCTCTTCCAGAAATCTGAACACTTTGTTTATGATTACATGCAGGGTCAAGTGTAATCTCCTACTGCTCAGTTAAATGGCAGCAGCTTAGCTGAAAGGGAATACTACCATGCAAAGGTGTAATAAATTATAAGCCACCTGGGTTGCAGAGTGAATGACAGCTGGCAAACTCAGTCTTAACACCTCTAATATAGCTCCCTGTTCATCCAATACGCTTCTGAAGAAAAAAGGGATTTACAGCATCCAGGAAAATCAAAGTTATTGTTTCTTTTATGTCTCAAAATACTGCAGGTCATTCAGAAGAGGACTTCTTCAGGCAGCTTAAATGATAAATAGTGACAGATTCTAAAGAGAAATGACACTGGTATTAGCAGTGATTTCATTTGTTGTGAAGTTGACAGACATGATGAAAAGGAACATTCCTCTGCACCCACTACTAGTCCACCTCTGACCTTGGAGGCAGCTGTCATGAGTAGCTCTGCTCTTTGCTGGCCTGCACTCACAGTGTCTGTGACAGGCAGAAGCTGAAACCCCTTCAAATAACCTCTTGCACAGTAAAACAGAACTGTAGAAAATCGGTTGGATTAAGGAAACCTGGTGAACTTTCTGCAAGCAGTGCCTGATGTGAACTGGAGTGCCACAGGGACACAACTCAGCCTGGCTTTTCAGAGTGTCTGAGACCACTTCAGCAAAGATATATACATAAAAGTTAACAAGGTGAAAAGTTGAACCCCTGGATTACTGCTGCTATTCCATGAACGCCCTAACATAAGTCTTCGGTGTGTCCAGCTCTAGTTGTAGCTTTCTGATATGTGATGAGTTTCATTGTAACCCTAACAAATTTGTATTTTCATTATGAATATGGTTTGCTTTTATTTCTCTTATTTCCCCCTTTTAAAATGTTCCTGCTTTGTCAGTGTAAAAACTCCTTTTAATGTTGGTTCTTTTTCCTGGCATTTTTTGATTATAGAGCTAGGAATTCAAGTGTGCATTAGAGCAATATAACTAGGTACCTGTGTTGAATGCGGGGCAGGGACTAATAAACCTAAACCATGGAAGGCTCCACATCAAAACAAACGTGCTGAAAGGCTACCAGTGACATCAGAGGATATAAATACTACACTAAAATAAACTAAGGAAAAGTTAATCCAGTATAATGAACTGATCTGGGACCTCCAGGAGAACAACAGTGAAGCTGCAGCCACTGTCTTTGCCACTGTTGCTACCTGGGAGAAGGACCTCAGTGTGAGAGAGGCAGAGAGCAATTCTACAAATAACCAGAGAGATAGAATGTTGCTTGATGGGTTCAATATTGAAGGTAACTCAAAATTAATCCAAATCTTCATTCCAAACTGGAGCTGACCTTCCTGGGTCAAAAAGACTCAGACAATGCGGGGGAAAAGTCAATTGAAAACACACACCAACCTATTTACCCACCTCCCCAAATAACTCTGACAAGCAAACAAATGTTAGCACTGGGGAAAAAAAAACAAAAAAAAAAACTATTACCAAGTTCATATTCAGTCAAAATCAAAATCATAAAAGAACTGCAGGGAAGCTGAAATAACAGAGTGAATATTCAGACTACTGTCTAAAAGAAAGCCTTCAGGGTTTTAATTCCAGTAAGCAGAAGTGGCTTCTACAAGAATCTCAACACAGACACTTAAGTACTTTTGCTTAGGTACTCACTCTTACCCCTGATGGAGGAGAAGAAAATGTAGGACCTGGCTGGCCAAAGGATCTTGCTGGTGTAGCAATAAAAGATGCGCCAACATTTGGTGGATAATCTAAATAATGGATTACACACATTTCATTAAAATCTTGGCTCATATTAATTGCATTAATGTGCAAGTAAGCAATGCCCCATTTACATAGTAAATAATTTCATAGTCTCTACACCAAATTATACACTGTTTTGTTGCATTATGAAAACAAGCTATTGTTTGAAAGAAAAAAAAACATATTTCAAAGGGCACAGTATTCGCTTTCTTTTTTTTTTTTTTGTGCACCACTCCTCAAAATTTTTCCTTGGAAACTTTTATCACATTTCATTTTAAAAACACAGTTCTCCTCAGAGACTGATTTCCCTTTCAACTAAAAAAAGTGTTTTTAACTACTGCACATACAACCATTCACCTTCGATACCAGATGGATTGAAAACTGCTGCATTATTTGGCGATAAATGCAAGGTTCCATCTGCTGAGCTTAACATACACCGGATACCAGTGCTGGAAAAGAAAGAAAAGAACTTTAGGGACATGCATGACGTACCAAAAATATTGAAGCTTCATTGTTAGGCACTAAATTCCCAGTGGAAAACAACTGAAGTAAGAGATACTCTGTTAGCAATTCAGTTTGAAGAATTCACTTTAAAATAATACTTACTTATCTGAAAAAGCCATACATTTTTGAATGTGAAGACTTCCCTTAATGTGCTGATCCCAGTCCTATGTTGAAACAAAGAGACAATGAACACAGGAAAAATCGTGACAAATTTACTAAAGATTATTCTTCCATTCAGTTTACCTTATTTTAAAAACAATACTGAGATGCTGAAGATCAAACCATGTGATGTCAGAGCCAAGCACACCTTCAACCAATGCATTTACTGATTCATTACTTGAATGTTAAATTATCAATTATTTTACAAAAGGAAACCTTCTCAGTATTAGCTTTTGAATTCAGTGTATTTCTAGTAAGGGAGTTATTTCACTCTTGCCAAAGACCTCATCCTGCAAGGTGCTAAGCACCCTCAATTCCTGCAATGTCCATAAAGAATGTGTTCAGTATTCAAGGCAGCCAGGACAGTGCTTATTATTTCACTAGATCAGCAACATTTATCGAAGTACATTTAGCTGTTTACATTTCTGTGCTCCAATTGAGGCAGCGCATTAAACACCAACTAACAGATCTCCTGAAACTCATTGCAATGGCATTCCACCTGCACTTTTTAAGTGTTAAATAAAAAAAAAGAAATGCCCAGCATGCCCTTGACAGCCCAGCCCCACAAGCAGCAGTAACCAAAGCAAAACCTTTTGCAAGCAATTGCTAAAAGAGTAAACGGTAAACATGAAAGCAAATATATTCAAATATCCCAAATCCCCAGGGTGTGTAGGGATCAGGTACTATTTAACCTGCTGGACATTTTCCTTCTTACATACATGCTGTTATAATTTTATTGTCAGGCCACCATCAGTATGAGAACACATGCCTTTGTGGTTAGGTGCAGGTCGTGTGATGTGACAGAAAAGGTCATAAGGACTTGTTGAGCAAGGCTCACCAGGAGGCCAGAACAACCATGGATGGCTGTAGGGCTCAGAGGGCCACTTAAGTGGCATTCTCCAGACCTGACCTAAATAACGTGACCTACAACACACTGCCTAGGAAACTGGGAAGCTGTTTCTTGAGGGTGAGGTTGAATTTGGAGCTCCCTTGGCAGTATGAACAGAGAAGTGAGAGAGAGCACAGCCTGTACCACATGTGCTGAGCAGATTCGTGCTTTCAGGTCAAAGTCCCTGGGGACCTTGAGCCCTAAATTATCTTGTGAGACACAAGGAAGAAAAAAGTCCTACAGAGGAATAGTTAAAATAAGTTTATCAAAAAATGCACTGGTTTGTTTAAGCAAGCTGCTTCCATGAGGCTGTGTTAGGGAGAAGCCTTTGGGATCAGAAAAACCAGATGAAACTACAGACTTGGGGCCGCAACACTGGCTTGAGTATCGGGGGATCAGCTTCGAGCTCCTCCCTACCTCGCTCTGGGCCCATGAGGTGAGCAAGGACCTCGGCTCAGACCTCACGTTTCTCACATCAGTGCTGTAATCTCACCATCTTTCACGGCAGCATGTGGAACAAAACCGGATCTCAAAGCCCCGGAAACTGCCATGAAACAGATGTTGTACCATGGCCTCAGCAAAACTATGGCCCTTTGTTTCTGCGTCTCTCAGGGCAGCTCTGTGGTGATGGACACTGGCAGTGAGGGGTGGCAGGAGCTGGTGGACAGATCAGTCACCTGACAGCCTGTTCAAGGGTCTGAGCCGTGCCCAGGGACGCCCTCAAACCACTCACCTTCAGATCGAAGATCTTCTTGTCGCACAGGGCGCAGATGTGGGGGAAGTGGAGAGGGGCCACGCCGCGGAGGTCGCCAAGCTGGTGCGGCGGCAGGGAGCGGGTGGGCAGTTCGGGCGTGCCGCCACTGCGCTCTTCCTTCTGCCTCATGCGAGGGCTGCCGAAGCTCTGCGCGCTGTGGTTGAGGCGGCCGAAGGCGGGGGGGGCGGCCGTGCTGAACTTTGTGTCAGGTGTCGGCTCTTCGGGGTTGTACAGCTCGTTTCTTATTTCATACTGCTGCTGACTCGCTGACGGCCACAGGCTGTCGCCGGGCATGAGGTCAGGCTTGTTTTGGCTGGGGAAATTAGGGATATTTTCCCACTGGTTGCTTGTACTGCTGCCATGCAAGACAGGGCCAGGATCTCCTTTCGGATGGGAGCCCGTGTGTGGGTCGCTGGGGAAGGCCCGTGCTGCGCCATGCTGTGCTGCTGCCCCGTAGGACTCCTTGGGAAATGTCGCTGCCGCCTCATGCTGCAGCTGGCCGGGAGCCCCAAAGTGACTCTCGTAGCGTGGCCCTGCTGCTGGGCTGCCAGTGTGGGTGCCACCAGCAAGGAAGCCGTGCTGGCTGGACTGTTCCCCCTCCGAGGCGAATGCCTGAGAAGCGCCAGTGACGGCATTTTGCTTGTTGTACTCGTAAAAGCCTCCTGCAGCAGTAGATGTGGAAGCACCTGCCTTGTTGAGACCCACCACCACGGGTTGCTGGCCAGAGGTCGGAGCCATGACACTTCCAAAGGGACTCATGACAATTGCGTTGGGCGCCTGGGCCTGGACGGCTCCCAGACCTCCCCCTGGGGCAGCTAAGGCCGGGCTCTGGGCAGGAAAGGCAATGCCACCAGATGGGAACCTCGTGCCGGCGATGCCGGGCCCCTGGGGCGGGCCTGCAGAGTGGCCTTGCGGGGCGCTCATCACCGTGGGGTGCCTCAGCTGGTTGAAGAGGGGCTGCGACATGGCCACTTTGGAGAGCACCTGGTTGAGGACAGTGGCAGCGGCCGGGTTGTTGGTGACGGCGGTCTGAGCCAACTTCAGCCTGTGGAGCGTGAGCTGTGCCTGGAGCTGCGCCAGCTGCAGGCTCGCCGGCGAGGGGAGCAAGGGGCTCGGGGCGCCAACAGAGAACGGACTCTTCTCCAGGAGCTTGGCAGCACTGCAAATGATCAGCATCTGGGTTAGACAAATTCACCCCACCCCTACCTACGCTCACCTCCTGTTAAAGCCCAGCATGGGATACACAGCCGCTGCCAGAGGTTTAGTGTGTGTCCAAACTCAGGGAAAGCAAAGGCTATACAGGCCCTCCCACACCATCCCCGAATCAGCAATTTCCCCCCTTTTCTGCACTTCATGCAACCTCCAGCCTCCCTGCTGATACATCTCTGATCCTAACTGATTTTTTGATATCATCACGATTCCCTTTTCCTACAAAGCAGGCAGATGTGAAGAAGAGGACATCAAATAGGATTTTAAAGTCAGCCCCACAGGTATTTCCCACCTAGCACATCTGGCTGCATAAAACAAGAGAAAATATTCCACATTGTTTACAGTCCTTGTGCTATTAATCTGCACAGCAGCTTGTTCCGTAACAAAGCCTATAGTTTTGCAAATGCAAATATAGAGGAGAAAAAAAACTGAATGAGAAGCAACTACAAAACTACAAACAAGCTGTCCTCAAGAGTTTTCCCTGTTCAGCTGGAATATAAGACAAAATTTCTGCAGTGCCAGCTGGTGAAAATCAAGGTCTTTATACTTCCTAGAAATAAGAGGTGCACTGAGTGTTGTCCTTCAAGTCTCATATATGGGATGAATAAATGACTGAATTATCTGCTTGAATTCCAGAGCTGGGAAAATAGGAGATGATTTTTTCAGGCATATGGTGGTTCCTTTCTTTGGGAAACACCTTTGAGACATCTCATCAGTTCACAGCACCACCACCAAACTATCATTTTCATGCTCCTACTGAAAAAATGTTATCCTTCACTTTCCTCCACCTCTGCTCACAGACAGCACAGCTACTCATTGCATTACAAATGGCTGTTCATTCTGACAGTGAGAGTAGAGAACACTCACACAACAGGGATGTGGTCCAAAGCTCAATTAATTTATATTGTAAAAATGTATTGAGTTTCAATTGAGGCCTTTCAAAGTAGCAGGAACTATGCATCAACCACCACGCAACCCTCACTGTTAATAATTGGCCAATTTGCTAAACTGCATGGATGAAGCTGTAGTTAATGATAAATGTCTTGTCAGCATGCTACATTTGAAAACCACAAATTAGGAAAACATCTGCTTAAATCCAAAGTATGACTAAGAGAAAATGAATGGGTTTCATATTTAACATTTAACTTCCACTAGCAACTGCAAGGCACATCTGTCTCCCAAAACACAAAACACCGTTTGGATAAATGCATCATTATGTAATGACACGACTCCCTGCCAGCACAGGCTGACACCAGTGCTCAGCTTCAGAGCTGAGGTGCCTTTTGTTTCTCCATGTGGTTTCCATCACTTACTGTCTGACTTGCACTTACAACCCAGTTTGCTGTAAATTTTATTATGGATGAGAGTCAGGGCGCAAGTACAGTCAAAACAACAAGGAGGCCTCACAAACCCCAGCCCAGGAGTTCCTGAGGACCCAAAAACACTGCTGAGGAGTGCATGTGGTGAGAGGGGTTAAACAAGCAGGGGATGCCACAATGGCACAGCACTGTCATTGCCACCGGGGGACATGGCATGGCCCTGTGCCTAGGCTGTATGTGCCACCAGCATCTGGAGTGTCCTGACTCATGGCACGTTTTCTGGCATTTACCACAGTCCTGACAACTGTTTCATTTTATAGCTAGTTATACCCCTTGTTCCTTAAGTAGCTGCAAAACTCTTTTAAAAACTTTTACAAAGCATGCAAATAGATCTGCCCAGTGGTCTCAAAAAGAAAAGCCAGCAGCATATAAGGTTTTCAGCTCAGAAGCCACAGATGACTCCTGTTCCCAGCAATCTAATTCCACTGTGCTGCAAGCCTACGCAGCAGCGTGCTTATCCCAACAGCTGCAGCCACTTCCCAGCTCTGGTGGCTACCTGCTGGACACGGGCACAGGATCCCTCTCCAGAGAAACCATCTCACTTGACACTGCTACAAGCCCTGAAGCGGCCTCAGCCTCCTCATGTCTTGACCAAGTTTGGAACACTGCTTCCAAGAACCAGCATCCCTGGCTGGGCAATGCTGTGGGTGCTGGCTCTCCCCAGATCTGTGCTTGCTCCTGGGATCTGCTGCTGGGTATGGGGAAGGCAAGGCCAGGAGTGCCCTGTACAGCTGCACTGGAAATGCTCTGGCCATTTCAGACCAACAGCCTTTGGACCCTGCTGTGGAGCAGGGCAGCACCAGCTCCCTGTGCCTGCTGGCTTTGTCTCTGGATTGCAAGTCAGCAGTCCAAACCAAGGAAAGACTGGGGCTGCGGGAAACCTTACCGAAAATGAACATTGTATGAAGAAGCCACAGCCTCCAATCCTTTAGAGAGGAACAGAATAAAAGAGTTCCCATGTACAAATAGATTTGGGAATAACCAAAGCTTCAAAATCCATGTCTATTATGAATTTCTGGATTTCAGGGTGTTTTGGGTTGCAAAGTTTATCCTCCCACAGCAGAAACAGAATATTTTATTATCTAACCAAGGCAAAGAAGGAAGTGCTTGTTCTTGGGTCAGTGGGAAAGCAGATATGCAGATACAAGGCTGAAGAAGAGCTGTACATAAAGCATCTTTTAGAGAGATACTCAGATTTGAGGATTTCTGTTCTGCTGTGAAATACATGGCACAAGAGATACACTGGGTCAGCATGCACAGCTTTGAATAAACTTGCTACAGACTTACTAACCTATTGGAGAGTGCAAACACAAGGTGAGGATAGCACTCAGCTAAGGTATTTTGTGGGTGCCATTCCCCATTTGAACACACCTCCCACCCCCAGCTCATCCTCAGGTTACCAAAAGGCAGCCCCCACCTGCTCGTGGGGGGTCTCTGCCACAAGATGATTGAAAGCAGCTGAATGAAGCTCTCATTCTCCATCAAGCGCTCAGGGAATTGGCCTACGTCAGACAGAGTTAGCTCTATCCCGTGCAAAACATTCCCGATTATAAGGTCAGCAATGTAAAAAGTAAACAGAAGTTGTCCTCTGCAATTATTTATTTAACACCCGCTGTACAGCTGGCCTACACCAGCTCCACTAGGAAGGCCAGAAATGCTCTTTCTTTGCTGAAATCATGACAGGCAGGAGTGCTGCCACATAGTTTTGACAAAGAAATCCATAGCCTGGACAAGTTTTCACACAGCTCTGAGAGACAGAAGTTGAAATTGTACATTGATATCGCAGCACTCACAATGGGATTGCGAACGCCGGCAAGGTCATATCACCATAAATCAATTCAGCCCACCTGCTATCCCTGTAATCTTTATTATGCTTTTAGTATCCAGGAACAGTGTCAGAGGTAAGGTATCTAGATGGCTGGATTATTTGAGCAATCCTGTCTACAACAGTGATGAAAAGGTTGACCACAAAACATGTCTATTAGAACAGACCAACAACCTGGAGCTTAATTTTCAACTGACAAAATGAAGGGTTTCAAAATGCTGCCCAGCACCTTTCAAAACTAGGAAAGAAATAAAAAAATCTGGACTAATAAATTAATGATCTGAGTTGCAACTATTTATATATTCACAAATATTTGAAATGCTGCATAAGGTGTGAATTTGAATATTTTTTTAAAAAAACCTAATTCATAGCAGTGCAGAATTTTTCTTTTATCTTCCATGAATCTTGCATATATTCTAAGATTTTTGCACTCCCTCCCCAAGACATGTCTTTACATATAATTACACCTAACTGTCAAAATATTCGCATGAGAAATTTTTAATACTTTTTGTTCCAGAGTGTGCCTTTTTTTTTCCCCCCAAGCAGCCTGTATTACTATGTTAAAATTTCAGAATTAAAATGACAAGGACTTTAACATGCCCAAGTACCCTAAACATATCATCACTCTGCACTAGTACAGTATTAGATTTAAATGTGTGCAGTAGCATGCTGGATTTCCTAAAGCTGCTTCTGATTCAGTTAGCAAACTTTAAATTAATGATCCAGGACTCCTGAATACATCACAAAGAACCATTTCCTAATTATGCAAGCACAAAATAATTCTGTTATGCAGAAAGGTGAACATATCCCTTCCCTATAAAGTATCACTTATGCAAAATATATTGGGCTGCCTTCTCTAAACCCATCCAAAACAATTGCCACTGTACTAACAAAACAAATAAAGGTGCCTTAAAAATACACAAATCGACTGTTTGATGATGAAGTTGGCAAGATATTAGGGGTAGATGTAGTTTTCAAATTAAAATGCATAATTTGACAGTACTTCATTAAAATTGCATGTTTGCAAGTGAGGACAGAATCCAGCCTCTTGAACACAAGGGAACTACAAAGTCAAATTTCAAACACTGTTAGAAGTAAAGACAAAGTTCAGCAAACTCCACAACATATATTAAATATAATAAAAATTAATTATTATAATTACATTTAATACAATGCTGTTTTGCTGATCTTATTAATAATACAGGGTCTATATTCACTTTTGCTTGTTGAATAAATCCAGCACTTATACCAACAAAGACTGGAGCATTGGTTAAAAAATGAACTCTGGAACTTTCTCCTATACCCTTAGATTGTTTCTGGCTGATACTAAATAACTGTTCATTTTCCTTTCAGCTCCACAAAAATTTGTGGTTTTTTGGGTTTTTTTTTTTTTTTTTGGTTTTTTTTTTTTTTTTTTTTTTTTTTTTTTGTTTAAGTAAAATTAATTTCTCGGCCATAAAAGCTTGGAAAGACTGCTGAAAGGAGAAAACCCTTCACCTTCATAATTTAAGCTCTGAAATCATCTACCACCAAACTTTTTTTTCCTGAGTTCTGGTTAGAAATGATGAAAAAAAGAGATCTTGTTTCCCAGTAAGTTCAGCTAATGATGGGGAGCACTAAAAACCTTAAGCTACTTGAATACATGTATAAGCTGCAAGTAAAACCTTTCTTATCCTAAATAATGATTTCTAAAGCCTTCCATCACACTACTGAGAGAGGAAAATAAAACATCAGCCAATGTATACAAGCGCTTTGCCAAGTGAGTTTTGCATGTTTGATAATGCTAAACTCTACTAACCGGACAATTATCCAGCCTAACAGTTATCTAAAGATGAAATGTAAAATGTTATCACAGAGCTGCTACCTGATGTTTACAAAGCTAATGGGAGTTAAGTGTTTGCCTGCCACCAAGAGTCCTTCTGCTCCTGTGAAACTTTCAAGCCAAAAGGTTCTCTTGCCAGGCAATTTTCACTGAGAAAGGAACAAGATAAAGGAACAAAACACAGTAGCTTTGTCTTGGATAACAGTTCTTTGTTTTGATCACAGAAATAAAATTGGAAGTGATCTTAGGAGGATGGTTAGACCAGTTCCTGAAGCTGGATCGAGCTGAACTCAACCGCTCAGGATGTATTAGTTTAATCTGTTCTTAGGAAGCTTCTTTGGCGGATATTTCATGACCTCCAGGGATAATTAATTGCTCAAATTCCCTTAATTTTATAAAACTCATCAAAAGCCTATGGTGGCTGTCTGCTTACACCCTAAGCTCGTCATGCCATGCCCACAAAGAAGGGCGTCTCTTACCTGTGGCTGCTGCTATCATATCCTCTCTGCAATCATCCCAGCTCCTTTTTCTACACATTTTGTGTGCTGCACTTGTTGGCAATCCCAGGCTGATTGCTTTTCTTTATAACAGCACAGCTCTGTGGTTCCCTGTTGCACGCAACCCCTTTCCTGAAGGGATATTGCCCAGATATACTGGTTGGGAGGAATCTTGGGAGCTCAGCTGGTCTGACTTACCAACAGTAAGGACTAGCTCAGTCCTTGCTTCTTTTGACTGTCCAAAGGATTAATTGTATCACAATTTCATTTTATTTTCATCAATATTGCATCCACATTAAGTCAGATCTGGTTTGTCAGGATTACTCTAAATGCCCGAGTACTCCAGAGCACTTGTAAATCCTGTCCTCTAGGCACTAATTGCAGATCTAATGGATACTTTGCTCACCCAAGTTATCAATGAAGGCATCAAATAAACTAAGGATGTTCCAAATAAGGAAACTGTGGCACGCTTTCCATTTGCTCTCCAAACACCAGTAATTCAAGGACATGTTATCCACCTTGAAGCCCTGCTTTGCACGCTTAGGAGACCATGTTTTTTCCTCCCTGACAGTCACTTCTGCTAAAAAAAAAACAAACCAACAAAACGTATTTGCATTTGCAAGAATAAAAGGGTGGATCACCACTGGTGAGACTGATTTCTTATTAACAACTCTTGCTCTGTATTTCTGGGGAAGTTATCTCATATTTTGTTGTTTAAAATCAACCACGTATTCTGGTTTCTTTGCAACAACATTTGCTTCTATTTCATTCTAGCTGCGTTCAGTTGCTGAATCCAGAGCCATAGAAAACAAGAATAATACCAGGTACCACTGAGGTCTACACTGGCCATCACATTTCCAGTATATGTTACTCATACAGGTTTTATCCTGAAAATATGCTTCTTATATTGTGTGGAACTCCAGACTGCATACTGGGCTTATTTCTGCTTTCCCATATGCAGTGCATCTCTCCATAAATATTTAGTTAGGTAAAGTTCAGCTCTTTTCAAGTAAGGCACATAGTCTAGCAAAGGTACTACATAAACCCAAGGCTCTAAGTCATTATTTCCAAAAGCTGGGAAAGTTATTGTATTGTTTCATGATATTTAAATGTTTGGTTTTGGTGATGTGCCACCATATGTCAGAGATGTCTCTGAGCATTAGTGTGCACATAGGAACATTAGTCTATATTTTGATTTTCAGTAGGCAGCCATACTAATTCCTTTAGCTATACTGCAAGCATCTAGCTGCAACCGCTTCCCAAGGAAATGTAATCCTTTATTTACTGAAATTAAAGAACAATATTTATCAAAGTTTATTTTAAATTTACGCTAAAACCTCTCAGAAATAGCTGTAGCACCAGATCAGTGCCCTCAATAACATTTTGCAAAGTTCTAAATTAGCAGAGAAATCATGTCACAGTTTTGTGGAGCTTTCAGGGCTTGCTATAACAGTCTGGCAGAGCCGTGCTGCCCATGCCTGCCTCCCCAGCACCGTTCCTGCAACAGCTCTTACCAACTAGGCTTCAAATACCCTTTACTGACCGAAGTCCTGGTTGGTTGGATGATCCCTGCAAACCAGCATCCCAGTAGGGGTCCTGTAGGAGGGGTGTTGGGGGACCCCAATAACTCAGGACCCCAACAGCCATGGGCCCTGTGCAGATGGTGGTGTTGGGGTGAGAAGTGCTCAAACCCCTCCTGCTCCTGCCCCAGGCTGCCATCAAAACAGCCCTGGGGACTTGCCTGGGGCCGAGGAGCACAGAAGGTCTTTTGGGGGATGAAAAGCAGGAGAAAAGATGGTATGGACCATAATGCAAACCCACAGGGTGAGCAAAAAGGCAGGGACAAGGATTAGCATTTGCAGAGCCAGGTAACTCTGTCGGGAACAGGGCAAGGGCTCCAGCAGATGCACCCCTGCCCCGGAGTGCTGCTGCTCTGCCACACAGCTCCGTGCTCCCGGCACTGCTCCCGGCCTCCCCTCGGAAAGAATGGAATTCTGGGGGGGAAGGATCTGGAAAGCTTATTTTATTGTAACAGAGAAAAGAAAATGCAGACTTTAAAAAAGAAAAAACACAAGTCAGAAACCCTTTAAAGGTTTTTACATGAGCGCATAGACAAATGCCCAACCGAAAAATAATCCTTGACATACAGTATTTACTACAAGAAACATTACAGCAATATCTCACCACACCTCCTGCTAATGTGTTCTCTGCATGACATTGTTAACCACTACAATAATAATACGTTTGAATGTATCAATATCTTGCAGTGGCTGGAGGCACAGCTGTTTTCATGTGTATCTTGAAAGTAGGAGCCATAATATGGTAGGCGGATAATTCCAAATTTGAATAAGCTACTTCTATTTCACAGTAACGTAAGACAATATAAAAGCCCTTTTACCAAGGTAATATCTTCAGTTTGTAGACAGGAAAATGACATATAACTTTGGAAAGCATAGAGTACAAAGAAGGATTTTTATTTCTAAAGTAGCTTCATTTGTGTTCAAAGAAAGGATTGCCATTTGTGGGGAAAAAAAAATTAAACACTCCTTTTGTTTTTAAATATTAGTGCCAATGATACATTTGAAAAGTTTAATGAAAAAGCATATTAGTAAACTAAGTTTCTAGCAGAACACCACTGACACAGGCTACAGAAATCATATGCAAACCTAAGCTCTTCTGTTTGTACCCTAAGTCAGTTGAAAAGTGACAGCTTGTGACCACAAGTCACCCAGGAACATCACAATCATGTCAGAATTAATCCACTATCACCATCTCCCCTAAAACCTGTTTACATGCTATGAGCTACTAACCAACATAGCACATGAGCGCAGGAGCAGAAATGCTGGAATAGTTCCTGTATGAAGTGGCCGAGATGTTTTACTTTCTCTTTACTGCTAATGTTGAAATGTTGGCAATTTAAAGTAATAAATTAAAAAAAAAACAAAAACAAAAAAACAACCAAAGCCCCTGAAGCTTCAGCTATTTTTCAATCAGATTTATGATTAGAAAACCAGAACCTCTGAGAATTTCTTAATATATATATATATATATATAACATGACTATATACTTCGGCCTATTTTTCGGTTTTCCTTTCATGCATATTTTAAAACAACATAAATGTTATAAATTCCTATTGTTTAGGTACTCACACATGTTACTGGTGTACATAAATTATATATGAACCTTGTGAAGCCCCAATCTAAATCAACTGTTACTGAAGCATGTTGCACAGCCTTCCTGATTTCACTGTAACAAGAGCAATGTTCCTTTATCCCTTTTTGGTTATATTTAATTTAAGGATAAAACATCAAAGAAGTTTGCTCTCTTTCCATGATCTCTTTGAAATGAGCCTTTAATACTAGGCCACAGTACTCATACGGTTACGCTGAAGTAATGCGCAGTGCATATTAGCCTAGAAGCTTTCATTATCTGTTTTGCAATGAATGTTGCTCACTGTTTTCTTTAATGAATTCCAATTTCTATGCTAAAGAAATTTAATGTGAATCTTAAATGATATATAAGAGGTTTTCTTTAATTTTCTTATGTTAGAGGGCAACTGTTGTATGAATCAGACCTGAGCATGTTTCTTCTGGCAGAAAACAGCCTGTGCCAGAACTGTTGCAACTCTTTGGCTTTGAGAAGTTTAATTTATTGTCTTGAATAATAAACTGCCATTCAATCAACCTTGTGAAACAAAACATAAAACAGGACTGTGCTTAAATCTTGAACAGGAACCAAAAGAGTTTTCCACAAAGGAAATAAAATTGGAAGAGGCATTTTGTATTAAATAACATCAATTATTTTGTTCTCTCTTTCTGTCTGCCTTCAGTATTAATTAGGAGTAACTGACAGTTAACGTGCTCCAAGCTCTGCACAGTAAAATTGATTAATATACTAAGACAGAAAATAAAAATCAGTTTTTGATGAAAAATATCAGGTTTCAGAGCACTGCATGTGGCAGCTGTGAGGAAGGAAAAAGTGTGAAGATATTAACCTATCCCCAACACTGAGCTGGGCATTTGCCCAGTCCTGCTGACAGAACTGTCAATGGAGATGGCCGGCCACTACTTTTTGGTGAAGCACTGCCTTATTTCCTCTTAATTTTTGCTTGATGGTCTGTCCATTTTTACTATAATGCATATACTCTGCCGAGTAGCTACTGTCTAAATGTCTATGGAACTTACATGACTGAAGAAAAATAAGTTTTTACTTATCCCACTGGCCTGCGCAGTAGATGTTACATCAATAACACAAGGTGTATCTTTTAACTGCAAAACACCCTGGGACCCAGATTCATTTTTCTGTGGAAAGGCATCTAAGAAAGTTATTACTGCTATTGCCTTTTTAAAAAAATCTATTATTTTATTTAATATTATTGTATTTATTTACCAGCTTTTACTTCTGAAAATAAAAAGCTCTCTTGAAGTCTAAAGTATCAGTTATTAGAAAATCCCCAAACAATAAAATGATAAAACGAAAAATAATAATGCTTTGATTCTTCTTTTTTTATTCCAAAGAATTCTATTCACAGCATAATGAAGGCATTTCCAAATTCAAACATCTTTGAAAAATTTTGGTATTTTGAGTTCTTCCACGATTTGCAAATAACTCTTTGCCCAGTGGTTGTAAACAGCACTAATGCAATTCTGCTCTGCGCTTACTAACACAGACTATGAGGCTTATTACCGGGTGGTTAGCCATGGCAAATCAATAGGATACAATCGGGTGTGGAATGCCTTTTAAAGTCTAAAGTCTTTATTACAAAAAGCTAAGCACGATAAGAAGCTACTGCCCAAAGCAGACCGTATCTTTAATCTGAAATCCCAGTTAGCTGTTGCCGCCAGAGCTGCACTTCCCTGTCTTTTCCCTTCATTACGGAAAGAGCTGAACTTGAACATTAAATTTTAAAGATTGGTAAGATACTCCACTTGGCATATTAGTGTCCCTCCTTGCTGAGAGGATGGGGACACAGGCATTTCGGCATGGCAGTGGGTGGACACGGGTGACACGACATGATCTTACCTTCTTGCAACATGAAGGGCTGCCGGGAGCAGCGAGCTGGTGCGGAGGGAGCGCGGCCAGGAGCCGATGTCAGCGTTGCGCACATGCCTCCCAGTAACATCCCACTGACATTCTACCTGCTCTCTGCACCCCGATTATTTACAAGCTTCCTTCCAGAAAGTCACAACTTTAGGAACAAAAAAACCCACCCCAAATGGAGGACTGGAAGGCGGGTCACGTGGCCACCAGGAGCCGGTCCTGTTGGATTACACGCAGCAAGTGTGGATGGCAAACAATATCGGTTGATGTTTATGCCATATGTTCTCGATCTCTTCAAGTATCAGCACCAAAATCCTGTTTCTGTACAGTGTAATACCACAGGATCCTACTGGGAAGAGGGTCACAGTCTAATTAGGCAAACTGCAGAAAAAACACGGCTCACTAATGAAGACTGAGGGAGACTGAATTTTACAAAGCAAACCCTTGCTCTGGAAGGCAACAAGCATTACCCAGCTGAAGTTTTAACAGTTTCTTAAAACACACACTCAAATACATCACATCTTATCCCCTGAGCAATTTGTCCATGTTTGGGCTGGCTGCTTCCTAAGGACAATTGAGGTTTTGAGAAAAGACACTGCTGATATTTGTTAGCTCAAGCAGTATTCTCGCTCAAATCAGCTCTCCGCCCGCTCGGAAACATTCAGCAAAAGGAAAAGTCATCACCCAGCACTAATCCATTGCCCCAAAAGTGTACGAGTGCTGACCTGTGCCACAGGTTCTGCTGGGACCCCAAAACAAGAGCAAGAGGTAGCGCAGAGCCCGCACACCCGCATGCAGCCTTCGGCAAGTTATCTCAGCAGGCTTCTTCTTATTGCTCATCCACCTTTTCCTTGAAAACCAAAGCTTTCCAAGAACAAATTTTGCACTTTCATTACCCAGATATATTACACCTTAAATCTGGGTGGCAAAAGCAAGGATCTTTCCCATATTCCACACTATTAAAATATTAACATAGACAGAAAACCTTCTATTTTGCTGTCTCTGCTTCTAATATCAAGCAGAGAATTCTAATATGAATTGACATATATATGTCAATTAAGAAATAAATGCTATTATTAATAAAAAGATGAGCTGTTCTCTCATATCCAAAGATCAAAATAAGGCAAATATTCCTATTTTGCCATATGGACACGAGCCTCTTCAGCCCTTCAGACAATGTTTCTTACAATAAGAGCTTGCTAAACTTCCTTTTTCCAGCATTAGTCTGGAAACCTTTCGCAGTAGCACTGGCACTCTGTATGTGACATGATCCTTCTATGGAAGATGCCATTTCCAAAATTACCTTGCAGCAAGGCAAAGCACAAATTAAATCATCCTGCAAGTACACACCTCTTACCTTTAAAAGAAAATATAATCCTGTAATAGTTCACACTCGCTCTAAGTGGAGACTGGAGGTTCTCCATCCATATTTTCTAATTTTTTCTTGCCTTATTTCTTCCTTTCTGCACCGCGTTAGAGAGCTCTCCCCGCCCCTCAAAAGGAGAAAACTATTGTTCAAGTTTTTGGCTTTTTTCCAAATACAAAACCCCCAATGTTTAAAAGATGGCAAAGACCATGACTGAAAGGGGAAAGGCACCTAACAGGTGGTCCAAGGGGGTTCCTTCACACATACAACTCCCATCAGGAAACAGCGTAAAATTCAGGGGAAGGAGAAGGAATTAGTAAAAGCTACAGGGCTTTTCTACAGCCTGTCACATCTCCCCCCGGCACAGGCGCCCTCATGCTCTGCTCTGCATCTGCATTACATTAAACGGGGTGAAGAAACACAAACCAACTTTCACTCGAATCTGAACTCTCCACTTCGTGTCACCCTCAGGACAATCATGTGAAGCACATATGGCGAGATCAGCCTGGGAACCGCATGGGGACCTTTCCGGCCAGGAGCAGAGCTAATCCCCACCACTGCCCGCACGAGGTTCATGTGACTGAGCGCTGCAGGTTCTCCCTGCCCGCAGCTGCCGGCCCAGCCAACTGCACCCTGTCAGCAGGCGGACCGGCATTCTTTCCACCGAGTCAGAGCAGGCCAGCGGTGAAGGAAAGCAAGCAGAGTAACACAGGCAGTTTGATTTCAGAAAACACTGCCTAACACACAGGCTACGCGGCTGCTGATCTCTCCAAAGAGGGAAAAAATTCACTCTCTCAGTTATAAAGTTTTCCCCAACCTGCATTTTCATCTGTCATCAGATACTTGAGCTTCCCTTCACACCCAGGGAAAGAACGTGCCCCAAAACTGTGGTGTTCCAGGCAGTCTGGCAAGTCTCATCCCTGTGGCATGTCCTCACCTCATCTATCTGCTAAGTTAGAAGGAAAGATGAAAGAGAACGAAACAAGCAGCTAGTCCCTTCCCTTCTTGCCCACAAGGAAAGATGTGCCATTCAGAATAAATCAGTTAAAAGTCACTGTTATGTGCCATTTTAGCTTTTTTTGCAACCTTAAAAGTGATCAGAAGGGATCAAAAAACCCCATTAATTTTGAAAGTGGATGCATTTCAGAGAGAGACTATGAAGTCTCTCAGCTGGTTCAATTTCAGCTGGGAGCGTCTTCATTGTTTTCATATAGTCCCAATACCCACCTTTCTGGCACATGCAAGGTCCACTGACTGCCTGATGTTCTCTGCTAAGGTAATATGATGCTTTCTGGGGCTGGTGAGATGAGGAAGACTCACTGCCAGTCTTTAAATATCAGTGGGAGTAAGGAAAATAGCCATTCAAACCACTTGGATCAAAAAATGAAAAAGCATAGATAAAGTAATGCAGCTGAGAACAGATTTTAGCTGAGCAGTTGGCACACAAGGAGAGATATTGAGGCAAAGGCAAGAATATATTTGATGAGGAGCTGTAAGTCCTGTGATGCAGCTTTTCAGAAAATTTTGCTCTCTAACTCTCTAATTTGGGATTGTTTAGACTTGACTTCATAATTTAGCAGTCAATCTTTTTATATAAATCACCTATGCATAATTTTTGGGCTCTGAAGTCTCTTCACTTTTTAAAAAAAATCTCTTTTTATTGCAGCAAGCATCAAAAAAATTTAGATTCTACCCTTATCTCCAGAATTTCTGGATCATAGTATTACTGTTACAAAACCATCAGTACGTCATTTTGAAAACATCCTGAGAAGTCAGATGCATCAACGCAAGCCAAGCAGAAATGTGACGGATCAATTTGAATATTTAAACAGCAGAATTTAGAAAAAGAATTGGACCAAGATCTCCAGATGTGGGAGCATCCCCACTCAGAGAAGACTACTGAATAAAGAACATATCCTGATATTTGGATGGAATACGAGCCTAAAAGTCTCTTGGCATAAACCACCTTCTACAGAGTGGGGTTTGGAAGAAGTTTATCTCCATATTCCACAAAAATGAGCTTTAGAGCCATGCTTGTATAATACCCAAGAAATGAGATGCTCGCAGACAGAATGGTGGTTGGATCTGCTGTAAGAATTCCCACATTTCTAAAACAATCAAATAAGTTTTTTTAAATGGAGTGCGTTTCATCCATCACAACCTTTACAATATATGCACAGTAAAACAGAGATTATCTTCTTCACCCAAGGAAAAAACCTTAAAAAGCTGTCTCCACAGTGCATGCAGAAAATTCATATGTATTTCTTCTGTTTTTACTCAGAGACAGTCACTCCTCCCGAGCTCTCATCCAGTTCCATATAGCAATATTCAAACAAATTATTTTAAAAAGGGAAGCTACAATTCTTTTTGTAGCCAGCATTACAGCCTATTTTGACTAGGATAGGAAACCACCTTCCTTACTGGGACTGGAATCAGACAATTTCATCTACAACTTCTTTATGATAGACAGGAAAACTGAACATATGTCTTGAATGTCTATATCTAAACTAGTAAGTTGAAGACCAGAAATATTCCACACAACTGTGGTTCCAAAATGTTTGGGTATCTGGACATTGACATTTTTGAACAACCACTAGCAAGACCATTCAAACTTCAAAAATTATTTTTTAACATGACATCAAGAAACAATGACAGACCATAAGTGCAACCACTGTTCAATAATAAAACAGGCCCATATCAATATTTCGAATTTTTTTTTAGATGCCCAAGTGCCTGTAGAGATTGAAGCTTCAAAGATTGGCAACACCAAATCTGCCAATGTATACTACTGAAATCACAGTGTAGCACTGCTGCCAGGGTCCAGGTCAATCCTGGTATGAGGGGGGATGAGCTGTAAAACCTGGGTTTGGGATGATAAAGGACCCTCTGGATCACAAAGTATGAAATAGCTGTGTTACACCTGAGGTCAGACTCGACTGTTTAGTGGTCTTTTCTAGCTAAGAAAACCTCTACCAAGATGAGATTTCCTCATGTGTCCAGCCTTCACCCTTCTTCTCCACCTGGTTCAAAGACTGTGCTAATCTAACAAGTATTTTTGCTGCACATAAAATACAGTTTAGCGGAGAAGATAGTTATACTTTAAGTGGGACCAATAAATCCCCAGTCATCCATATGTGTAACACAGGCTTCTCACTGCAGAGAAATGCTGGCCCCCTGCACTACTGCTGGCTGCTTCCATCTAAGGGCAGAGCACAGCCACCTGCTTTAATGATGTTTTTCCTATTTTTCTGTTATTACTATTAGGCTTTGTATTGTAGTCCATGGTGAATGCAGTGGTTCGTTATCACGCAGGGAAATAATTGGGTGGATGGGACAGCAGGTGAAGATAGTGTTCAGTGCTCAGCACCATTATAAAGAGATCCTGAGCAGTTTCCACAGGTGCATTGGTTTGCAGTTACTTAATTGGATTACCTAAAATCCTCCTGCACAACAGATCAGTCTCAAAGTCTCTTGTCAGATTTAGTAAGCCTTCACTCAGGTCTTCCAGCTATGATCCAGCCAGAGTTCTCTGTGTTGGTAATACTTTTAGACACTTTCACCCTCTGACTTGTCTACTGAAAGCAAAGCCTTTGTTCATCACTGGAGCTTCAAAGAGAATAATACACACAATAAGCTCGGCTGCCTACTCCAGCATTAACATACAGATAACTCAGAGGGCTACCTAGATGTCATTGATGAAAACTCAGTAACAAATAATTTAATTGAGTTTTGTCACGTACATGGTCAGCTAGGCTTTCACCAATACAGGATGGTGTTTTCTGCAAGACATCTGGTCCTGCTCAGTTATTTTCACATAATACAATGCACTGATGTTGTGGAAATTAAAACTATAGCAGAACTGCCATTAAATTTGCAGCACAGGAAAGATTCATTAATTTTCTCCTCTAGGAATGAGTGTGGCTCAGTACATGGAGCTAGACAGCCCAGCTCTTCAGCAACTCTGTCAGGAGCACGCAGAGGTACGCAAAAAAGCTCTTTCCCTGTCTTATATGTCTGTCCTGAGGGGTGT
This sequence comes from Onychostruthus taczanowskii, assembly GCF_017590055.1. Taxonomy (NCBI): domain Eukaryota; kingdom Metazoa; phylum Chordata; class Aves; order Passeriformes; family Passeridae; genus Onychostruthus; species Onychostruthus taczanowskii. Next base: position 9,933,542 of record NW_024502568.1, on the reverse strand, counting down.
GATGGAGACAGCCAGTCCCAAGTGCCATCTGCCACACTACATGTGAGCATCACACTCTGCTGCCCCTTCACATGCCTGCCTGGATTAGACAATGTCAACAAGATAGTTACACCCTTCCCTATAAGGGCACATGTGGGGCATCCAACTCCATGAGCACCAGGGGGAGGGACTGCAGGGAGAGGACAGACAAAACACAGGCTTGAAGCCTTAGGAAGCAATGCCAATCTACTCCTGACTCTTGAAACAGGATCAGAGACCCTGGGAACAGAGCCCTGGAGCGGAGTCGAACACACTGAGCAGATTTTGTCCTGAACATGAGTCACCTGACGGCAAGGCATAAGACAACCCAGCATTTTCGTGCTGTCAGCCTTTTTGGTTCCTCATCTCTCACTCACCCTCTCCAGGTTTTGCACAGCTGGTGTGGTGAGTACAGCAGCCCTGGAGCATCTGAAGTGATGCTCACGGGGAAAGGTCCAAAGACCTCACCAGTCTGGAGTATCTCCAGGCAGCGCTGCAAAGGCAGGAGGGAACAAACCCAGATTGTACCGGATGCTTCCCTGTCTGTCGCATACTGGGTTTGCTCAGGAGAAGGTTGCTGACCTGCAGCATGAGCAAGGACATGCCAATGGCCCTTCTGGCCTCCTGGCCTCCAAGGAGGGAAAGAGGACAAGCAACACTAGGTCTATAAACTGATCATGGAAAAGATACACATTTAAAATTCAGCTAAATGTTGGCTCGAAGATGCCCCAAGGTGGTAAGTCCGAGAGTTGAGCAGAAGATGAAATTGTTAGCAAAAACACAAAAGGAGTGGTTGGTTAGAATGTATGTTCTTCCATCTAAGGGACATACCTTAAGGAAAAAAAGATACTAAAGTATTTTCACATAAATCAGCTAAATGTAGATGCGAAATGTTGCATGAAAATCACAGAATAAGCCTGAGATTTAATATCAATACTAACATCTAGGATGAACCATTTTAATAACATCTCTACTCTGCTTCTACCCAGGAAAACATGCTGATGCAGGCTGGGAAATCTGAGGAGCAGCTCATGTGATGCAGACTCCTGACATTTCCCCAGACATGACTAAGCTTAAACAAGTGGCATTATCTGGTGCATTTGAAAGCAAGATGTGAACAACATGACCATGGGGGCTTTTTTTGGTACCTCTCAAAATGTTCCTGTTCAGGATCAGGATGGGGTTTTTGAAGTGAAGGATATTATGAACAAGTTAAAATATGCTTGCAGCTTTCATAGTCTTGCCAGCCTTGAACTTAGGAGAGAGTGCTGAGAGATAACAGCATGAACATACAAAACAGTAATTCTGTGAAAATGCCTATAATGGAACTAACACCATTCCCGTGACAAAAATAACTACAATTCCTATCACAGAAAACACAGACTTAGCTAGAAATAGAGTCTAAAAGCAGGCACTCTTAGTCAGTTTTGCAAGTTTTACATCATCACAAATTGGTATTTTAAGTCTACTGCCTCCAAATGTAGAATTAAATAGTAGGTCACCACAAATGCTATTTTACAGTCATGAAGCTGAACACACAAGTGAGCTTTGTATTAACAAAAAAATTGAATAAAATGAAAATGAAAATAAATGTATGATGTGAATCCCAGATGCTATTACCCTGATGTATGTGCTCAGCTCAGGAACACCAAGCTCAAACAGCATCCAAGCCCCTCTGCAGGCAAACCCTAAAGGCACACACCAACCAGAACTCCTGCACTGCAGTTTCCCTTATTCTTAGCATGGGATTAATTTTATTCTCCATTCATAGATGCTTCCTAAAAAAAAAAAAAATCTTGATATTACAAATGAAGACTTCTACTTTTGAAGAAAGTAGAGCAAAGAGCTCATACTTAACCTTAAAAGATTTTCAAAACACATATGGTGTGGCGTTAAACAGAGCCTCTTCAAATACAAACCAATGCATGTTTTCCATCTTCAGAAACTTGTAATTTCTCATCTTTCCTACCCAGACTTTTGCATGCACCACCTACTGGAGGTGCCCACTGGCTGATACTGCCACCCAATGGCTCTTTAGTCATTAACAGATTACAAAAAATAAAATCAAAGTAGATGTAATGCAGAACCAGTTCTGCTTCAGCTACGGGAACAGAAAGCGCCTTCATAGTAGGACACTTCCAGTAAAGAGCTCTTCTGAAAAATGACCAGATAAAATACATGTTAAAAATACTCATTTGAGGATGGTGGAAATGGAGCCAATTCTCAGAATTTCTGCTGAATATTCCTAATACCATCTCCAGCAATAAACATGGGGGAGTTATTCAACTGACATGGACAGCAGCTTCTGCACCCAGTCCTCAGCCAGGCACTTCTGAAGATGTTCCCCCACTGCAGGAGAAGGGATAAAGAGCCTCTTTCTCCTTCTCCTTTCTGGCTTTCTAGATCTGGCTACACTTTAGCCCTTCCTGACATGAAGCAAATCTTACTGGCTCTCAAGGCTTTTTAATTCAGGGCATGGTGAGGGATCCAACAAATCATTTTGTGATCTCTGAATATGTATGTATGTAGAGAAAGTAAAAGGGCCTTCAAGAAGAGAAGTAAAATTAATTAAAGACTAAGGAGAAATAGAAAGCTCTGCTTCCATTCCTGCAGTGAAGTCCATAAGGGATTTCTTTGCCACAGGTGGAGGAGAGCCCATGGTGGGGAAAGCACAATGAAGCTTCCTGTGAGGAAGATGGGAGTTTACACCTGGTGCACACCTTGACTTTGCCTTTGAATAAGAGGGGGGGTTCCCTTCTTTCTCCCATCCCAAGTGGTCCTGAAAATGTCTCCCCATCCCAGTTTGTGAGGCTGACTGCATTTGTTGGCACCATTTCCCCCACAGCCAAGGAGGGTCAGATGGCTGCAGCACAGCCCCAGCCTGGGCACCTCTCAGGTAAAGACCACCCTTGAACTGCTCCTGTCTCACAGGAACCACCAACACCATCAGCCACTCTACAGGGAGTTATGGTGAGGCCTTCAGGAAGCAGGACTCCAACAAGAAAAACAAGAGATTTTGTTTTTCTCTGAAAGGTTACAAATGGTTACATGCAGCAGAAATATAATTCTGCATTATTATACATGCTACAAAGTATCAACAATTTTACTTTAATGCAATAATTTGATTCATAAAGCAATGCCTAGTAAGTAGTTCTTCATGTCATTTTCTTGTTAACAAACAAGACTGAACCTGCTTTATTTTCTGCATACAATTATGATGACAAGCATCTTCATATGTATTTGCTATGTCGTAAGCAGTAGTAAAATAATTCCATTCCATATATCAGCAAATTTTTACCCACTAAGTACTAAAAAAAAATCCTTTGGGAAAAAAATTGTAAGTACTTTGTTCTGGACTCACAGCAGTTTAAGACACCCACAAGGAATGCACTGAAGTAACAGAGGGGCTGCAGCTGGTCTTCCTGCTCTGTGTGTGTGTGCAGGGCACCCTTCTTCCTGAAGTGGTACTTGGTGAGTGAAGGTGGAATAACCACTAGATGGGGATGTCTGGCTTCAGAATGTTAAAGAGACAAGAGTTAAAATCTTGAGTGTAAGAAACTCTGCAATAAAGCTTTTCCAGAGTATTGACAGGAAAGAAAAAAAAAAAAAAAAAGGAATAAGAGGAACAGAGAACACATGCACTTTCCTTCTCCATGTCTTTTGCTGGATTGAGTGAAAGACCATGAATTGATTCATATTGTGCAAGGGATAAACAAGACAAAAGAAAACAGGTAGAAAACAGTATCAGATCAATATGGATATTTCCAAACTGACTCTCCATGTCTTTTGCTGGATTGAGTGAAAGACCATGAATTGATTCATATTGTGCAAGAGATAAACAAGACAAAAGAAAATAGGTAGAAAACAGTATCAGATCAATGTGGATATTTCCAAACTGACTGAAAATAGTTTCAACAAATATCCAGGTAAGACCAAACTGCTGGTGTATCTCCTCAACTTCTAGCAGGTTCTCCCACTTCTCACCATCTCTCTTCTCTGGCAAGGGATCTTTTGCAGTTCCACCTGCTTGCCCTTTTTTCCACCCTGGATTCACATGTATCCTCTCCTCTTCCCTCCAGCATCTGGCTGCCAAATCCTGCCAGTTGCCTATCCATGTCTTTTCATCAGGTTACAGCCAGAACTTCAATATGCATCTCCTGTCTAAATGAATGGGAGCCACACCTTCATAAGATGTGGTCCTCATCCCTCCCACCATGACAAAGCTCTTCAAGTGGTTCAGTAGATCCCAGGGCTTGAAGCCTCTCCTAAAAGTCCTCACCCTCAAACTCTTCACAGCACAGGCAATTATTTTTCTTTACCACTCTATCAGCTTTGGGGCCCACTTACTCACTTGTCCCTCTTTCCCCCTGTGAGTGCAATGTCTTCTGCACTAAAATCCAAGGTCCCTTTTTCCTCCACCTTCAAATCCCCTCTTCCAGTATTACCCTCCTTCCCAGCCAGTGGCTAAGCACAGAGCAGCAGAGCAGTGGGGGATTACTCAGAGATACTTAAATATTTCATACATCACTTGAAAATTCCAGTATATGTCAAGAGAAGGCTGCATTCTGAAGTCAGATTCTTTTACAGAAGACACTTGGGGAGCCCAGTTAGGAATACAGACAGATTCGGGGTTATTCCAAATAATCTGAATCTTCCTTCTTCCAAAGCTGAAAACTATAGACTCACATAAAAGCTTTCTAACTGATATTTATTCACATTAAAAAAACATACGAAGCCTTTTAAACTTTTCATCGGCTGCTTTTTCTTGTCCCAAGGTAAAAGCAAAACAAAACACCACTGTTTAATGCTTTGAAAGTAGCTGGCCATCTCCTTTTAAAACACTGTTGTGTAAGAGTGAAAAATGGCACAAAATGAAAAAAAATTATTTAAAAAGTTTCCTTCAACTTAAGGGGCAAAATCTTGGATTTATTTCTAAAGCTGTGTTTCAGAGATGACACATATTTAGTCGGGCTTTCAAACTCTTGAGTAAACAAACAAAAGAAATAGTCAATGTCCAGTATGCTTTGTCATAGCTTTCAAATACTGGAAAGCAAAGGTAAATACCAAAAGCACTGCAGGCTGTATTCCTCACTACCGTTCTTTTCACTCAAAGATAAAATATTTATTGATCTCAGCAGTACAGACTCAGCCTCCTCTGGGCATTTGCTGTAACAGATTAGAGATCTGAGGAAATGCTGTTAATGGTCACATGGGAGCCTCAGTGCATTTAGAATGCAATTCTGTCACACCACAGTGACAGAATTAAATTTTTCAATGTAATTCTAAAACTTCCCTGCCTTTGCGCTGCTAAACATTCAGTCAGGCTCATTACAGACTCTGACACGCTCTGCATCTGACTGTAAAGGAGCATTTTGTCATTTGCAAGACAGCATTCCCCATTCTCTGGTCCTGCTCAGTGCTCTGTGCAGCCAATTAGGCTGTGGAATTCCCTCCCATCAGGCATGAAAAAAGTAATTCACTGCATTATGCTTGAGCATACCAGTATCTGGGTGGGCACTCCTATTTGCTAAAAGAATAACTATATGTGTGCATAAGAAAAGACTTTAACTACAGCTCCATGAAAGATCCTAGGCAGAGATCTCTTGAGGAGCTGCAGACAATACTCCCGAAAGGAAACCTGATTCTATCCTCGGAATTACAACATCATCCACTACAGCAAGGAAGCATAAAACAGCTCATTAGCAGCCCTATCGAGTGACAGACCTAAAGCCAGCTCCAAAGTCATCCACACCTGTCTGCCTACAGTGACTGCCAAAAAGCCAAATTCCTTCGGGATTAGAATCCTTGTCCCTTTTCTACATCTGGATCTTACAACCCCAATTTGCTGCAGGGAATCACAGGTTTTAGAGCAGCAGGGTGCACAGCAAGGGTGAAAAGATAAGCAGATGATGTAGATCCTCCCCACAAATGACCAAATTCCACACTGCTATGTTTTAGATGTGAAAACCCAAAATGCCATTAAAAACACATATCAATTTTAAGTAGCACTATTTGAAGTAGCACAATATTAAGTCATCCAGCAAAAAATACACACTGGCACTTCTAGTACATCTGGTTCCTTTATGGTTATAAATGAAAATGCACAAGCCCTGCCATGATCTTAGGATCTCATTTATAGTAGGCACCATGAGGTGTTCTTTTGATGGAGTAAGAGCAAACAGCATTAATAATATACTAGTTATTGTGTAGCTTCATGCTGAACTCCAATACCACAGTGAAAAACCTTAATTATGATAAAGCTGAGCAGAACTCTTAAAAGCAATCCAGAAAAATCTATTTGTCCACATCACAATTCACAATGATCTGAATGTGTCATCAGTCTCCCAGGACCTGTTTTCTATAAGCAGTGGGATTTTTTTGAACATACTTTACATACAGGCCTAAGGGGTGATCTATCAAGAAATTTGATAGTGAGTTCAGAGAAAATTAACAATTGACATGAACCTGTATCTCTCAGAGATTCAGCAACAGGACTACAAAGATCACATCCACATCATTCAATTCTCTGTAGGGAGAAGGGAACGGCCCCAGTTAGATCAGACAAATTTATCCTTCTGGAAATCTTTCCTAATTGTAGCAAACTGCTAGAAAAAATATGATGAATAGATAATACAACATGGTAGAAAGGGGGAGAGGAGAGGAGAGAGATGCAATTTTCCCCAGACATTTTAATAAGAAATTTCAGATCATTGTAATGAAAGTATGAAAAAGTTGAAAGTGCTGAAAGTCTGAAAAAGGACTCCTCACTAATGCCACCCCGTTTGTTTTCCTTCCTGATATAATTAGCATTATTACTATCAGAATTTACTGCACTGTTACAGTGAAGGACATAAAACTAGATGCAACAGACCTGTGGTTGTACACAGCTGTAATAAGACCAACACCACTGATCCTATACAGTGGAAGAAAATTATACAACAGAAAATTAGAATTCCTCACACTGCCAAAACACTACAAGGTACAGAACTGAGGCACAGCACATTTGCAAGCCCACATGTAAGAATTTTTCAGAAAAAATTACAGTCTCGCAAGAAGTAAAAGGTAGAAGAAGCCTTCTGATTATTTCCCTAAATTATTCCTTCTACTACAGGAATATAAACCTATGTGGGCTCTTTTTCTTTATATTAAACTCAGTTTTAAGTTTTTATCCCAAATAACATTGAATCTAAATAGGTGAAGACATGAAAAGAAGGCCTGGGACTTTTCTGCTTGGGAGAGAAAAGGATTTAACAACAGTCTGAGTTTCTTGATCAGCTCACTACAGTTTCCTCATTGCCTAGAACTGCCTTAAATTGCAATTCTGATTGTAGGCTTAATTAATTCTTAAAAGAAATGCATTGCTTTGATGTAAAGAAAAGATGCACTAATGCCATTTAATCTCTCTCAGCTTGCAAAGACTTGTGTAGCAAAAGCTTGAAGCACAATGATGATCCTGAAAGGAAAGTCTCAATGGCAGCACCCACATCTAAACACCCACTTGCTTCCCTCCACTGCCAAGCTACTATGTATTCAGCAGCCAGCACAGACACCTAACCAGCATCTTCCAAATTCTGGAACAAGCCTGCATGAACAGGAGGCAGGGCAGGGCCAGAAGCAGGTTTAAGGAGGCAGACAGCTGGCCTAAGAGTGGCACAGGAATTCAGTAATCTGGAGGGCTGCATTCCTGGCCCACATGAAGGGACCTACAGCCCCAGCTGCAGGATGCAAGAGCTCAGAAGCCCATTCAGTTATGTGCTAGGGAGAGATTCACACTGGAGTAAAAAGTCACATATCATGGCAAAATGTTTGTGAGAGAAGCTCAAAAGCTCCTTATTACAGGTGGGAGGGCAGTAACTAACAAGAATCCACTTAGTAGGTTTCCCCTCCCTGCCAGAGCATTGAGACATTTCAACTATTTCTCACTCAGCATTTTGCCTTTTACCTTAACAAAACATGCAGAAATTTTAAGGAATTTAACCACCCTACCTGGGGTTTAAAAATCTGTATCTCTGGTTAAGAGTCTATTTCATACAAATGCACTAAGAGCACCTTCAATAGGGTTTTTAGGAATAAGTACCTACCTTATGAAGATAATAAAAGTCAGATCCATTGGAAACAGCTGCAGGTTCTTCTAACCCTTGCAGGGCATCTTTAAAGAAACCCCTCGGATCTGCAGCTGCAGTGCTGGGTGGGAGAGCCCAGGGTTGTGCCTGGCCACTTGGTCACACACACAGTCTGGAAGTTGATGCACTGGATTCTGCTCTGCATCACCATCCTACCCTTGCTCAGCCAGAACTTCAAACCCCACGGTCTGTTTGGGATAATACCTTAAATTCTAAACCGTGCCCCCCTTCCAAAAAATGTACACTAACCCAATTCATTCCTTTTGTTTTATCTGTTACGCATAATCAGTGTTCAACTGCACAGTAGATGGCAGTAAATCTTCACATGCCATGTTAGAAACCCTCCAGCCTCCCTTAAGAATTTAAACAATTTATGAATACATTTATGACATTTTTCAACATACTGTAGAAGTAAACTCCCACTCAGCTACACAACTTCAGCTTTCTCACCAACCTTTTCCCTAGGTGTACACACACGATTCTATTATTTCACACATGGTTCATTCTCAACAGTTCTTTTATTTTGAAAGAGCAAATGTACACACAGTTTAGTGCTCTCACATGAAGACTGGCTTATTATCAGTGTAAGGTAACCCAAAAACTTATGAAATGTTAAACAGAGGATTCTTAATCACAACTGCAAATGTGTTGACACACAGAGAGTGAGGAAGGGAAAAAACACACTCGGTGTTGCTGACAATATGTCAAACAGCATTACCGGAAAGAGACAAGCTGCAGCATGTGATTTGGATGGCACTTTGGGACACAGAAATGCATCTTGATTTAGATTTTGTGCCATAAAAGAGCATCCTCTTCCTGCCAAGCCTCTGCAAAGCTCTGAATCTCCCTTAATTTCTCCAACGTTCATCATTTAACCTCTTCTACCAAAGGCGCTATTTCAAGTTTTAAAACACTCCACGTCGCAGTTCACAAAAGATACATTTGCTAAGTATTTTACAGCTACAGATATGTCTGAGTAATTTACAGGACACACAAAGCCATAAAAATTGAGCCAAGAAATGGTATTCATAGAGGGTTTAATCCAGAACATGAATTGGCAGAGGTATTTCCAGTTCTCTGCCTTGGTTCTTGGATCATCATCAAAATAAATGAAGATTTGCTAGACAAGCATTTTGATCAAGTTCACAGTCAGTTAAGTGGCCACTTTTTCAGTGAAATTGTAAAATTCACACCAGTGATGAAGGCATCCCTTTAAGTGCCTTCTCTTACAGTGTACAAATTCAGGTCATCTCCAAAAAATATTGTTATGCCTTGTCGTGTTTCAGATACTTCCATAAAAATCAGTGAGAAGCCATAAAACAGTCTCTCTTTATAAAGTAATGATGATACTAATTCAACCAGATTAATATTGTACTGACTTGTAACAGCATACAGAAATCTGGTTTACATCACATCTTTCTGGCGGACTGCATTCCAAAATAATTTTGGTGCCAGCTCTCACATTCCCAAAAGTGTTTTAAAAAACCACCTTGCAACCATCTGTAGAGGTCTCTTAGCTTGCATCCAGCACTTGAACACTGACTCTCTGGGAATTCTGGGCTAGCATTCAAGATCAGTACCCTGGCATCTGCACAGGGCAGCACAGAAGTGTGAAATCTTTGGGACTCAAAACTCCACCAGAAACATCTTCTGATCACGCTTCATTTATATGAAAGTCAGTCAAACGGCTCCTGCAGCTCTGTTTCTCATGAGCAGCAGCTGAATTGCTTGCACAAAGCAATTTGCCTGCTGCACTAAAGCAATTGCCTCTGCATTGCTTCAGTGTGCTGGGGCAGCAAGGACAGATTCATGCCAGGACTCACAAACAATACTGCCCTTGTACCCTCTCTGTTCCAGCGTGGGACTTTCTTGCAGGGAGTGGGGAGTGCTTACCAACAATACAACTTTTCTTCAACAGAATAATGTTGTATATTAATTTCTCTTGTAATTTTGAAGTACTCTGTACACACATTTGATCTTTTCTACTTTTTAAAAGGCCCCATCAGGGAGGCCTAGCAGCCATTTACTGCAGAAAGAGAAGGCAAAGAGAAAGCTGCCTACAAACACCAGCCACCACAGAGATGAGCGGGATGCAATGCAGTACCTGCTCAAGCTGAAACTGCTTGAATCCAGGAAAAAAAAGTTAAGAGGAAATTTTTCTTTAGATGCTCACAGCATTGTTAGAAGAAGAAAGAGGAAGAACCTGCTTTAAATCTATCAATTTAGTGGGGTATGAAAAAATCTCAGTGTTTTCAAGAAGCCTAACAAGAACATGGAGGTTGTACCTATGAAAGGTTTCAAAGCTCTGAATTAAAATTTACCTCTTTGGTCTATCAACAGCAAATGCTTCACCTTCCAGCCCCCGGGCTAAGCTCACTGGCTTCACACTATTTCACAGCATCTACATCCTCAGCAAAAGCACAGGATCCTCTACCAGAGCAATTTCAGCCCAAGACTCTCAGTCAGCCCAATATAACTTGATTTAGGTGACACACAGAGGAACGTTATCAATTGTAATCTGATGTTTCACAGTGTACGAACATCTCCCTTCTCAAATGATGAACTGGACACCTAATAGGGCCACAAACTTAAGATTTCCTGGTCAAATTTTTATAAAATCCCCTCACAAGATAATCTAGTGTCTTCAAAGTGGCATCCATGATTAGAACTGAAAACTTGCTGAAGAAAAGGCTATACACTATAAAAGAGTGACACCATGTCATTCTTTTCCTACCCACTAATTCTTCCCAGCCATTGAAGCATATGTTTAACTTTCAGTGGGTTATTGGTGGATTTAAGGCAGTGGAATAAATCAATTAACTATTTATGTTGCTTCCAGTATAAGCAATACTGGAATTCTTTGGTCAGTTTAAGCCCCAAACACTACACATCAATGAAGCCCTGTAGTATGGAATTATATTTACACATTACTGCAAAGAAGCATTTGTTTCACCCTTACCATAGGATAAAGTGTTCAAGAAAAGAAAGCAAAAATCCTTGTGGTGAAATGTACACACTCACTTTGGAGAAGATAATCTTTCAGTATGAACCAAATGAGTTAGATAAACATCTCTTCACACTCCAGTAAGTTATGAGCCTCCTCCACATTAAAGACAACATAAACCAGCTGAGTCACATGCAGTATTTACAGGATGTCCACTTCTACAGTGGACAATGCCCCTACAGAGCCTAAATATCTTCAGCCTGAGTAAGAACTACAGACAATCCGTGATACTGCCACAGTGAACACAGAGGATCCAGACACTCACAGACTTGTGACCTTCACCACAGCCCATCACAGGCTGCTCACCAGCATGTGGACAACCCTATTTATGGCATCATCAAGCCCCGGCAAGTTATCCCCTGTCTGAGAGCTTGGAGCCCAGCATGCCTGAACCATCAAATATCCCAGCATTCCTCACATGGTGTTCAGTTTGCTCTAGCAAGACAGACAAGTCAGGGTTATCCTCAACCTGCCTTGGTTTTAGCTCTAACACAGGTATGGGCAACACAAAAGGAAATGATGGTGTGGTATGAGGAGCCAGTACTCACAGCTGACTACTGGTGATCAGATTATTTCCATGACACATAAAGGAACAGAAAAAGGATTTTAGCAGAAGTGTTTGCTCATGAGTCAGAAATCAAAGTGGAGGAGGGAGCAAAGCAGTAGGGAATGATGAGAGATTTTACTTTTCACCACTTCTAGCTTTTTAATCCTTTCACTACCTCCCTACTGGATAAATGCAACTTGAGTTCCTATCTTTACCTGAAAACTGCTTCTTCAATCTTCTCCTTTTGCAAATTTTGGTTCAATCCTGACACTACCTCATCTGCCTTTTCCACTCCTCCTCTTAGTATGCTGCAGAAAATCACAGGTTCGCAAAGTTCAAGTCTGGACATGCCGCTGGCTCACCCCACATCACCCTGCATGCCACAGCCTGGGAGGCTTCACCTTATTAACCCAGTAACATGTATTTGAGTGGAAGCAAGACTTTCTGCAAAACACCAGCGTTTTGATCTCATTTCCCTTACTACTGCAGTGCAATTTTAACTCAAATATCCTTTTCTGAACTTACTACTTTGGATTTGGCTTTAGAACATATTGTGTTAACAAAGGCCCAGCTTGCTGCACAAACTTAGGTTACAATTTTGTTATTTAAAACTGCAGCAATTTTTATGCTTCTAGTAAACAGCATCTAGGTTTACTCCAAACTGTTGGTGGAATTGCTGAATAAGACTGTTTCCAAGTCTCTGTAAAAAGATTTCTATTTGAAGGAAATTCACTACTGCCAATGCTTCTCAGACATTTCAAAGTTTGGGGCTTTTAATACAGTAAGAGTTTGCTGTACAGATATTGTGGTTCTTCCCTAAAAATAAAAGGCCTAGGAGATATGAAGCAAAATACATGGCAAACATGAAATCTCATTATCTATATACAAACATAAACAAAGAAAACTAAAAATCTTGGGGGGAAAAAAATCAGCTAACTCCTTTTAACAGAAGATTACACTGACAGAAACAACTATACTTCTACCCTCTTCAGTCTTTGTCAATTGTACTCACCTTAAAAATTCCTGTATTATTGCTCCTTGCTCGTATCAGACTAATCACACTAGAGCTACACAGACCATTCCACCCATCATTTTCCAACACTTATCCCTTCTTCCTCAATTTGAATTTTTTTTGCCACATTCCATGATTTTTTAATTAAATTCTCATGGCAAAAATGTCTGGGAATTTCTGGATCCAACTTCAGATTCTTTGGTGCAGGCAACCAGATGGGTTGATTTTTAATGCAGTTCTACTAGGAAAAACATTACCATATTCTCACTAAATATTGACTTCAGTGTACTGTATGCTTCTGATTCGATACAATGAGGTTATTCTGCTCTTTTCCAAAGAGAAATGAAGTATTTACTGGAAAGCAAGATATTTCTTGAACAGTTCTGCTTTTTTTTTGCATCAATTCTAGCTCCTTTACAGTCTTTATCTGCTACTGGGTCTCAGTCCTTTCTTGTGTTATTTTCCTGAAGCATCTAAATTCTTCCATCAGCCATAGATATTATTTTATACTTCCCAGAGAGAATGTCCCTGTTGATTTTTCTGTTATGTGAGAGGGAAGACTGCAGTAAATATTCTGCAAGGTTTCTTTACAAAATCTCAATTTAATTTATTCATTTCTAATTTTTTCTTCTCAATCAAGTTTGCTCAGAAGATTTTTCCCCGGAGTGATGAAATTCAGCATTTCTGAAATGCCACATCAGTGTGTTAGCCATGCAAACCAGCATATGCCTCTTCTTTGGGAAGTAGGTCAGGCTCACTGGTCCCTAGGCAACCACCAAATCTCACTCCCTTGATCAATTCATCTGCATCCCTCTTCATGACGTCTGAAATGGGTTCAGCTGGTATTGTGTGCTCTGGCTTTTGTATTAAAAGATTATTATCTGTTTTTAGCAATGCTAAGTGAGTTATTATTGGCTGCATCAGATCTCTGGCACATTGAATGGCCCATTTTTAAATATTCCATATCTGCTTTCCTTCTCCTCCCACATACTGTCATATAACAGACTAGTTCCCATTGGTCTCTGGCTTTATTTAAGGGATTCTTTTCCAGACCTTAATTATCAAATTAATCCTCATGCAGTCAAAACTCAATGGATATGAATTACTCATCAATTCTTTAATACTATAACATCCAGCTTGATTTTTTTTTTTTTTTTGTCCTCATCCTTTCTAAGAGTCTGGATGAGCACATGGGCAGAGAGGGAAGTCAGAGTACACCCCCAGCAAACTGCATTGCACTACCAGGGCCTTTGAAAAGCATGGGAAGTGAACAGGCACCATAGAGCAAGGCAGGGTCCAGAAAGCACAATGACAGAGCTCTGTAAAAACCTGCTTCCACTGGGGCTGCTGAGATCCCTTGCAAGAGTTGCATTGAGTACTCAAAGCTGCTGTTCAGTCACAGTAGCCTGACCTGGCACTGGTTCAGCCACTGAAGTATCCATGAGTTTTATGACCCTCATCACACAAATAGTTCCCTGCGGGTTTAGTAATACACTTTTCTTAAAATCACTGAGAATATCTGTTCCCTCCTGCTGGTCTCCCACAGCTCATCAGAGCTATGTGAGCACACATATTTTGTATTAGGGGATCAATCTGTTCACTGCAAACTGAGGTCAGTTTGTGCATTTGACTTAGCAATAACACCCAATGCAGTAAATTAAATGTTAATTCAATGCCTTTATATCTGCTTCTTGTAATGTCAGATATGCTTTGCCTTCCAGTTTGCTGCATGCAGAGAGCTCTGCAGCTCCCTGGAACACAGCCCAGAGCTGTGCCTGGGCTCTGCCATTAGGGTAAGTTCTATTGGTTTATAAGAAAAGCTCATAAGGTACTGTATACTTTTCCTCCTTTCTCCTTTGCCAATTGTCTTCTGATTATAGCTCAAAACTAAAATGAAAACAAGGACTGTTTTTCCTAACTACATCTAAAGACATCTTGTACAAGTAAGAGTAAAAAGATAAGAAAGTCCAAACTGCAACCTTAAATTATGATGGAGAGGCTAAAGCCAGCTACCAAAACATGGATATTATTGTGTAAAGGCAATGACTGTATTACACTCTCATACTTAGTAACTACACCTGCATGATTAAAGAAAAGACATAATATAAAGGAATTAAACACTTATTTCCTATTTACATAATCCATACTTGGATTTAAAACTGGTAAAAAGGAAAATATAAAAACAAAAATATGTGAAACTTAAAGGAAAATGAGAACGACATATTTTTCTAAATGTTCTTGCAGATGAGTGATGGGCATGAAACAAAATTTTTTCTATATTTGGTTGAAAAAAAAGTGTCACCTCTAGTTATATCTCATAAAAGATACAGAGAAGCAAGGGAAAACTTCTTAATAGTGATTAAAACTGGCACTTAGATCCCAGTGTCTCAGGAGAGAGAACCACGATACAAGACCAAATCCAGCCACTGACCTAACCCTGGCCATCGCCTGCCCCAGCCCAGCTGATGGGGGCAGGGAACAGTCATTCCACACAAGCAATGTCAAGTGACAGCAGTTTTACCTGACACATACTCAGCAGATGCATCAACAACACAAGTGAAGTAGATGCTGCTTAGACCTTCCCTAGGGAAAGCATGAGAAATATACCTAGATTAGCTCCTCACCTCCATGGGATTGCTGCACTAGTCATGGCTTGTCTTAATATCAGCATTAGCTCTCCAAAGTAGCAAGCAGAAGCTTAACAATAACAGGCATTTAAGGAAAACTGTCTTCATTCCTCCATATCTCACCAGTTCCAGGGACCAGGGGTTTGGGGCCTTGGCTTTGCTTTGTGACTGGTATTGACATAGCTGCAGCCTTAAGATCTACTGGGCATGCCAGCCTGCAGACACAGCAGATTTCCATCTGTCTTCATCATCAAGCTGTGGCTGTCAATCCCACCAGCTTCACGGGAAACTTTGGTGTTACCAATCAGCTTAGCCTACTGTGCACACGCCACACAGCTACAAACCATAACATTATTGTTTTTACAAGGGCAGTGGATTTAAAATTGCGTAAGCCCTTCAACTGAAGAAATGGGAGGCTATTGCACCAACATAAATGCACATGTAAATGGATGAAACCATATGCACCAGTGTCTCGGGATGTATTTGAACCTTGAAGCTATGACATATATATTTATGCACAAAAGAGAAAAGGTATTCTGTATTTCTCACAGGATGATTTATACAGGAACTGTCTTTGGAGCAGCAGTTCACCACAAGATCTCTGAAGCCAGCAATGGCAGCAGCATCTTCTATAGATACAGAGACATGACAGGTGGGAGAAGCAGACAAGACAAGATTTCTTTTAGGTGTACAAAGTTTGTATTTCATTCATGCTATTTCTGAAATGGAATAACATCAGCAAGTAGTCATGAGGCCACAAGTTAGGAAATTACATCATACACTTGGCACGGACTGCGGAATATAAATAAATGTGAACATCAAACCTTTCACAGAAACAGATGCAAAAAGGGATTCATTTGCTCCTGTGCAATTTGCAGTTTGCAACATTTATGTGTGGATATGCAAATTTTTTTTTGCTTCCCAGGAGTCAAAACAGTTCTGGCAGACCTGGGCTGTACATTGCTACATGAAAGGAAGGGGGTGATTGTTACAAGACACAGAGCATATCACAGAACCTAACTCAGTACACCAAAAATCATAAATCCAATAATGTATGTAAGGAACCTTTTTCCTCTATCTCCATTTCCCCATTCAGAGTAGTTATAGAAAGAAAAAATACTCTGTGTGCTACAATTTAGTATGAGTAACCCTAATAAAAAATTCTCTGTAGCCAACCTTACAATAGAAACACTCTACCTCCCTCCTTCCCTCTGGGTTATTTTAAACACATTTGCCAGTGGTTCAATACTTAGAGCCAGACCCTGCAAAGATAAAAACACAGGAATAATTTTATTACCACAACCTGTCTTACAAGTACTTCGTGGAGCAGATGTGCACACGTGCTTCCAGAAAAAGGCATTGTGAATCATATCTGACTTAAACAGATTCAGAGCCAGGGCCTCTCTCAAAAAGGAAGCTCCTACTTGGTTCTGCTCGGCACTAGAATGAATAAAATGCCAATTTAGCATCTACACAGTTTTCAGAATAAGTGTGAGCAGACAAACCTACCTGTCAGGCCAAACAATTTGATAAATCTAAATTCATAATAATGTAAAAAAAACCCCAAACCAACGACAAACAAAACCAACCACCTTTTTGGAAATATTCTTAGCACTTCTAGCACTTCTGCATGCTGGTCTTTAGTAACTTTCCTTCTTCCTGCCCACTCCCACAAGGGAATAAGCAACAGCCTCAAGATGTTGAAAAATTATGCAAGTGAATCCCACCCCTTCCACTAGCATCCCTGCTTGCATGGGGATAGCACTTTCCAGTGCTACAAATTCCAGGCAAAATATTTCATCATATCTTACTGCCTGACAACCACCCCAAAATGTAGAGGTTTTGGTATGTACTATGCAAAAGTATACAGAATCAATTCTTGCTGTTCAGCTCCCCCCATCTTGCAACACTGTAAGAGCTGGAGAAATCACCTCAATCTGGATTTACCACATTAAAGACTTCTATTGGCTGGTTTTGCTTCCCCATAATTACCTTTTGGTATTTCAATCTGCAAAATCTTTTCTTTATCCAAGAACTCCTATGTGCTGTAGTACATCTACTTAATGATGCTTTGCTGTTTTGGATTGTCAGCTATTGAGTGCAATGTACTTTTTACAGGTGAGCAAAGAGAAGACAGGAACTGAGCAAACCCACCCAAAGCAGGACCACGACACTGACATTTTCTTAAATAAATCTTAACAGATTAACACACATACTTAACGAGCAGGAGGTGTACACACATGACTTCAGTAAGCCTTCCACAAGTTAAATCAATAGTGCTCTACAGCAGAGAGGTTCACTGCTCACAGGAGCTTAGGTAGCTACTGTCTGAAACAATGCACAGATTAAATAACTGCAAATTCTAGAAACATGCCAGAAAGGGTGGACTGCTTGTCTATTCTAAGATTTGCTGCATTTCTCTGTCTTGCACCTACAATTCATAACTATATGCAGAAGTCATGATTTCTAATCATTAACTGGAATCATGATCATATAAAACTAACTATCCTGCAGCATAAAATTAATCTAAACACAGAGAAACAATTTCAAGCAAATGACAGTCTTACTGACTGAGATTTTACAGATGTTGCAAGGATATTGCTTTCTTGCTTCTAGCACTGCCATAATTTTAAGACACAAATCTAAACACATCTTTATAGTGTTGGCCTTCAACCTTCACACTTGGCTGCTGTAATCACTCCTCTCCTAAATTTTTCTTATTTTCCATAAGGATTTCACTTCTTTTGATCATGGCCCCTTACTCATTCCCTCTTGCAGTGCAGATAGTAAAACAGAAATGTTATTTAAACACAGAAATCCTTAAAGTAGATTTCAATGGAGCTAGGGGCTATTTTTAGCCCAGCTAGCACAGAGATGCACCGAAGTGTTTACTAGCTTGAACATAGGTCATAAAGTCTGCATTTGTTGATACCAAAGACCACCTGCAGTTTAGATTATTTATGATCAGTGACAAGTGTGTATTACTCCCCAACAGGCAAATACATTTAACTCTTCTCTATCAGCCATAAAGCTCTTGAATGGACAATGCAGTAGTGACCTCTGTGTGTCTCTAGAGTGTCTTTCCATCCTTGTGCCTCTGGAAACAAACAGGGGATTTGCTGCCCCCAGACTTAGAGGCTTTTCTTACTGCTCAGATCAAAAGGGAAGCCCCAATTGGACATGCAGGGCCAAAATCCCTCAGGAAACCTCCGAGAAACATCAGGCAAATTATCTGGAAAGCAAAACAAGCCCATCTGTAGAAGACAGTGGAAAGAACTTGGGAACTCAGACCTGAGAACTGCATATGTTACTGTATATCCACCACTTCACGTGTTATCAATTTCAGTATTAATTAATCTCAAATTAACCCTGCAGGTAATTATAAGTCCCTGTGAAATATTCAGATATGAAATGCAAAGCCACTTTGACAGTATTGTCAATTATCTCTACTGCCTTTATTACCTATTGTGTTTGTATTAGTTTCCCGTTTTCTGCCATTGTCACTCCATGTCCCTATGGCAAATTCATGAAGATGTTTCTAAAAGAGTCTCCTGGCCCACCTCTCCCTTGCTGACTGCTCAGGGTAGGAGGCTGAAGGAAGTTGCAAAGGGCAACAAGATCTTAACTGATCAGGTTTAGGCAAATACAAGAATTTGATCAGAGATAGCGATCCACAGGATCAGGACCCAGTTGCTTTATGGTGGCTCTTTTCTGCTCTATTAAACAGTGGCTGCATCTCAGCCCAGAAAACCCACTCTACAGTTCAGCCCTGTAATAATACAAAGAATGGAACAATGAATTAATGGTTTTTCAAATCAAGGAAGTTCTCCCTGGGAATACTGCCATTATTATATTTACCTACTGCAATACAAATATGATAAGCTTAGATTTGTAATCACCCCTGGTTTCCTCTACAGTCAACAGATAAAACTGTGGGCAACAAATAAAGTCACATGATGCTTATAATCTGGATTTTGGATTGCCTCATTGGGAACAATGTAACACTTCTGTATGACTTCTTACCCAATAAACAAAAATAAATTTAGTACTGTTTTAATAAGCCTAATGAATAGAATAGAGCTTTTGAAGTCAATACATATTCCCATTTTCTCTCCTTTTTATAATCAATTAATGAAAAATAATGCATAAATAATCTTGTGTCTAAACCAGGTGCACAGTGTCACCTGGAATCCATCCTCTAAGCACAGAAAACAAATCTGAAATCTGACTTTCAAAACAGAATGATCACTCCATTCCTCACCAACTCCAGTTCACCATACAAATTATTCTGGATAAATTCTCATTTGTTATTTGGGTGAACACAAGTCTTCTTGCAATTAATGTCCATGAAAACCCAAGCTTAGTCTGTGTCTCTTGTCATGCCTAGATGAATACTAACACTAATAATTTTACACAGTGATTATCTATCATGTAAATAACTACCATGACCTCCTCAATATCAGTCCTTAGTACACTCAGAGCAATTAGAAACAACTATCCTGCTGTTATTCCAAACTTTGATGAAGCCAATAGAAAGATTTCTATTTATTTCCAAAAATAATATATTATTTTAATTATATACTCATGGCTTAAAAAAATGTTGCCTCTGAGTCATTAATTAACTTGCAATCAAAATACTCTTTGCAAAAGTACCGGGCAAGACAACCCTGGCAGGTTTCCTGGAGTTTCCTGCCAGACCACTAAAGTCTGCAAGGTTGGGCTTCTGCCCCTCCACCATCACCCACCAACCCGGCAAGCCCTGGGAGAGCTGGCTGTGGACAGGGCTTTTGGGGCTGCTCTGCTGGATCTTAGTAAGGTGCTGGGTAGTGCATGACTGCATTTTGCATTTGTGGATGCAGGAATGTGAAGCACTGGCTCCATGACTGACTCCATCCTAGGAACTCGGGCACATGCTGCTGAAACTGCCAGGAAGCTGCTTCTCTGTAAAGAGCTCCTCCAGCTCAGCGTCCTGAGCAAAGACCTCAGATGCAAAGCAGCAACAGATTCAGAGCCAGTGCCTCTCTCAAAAAGGAAGCTCCTACATGGTTCATTTGAGAATTAAAAAATAACAAGTCAGAAATTTTATATCTTCAATGCTTGCAAGAAGCAGCCCAGTAGTTAAGATCACACAATACTTGCTGTGTTTTGTCATAGAGGGACACTGCTTTAACAAGCAAGCTGACACATTCTGCACTGGCTTTATCTTCTAAATGATTTCACATTCTGTGCCAAAGTCAGCACATTAGAATAATCTTGCCCTGGAATGGAATGCGGGAGAAATTATTTATTAAAAATATTCACATACATATGTACTTCTCAAAATAATCTGATGTTTGCTCATAGTAGTAGCTAGAACAATCAATAGATTAACAACTTATTATCTCTCTCTTCTGTGAAGATTATAGTTCTCTGCTCCTTGGCAAACATTTTGGATTGTGCAACAACATTATGTTTCATTATGCATCACTGTCACATACTTTGTGCTATGAAGCTTTTGTGCGAGATGTCAAATTTGTTACAAAAATCTTTGAAGTGAATTAAATTTTATGCTGTTTCATTCAATTGCTTATTGATGCCATTAAATATCTTCCCAATTCATATTCCTGACAATGCAGCTTGAACTGCAGAAGACTTTGAAAAGTAACACTTGTTCACAATTCTTGAATTAGCTTACACTGCTGAGCCACATGGAGCCCAAACTTCAGCCTGGTTGCACAAGTGATTTAGAAAAACACACACAAGTGAAATTAAGGATTCCAGATTTACCACTGGGATATTCTGCTGCATTCCCACTGATCTCCATAGCATTGGTTAATAGCAAAGGTCACTTTGCATTCCAGCACACTTGAACAACCCCTGAAGAGCCACGCCTGGGCTCTGGAGAGCTACTGAAGACTAACAGAGCAGAGGGGAGGGGAACAAGGACAAGATGTCGCTGATGCCTTGAGGTACACCTTCATAAACAATCATGAAAACTCTTTAGGAAGAGATTGAGTTCTAACAGGTTTTCAGAGATCTGAGTCATCAAGAGAAAAAACAGGGCACTTCGTGCTAATTTTGTTAGAACTTACTGATTGCCACTACTATTTAATCAGCATACTTAATGTCATTCATTATGATGAATATTCATTTACTGATGAACAAACCTTCCACCACATTTGTCAGCAATAATCAGTTCCTCAGGGGAAGGCTGAAAGCCTCACAGCCCTCTGATGAACATGCTAAAATACACCAAGAAAACCAACAGTAGGAAACTGAAATTGGCTGTTTAAATATTATGTTCAACTGGCCAATGTACATCTCCTCAGACTCTCACGGCGTCTTGATGAGAGATTAAAAGCCTTCTTGGCAGTGTGTATAGGGCAATCTGTATCTCCCGCACATCAGATTCCTTCCTCCCCTTTAAACTAATTTTCAAGCTTTCTGTTTTGCTCAGCTGAAGATAAAACACGTTTAATGCTATACAGGTGAACATGCACGGCTCCTGCTGCTTTTGTGGTAGGATCAGAAAAAATAGTGCTACCCCCACAAGTTCATATAAAAACAAAAAAACCAGTAAAACGTGAATTAAAAATACGGTAGAGGAAAAATGTGTTTTGGGAAACAAAACAGCAGATGATCCCCAAATTTAGAAGGTTTATCACATCATGCAATCAGGCCCCAAATTTCAGGACAGCCCAATAAAAGCTGCTACAAACCCAGGAGAATGGGAGTGCTCCAGCTCAAGTGCAGCAGACCTAGAGTTCTGATATAATGCACAGGGATTAAATAGTGGCCTACAAATACTCTTTCTGAAGATTAGTGTAAGGCTTCTTTCTTAGATAACATAATTATGTCAAGAGTCAGTCCCGTTTCTTCTAGTCATCAATATCTTTATGCACTGTCATTAATATATTTTTAATTTTCTTATTCCTAGTGAAGAGAGAGATCCCATTAGGATTTGATGTAAAACCTTCTTCTCACACAATCTTATTGTATAACTTGCTGGCAAATGTATCCACCAGGGAACAAAACACAGAATTTATTTGATGTTTCTATGCAACTGCCATGGAGCAGATGCTCCAGCACAGAAGATTTCCAGATTATCAAGATGGGGTAAGAGCAATGTCATGGCCTGTGGTTGTCCGTGTAAGGACATTTATCAGAAAGACAGCATCATCCTGTGATGTAACAAAAGGTACTTTTAAAATGTTTTTAAGTAATTAAATAGGTTGTTTCTAAAACACGACAGACTGAGGAATTCATTCTCCCAGCTGATGTGATTTTCTTGATGCTGAAATAGACTCAGTAACACGGTATAATCCTTCCTCTCAGTCTCCACATATGCCAGTGGATATTTCCTTTAGGAACATGGATTACAAGGCACTCAGACAAGAGGCTGGAACCAGAGTTTACTGCCTGAACAAAACATTAGGCTGTTCTTCAGTCTGTTTTCTTGAAGTCAAGAAAACTTCTCCCCTACTCTAGCAGGATGGAAACATCTGGAATATTTCACTTTGACAAGTCACAGAACAATTAAACACTTAAGAAGGAAAGCAATCCGTCAGCTTGTGGGGTAAAAGAGATTCACATTTTTTATCTCAAAATGTAAAGGTGGCAGAAAGTTGTGCAAACATTGATGAAACTTCAGATTGCTATCCTGTGGTTGTGAACAAGAAACTGTACCTTTTATCTAACATCAAATAAATGCAACTCATGCAGGAAAAGAAAGACATCTTACATGAGAAAACAAGCAGCAAGGAAATTAGTCTGTAAAACTTAATTCCTAAGATACTTATGGATCTGGCACGGGCCAAGCACTAGAAAAGGAGAAAGGTTGGGATGGGGATTTGTGTTGCCAGAGCTCTGGAATGCTGCAGTGTATGTATAAAAGAAAGCCTTTCTTAGAACTGCAGGATCCACATGGCACGGTGCACACATGGTGCATAGTATGGCATTAACTGAGAAGAGGCTCTGAACAAGGAAACATCTGCATCTTCTCCTTTTTACATGCCTACAATGTCTCCTTCACAAAGGAATTAGGTGCCCCATCTGCATCAGAGCTAGTGCTGGCCAATACAAAATTTTCCTCTGGAAAGGATTTTTTCCTAAGGACAAAAGCTGCTTTGAGAGTTGAACTTGATGCTATTCTGCTCACAATGTACTTCAATAACATTTTTTAAAAATTATCTCTGATGCAGTTTTCCTATCTTCAGCTTATTATGGTAGTATTTGCATTTTTTTCAATGCACTTTCAGTGAAAAGCCACAAGTAGGTGAACAAAACTGATCATGTATATAAGTACCATGAGAGACCTGACAAAAATAACATTTAACCAGTGAGGAGGCGCCCACAGGCCATATGCATGTGGGTTTACCCATTTCACTGTGCATGACTTGGCTGTGTAATGCATATTTTACATCAGCTTCTACCCTGACGTTGTTCACATCAAACCCTTGTAAGAAGATCGACAAGCTCTTAAGAGGATATGAAATTACTGACACAACAGAACACACATAAGCCATGGCTTAATTCAGAAGTGTCCTTAGGTGCCACCTTTTCCTAGAGTATTTCCAGCTTCCACAAAAGTTTCTGGAAAGCAAGAGAGCAGTATTTAAAAGTCAGCAACAGTTTAATTTGAATCTTACACTATTTACATCTGTTTATCTTTTTTTCCTTGTAAGGTTTCCATGTGACAGGAGAGTAATTTGCAACTGATAGCACTGAGATGCATGACTTTGCATACATTACCCACTATGGTGCAGCATAGAGATATTTCAAGATAGCTTAAAATAAACTGGCTTGAGCACAAGAAATGGGTTGAGATGTAACAACACAGAGCTCTGCCCACAGCTTCATCCATCCCAACAAGTACCAAAAGCAACTGGCACAGCTTGCAGAGATACATTAGGCTTGGATCAGTGCCGACCTCTGCCGCTCCTACCCCTTTTTGAGCAGGCATTTTATTCCATGTTAGCAGCACTTCTGCAGAGAAAGCTTAGGCTCCTGCCACCCATGTCCTCCGTGCACAGCCACTTGTCACCAGCCCTTGCAGGAACACCCACACCAACATCAAACAGGCAAACCAGCCATGTCACATGCCACAACAGCAGCTGTGGCATCTGCAGAGAGCAGGAGCCCAAACCCCTCCCGCAGAACCCTCTGGAGACACTGGAGACCCTGCACTGGAACAGCGACCGTGGTATCCTGCACTGCTGCCACACTGGGCAGGGGTCAATGTAAAAGTAAGGAATAAAGATTTCATGTACCTCAAAGGTGATTTACAACAAGTGGAGAAGGGGAAATGGGACAGGAAAAGCTATTTTCCTCCAAATTTGTGTGGCACATGGAATTTCCTTCTTAGCATACCAGGTTCTTTCAGGATATAAAAATTGTAGTGACTGAAAAAAATAACAAGATGATGACATAAGAATCAAAACAAAAATTAGGTGTCTGAGACACAAAACTATATTAATACTTTTGAATTTAAAAAAGTTTTGTAAAATTGTCAATGTCCTCTCCTTTTCGGCCTGAGCAATTATGTGCTAAATGTTATTAAAACTGCAAATATCAAAGAAAGAGAATCAGATACACTCAGTGAAATTCCTGATTATGTAGGAAGAAAGTATGAAAACCCCAAAGAGTTAAAAGACCAAACATTAGTATACTTTCAAATATCAAGTTTGTACTCAATTGTTCATCAATTTTATCTCTTCCCAGATTCAGGGATGTGATCTTTTCTGGCTTTAAAGCACTTCCTAAACATCACTTCCACAACAGTACCAAAACAAACAATGCACTTGTATGCAAGAGTGCATTTTATGATCTGTTACATCAAGATTTCCTGAAGTGTGCTTAAGAAAATGGCCACATGGAAGAGGACTTCTTTCCATCTGCACAACCCAATTAATTTCCTGTTGCTTCTGGTTTTTGGGAGGTTTTTAATGCTATAGTTCAATTTTTACTCTACTCCCTCCTCCAATCAAGAAAGGAATCTAGAAATTTGAAGGGTTAAGTCCAGGAAAAACTCACAATTTATTACAGAGGCTTACATAAAAGCAAAAACAGCCGCAGTGGATTAATGTATTTCCTTTCCCACAGCTTTTTCACTTAAACCATAACTGGGCATATTTACTGCAACTCTTCCATCTGCCAGCGGCATTGTGCTGACACATCCGGCACACAGGCTGAGGACTGATGGCAAGGAGACAGGTCCCACCACTGCTCTCAAACTTTGTGATTAATATAGCATGAAAACTGGTGAAAAGCCACACTTCAGACATTGCTGACTATCAACAGTGACCCAAATCCCTGTTATTTCAGTCCTTTATCCTAAACTCGAGTCAAGTCTTTAACAACGTAAAATGCTGAGAAACCAAAACTAAAATAGATTGTCATCAAAAGCTCAAGGGTTATAATCAGACTTGCTCCTTTTTCTTACATGTCCTGCATAGTCTGTGTAGGGGAAGAAGAAATGGCTCATGCAGGCATTTAGTTTTTCTTTTATGAAAAGCAGTACAAGCAAAGAGGAGGTACTTACCTTTTGACAAGGTCAAATAGAGTCCACATCACTGTCAGAGTTTATCCTTTGAACCAATCCTTTCAGCAGGCATATATATAAACACACACACTTGACAATATGGGAAGTGTTACTGATAGATAAGTTATGTAAATGATACAGTGTACTATAATCACCTCTAAACTTATTCTCAGAGTTCAGATGTTTCTGGAAGAGATCAACCAGCCTCAATGTCACTCCAGTGCCCCAACATGACAAACCCACTAACTGCAGCAATGTCAGAGTAATTCTTCCAACAGCTTGGTGACCTCTTTGAAAACTTCTCTCCAGCCTAACACTGGCCTGAAAAAACCTAGCTCCTCCCCAAACTGAAAAATGCACATAAAACCCTGTATGTTGCTTCCATGTAGTGAACTTCAAGAAAAGTGATATTTTATTTTCTTGTTTGTGATGGCAAGCCTGTTTTGGGGGATGGTTATTTCTGAAGTGTCATTCTTAATTACTAGTAAACATGTTGACGCAATTCTGACATTGAATTTCACCCCTATTTCATATTTTCTTTCCGTCCAACACTTTCTAATGATCAAGATGGCCAAACTCACAGCAAAATATGGCCATTTGAGCAGCTTGAGAAGGCCACCAAAAGCCACATATAATCCCAGTTGTCAAGAAAGCTGAAATCCAGAGGTCTTCAGACTACTGGAAAATACAGCCATCCCAACCACCCTCATCCTACTGATGCACCAAGCAACAGCAACACAGCCAGAACTGGATAAAGTAAACACGTGTAGCTCCCACACCATGGTAATGCTGACTTCTTCCAGCAGTTAAAGTAATGCAGTCTCCGTTTGCTGAGAACAACAGGCATGCTTGGTGCTACAGATGTTTATTCACTGGGAATACAAATCGGACATATCAGCTTGCTGTGCAGATGTCAACAAAAACATCCAAGATCATACTTCCAACTGGGCTTTACACTAAAAGCCATGGTGTGAACACAGACAGTCTTTCCCTGCCCCTTGAAGTTTCCTGGCAGGTGCTTTTTCCTTAGACATGACTATTACCATTGATGACGCACATCAATGCTTTTCATGCCCATTTAAAAAGAAAAAGCTGCAAGCTTTCTTAACTCTCTGCTATAAAACTTAATCATTTACATCTTAGCACAAATAATATTTCCATGTGCCACACTAGTCTCATCTGATATCAAGCTGTGAAAAAAGAATCACCTACTGATCTTGACAGGCTTAAAGGTAATAAAATGACTTTTGGTCAAGAGTGTCAGTTAAGACGGCAATCTCATAAAGAAACCTTGTAAGAAATATCACCCATTGCTGTTCATAAACACAAGCCTGGTTTGGCTATATTCAATTACAAGCAAAGAAGGATAATTAAACAGTTCATGATATGGAATGGCTAAAACATGTGCAATCTTATTTATGTTCTCTGCATCTGTGTTTTCTATGGCTTAAATTATAATACTGATCTTTTAAACTGCACT
This sequence comes from Onychostruthus taczanowskii, assembly GCF_017590055.1. Classification (NCBI taxonomy): domain Eukaryota; kingdom Metazoa; phylum Chordata; class Aves; order Passeriformes; family Passeridae; genus Onychostruthus; species Onychostruthus taczanowskii. The sequence continues at coordinate 9,906,212 of NW_024502568.1, read as the reverse complement.
CAGAGAGTATCCCAGTTCATACACATGGAATGTGTATGAATGATACATTCCATTTTTAATTAACATGTAAATTTAAAATGAAGCAAGATATTCCAGAGCCTTACCACTAGCCAAATATAACTGGCAAAAAACTATTAAGATATTTACTTTTGTGTCAAGGCAACCCAAGTACTTCCAGAAGTAGCCCATGTGCCAGTTTACTTGTCAGTGTTATTCCTCCCCTTTGTTCTCTCCACCTTAATTTTGTTTTTTTCGGTGCCTCAACTCACATTATTTAATCCACAGTGTAATGGGGACCTCTAGTAGCTCATTTTTCAAAACCGATTGTAACCTCTACCCGTGTAAGCTGCAACTGCATTTTCCAGCGCTCGGGGCAATGAAACCACAGAACCCCTGCTAAAGCCCTCTAATCCTTGACAAAGTCTTTGAGGTGGAGGCACCCAGCGCTGTCAGATGCGGCAGGGGGACGGCACGGGGAGCTCTGGGTGCCGTGGCGGTACCGAGGGGGGCAGCCCTGGCCCCGAGGTGGCCGCGGGACGCCCGCCTGTCCCGTCCCGCCTGTCCCGCCTGTCCCGCCGGCAGCGCGGAGCGCCGCCTGTCCCGTCTGTCCCGTCTGTCCCGCCTGCCTGTCCCGCCTGCCTGTCCCGCCTGTCCCGTCTGTCTGTCCCGCCTGTCCCGTCTGTCCCGCCCGTCCCGCCGGCAGCGCGGAGCCAGGGGCGAGCAGCGCCCGCGGCTGAGCCAGGTGCGTGATTCCGCAGCTCTGCCGCAAATGCCCGCTCCTGTCCTAGCACCGACAGGCTGCTCCCGCCCTACATATCGTGGGAAACATAACGTCCTCGTGCTTTCACTTAGTTACTACATTTTTAATTCATTTTTGCAGTATCATGGTAGGTTACTGCGATGTCTGTAATTTCATCTGCCCTATATTCCATTACTTTTTACAGATCTTACAGGAGTTACAAAATAATTGTCAGGTGTTTTTATTTTGCATGTTCCTTAAAAGTACTTGAAAAGAAAGCACTGATAGTTGGTTTGGACATAAAAATTGAAAGCAATCTAATATAAACTTTATTTTTTTAAAAAAACAGTTAGTTTCAAGCCTTCTACACTCAAAGAAAAAAGAAAGAAGAGACTGCATGATATGTGTGTTTCTAGACAGGGAATTCATAATATACATGACTGCTCTTTATTTCCAGTTTGTTTTCAAGTGTGTGGATAACACACTACGATAATTTTTGTTTGGCAAACACTTTAAGGTAGAAGAATAGAAATGGATCGATAAAGTACAGTTATACAACTGAACAAAAACTAATCTACTTTCAGGATATTTAAACACATGCAAAGAAAAATAAATTCGTATCCTTAAAAATTTTAAAATGCACCCTTAAACTTACTGTAATAGTTAAGCATAACCATTAGTTGACTTCTCTATTATAACGTGGACTAGTAGTAATTAAAATTATTTATGTAATGATCTATTATACGTATATATCCCCCACAAAAATAGAATGCCAAACATATCAAATAATCTTCTGACACAAAAAGCTTATATTATTCAATCTTCGTAGTACACTGATATTTAACTATAACATGAGAATGTTTTTGCACTTGTTCCCTGCGCACTCTGGACAGCACAGAACTTTCTGAGCTCAGTGAGGGTTTCAAGAACATTTCTTCATTGCCAGTATTGACACACATATATTAACTTCTGAGAAACAGAAATTATGCAACATTTTAACTACTCTTACATATTATTTTTCCCTTATTACCAATCAATGGTCCTTCATATTTGCTATACTTTCCTTACACTGTCCTTCTTGGAAATATACTTAAAATTTACTAAAAAAAATAATTTAAAAATACCTAATTGAAAAAGATAACAAAACATCAATTCAAGCTAGGTATTACTATTTTTTAAAAACAAGTTTCTAACATAAGAAAAATTCCTATTACAGCATTCACAAAGAATGAGATGTTTTAAATGAGATTTTCCTACAACAGCAAACACCTAGGATTATTTTCATTGTACTTTATTCCAACCAGCCAACAGCATAGCAGCTTCTAGCTGTATGTGCAACTCAATCATTTCAGAACAGCAGTTCAGAAAAACAAATTTCTTAAATGTGGAAGAGATTGCCAGCTGCATAGTAATGGGAAATTATTCTAAAAGATATAGCAACTATGATACTTGCTCCCAAGTAATTAGAAAAACATCTGTTATTTACATTGGGTTTTTGGTTTATAACTGTTAGTCTTTCTTTTCTTTTTACCTCTAGGTGATATTTCATTTCACAGCAAAAGGAAGTTCATAGCCAGTTTTAGATTATGAAGGATTACATGGCATTAAGACTGTCAGAAGAAAGAGTGAAGGCAAACTGTGAACCAGCCAGATTAACACCAGTGCTGCCACCAGGATTTTCCTTCCAGTGCCTGACATTTTACATTTAAAATATTCTTTATTTTTTTCGTTTTGAAACTAATCCTTCAAACAATCTTATCATTATTTTTATTTGAACTTATGATATGTCCAGTGTTATAGTTTCAGTATTTTATAGACCTCTCTGTTAAGAAGGATGTAACAAACCCATCTAAGGCATTAACTCTTTTGTAGCTTGTGCCTTCTTAAAGATTTTTTTAAGACGACAATTAGACAACAGATGAAATTGAACATTCATTCTTAGTAACCAAAGCTGAATACAAACAAATTTTAATACTCTGAGCACAACAATGAGACTTGTACTCAAGAAAACCAGCAGAAACTCAGACGATTGAAATACCCATGATCATTCTTAAATTTTGGGATTTGCCATAAAAATGAAACAGCAAGAATAAACACACTCAACTGCCCCTCAACAAGTACTGCATCACCCCCTTAATTGCAGGGTTTTTCCAATACTAGAAACATCAAAAACAAGTTGATATACTTTTAAGATTATATGCTATCATATATGATGATGAATGAATACAAAAAGCAGTCATTAATGTACTTATCTACTATTCAGTAACACAATTTCAATTATGGTTGTCAACCCTTCACTTTCAGAGCTTTCCTACAAACTTTAAAATTCCAGAAATAAAGATGACTGTAACACATTTTTTTATTATAACTGTTTTGTAAAATTCACTGCAACATGTATTCTGAAGCAGAGTCTTCATTTTTATATTAAAATTTATTTTATATTATTACTTAGTATGCAGGCAATTAGACCACTTATTTTTAAAAAGTCTTTTAAATAGAAAGTAGAGTTTTTATAAGTTTCCAGACAAATTTTCTAACAACTATTCCTTAAATCTAGCAGTGTTCAGAGTCAGGCCATAGTAGCCCATTTATGGCTTCCCCATTGCAAATGAAACAAACAAAATAATACATACCCAACAAATCTTTTTGACATGATACACAAAAACCAAAACTGAATCTAATAAAAGTAAATAGCACTACTTGTGTAAAATTTTGACAGCATTCTCTGACAGCATATTATTTTGAAACAGAGGCAGATGAATTAATATGAAGAAGTATAGAAATACAAATTGTCCACCAAAATATTTCTTCCTTTTATTAACTAGCCATTTATCTTAGAAACTGTTGAAATACATTCTGCTAAAAGCTGACTGCTAATATGATGTACTTGGGCCATTTTCACTGCACATTGATCAGGGGAAACACTTTCATGCTGTACTGAAGATGCACAGGTATTTTTTAGCACTCTTTCAAGTATAGAAAGAACTTCCTTAAACAACCTGATTATGTATTTAATGTTCTCTGCTTCACTGAACATTCACACAAATTAAATCAACTAAACCAGAAAGCAATCCAAAAAAAAAGAAAAGCATAAATTTGATTTTGCTTACAAAATTCTGAGTGTACAATGAAATGCAGTAAAAACTACTCAAAGATTTTGCTTGTTTATTATTTGGTTTTATCATTTGTTTTGAGGGCTTTTTTAAAATAAAACCTAGAATCAGGCTAAACACTCTCCCAGAAGTTATTTGTTTAAATTATTTTACAGTTTTCCAAGGGAGGGCTGGGTTTGGAATTTAGGGTTCAGGACCTTCAGTGGAAAATCTGCCTGAACTCCAGTCTCCCACACAACACAGAAACCTGGCCTCTAAAGAGATTTAGTCCATCAGAAATCAGCTCCAGATTCAAACGCTGGCTCCTGTAATTCCAGGTGTTCTCAAAGCCATGTTAGCGTCACAAATGGAGAGGATTTTACCCTTCCCCACATCCTGTTTAAAGAGCAGATGTGGGGGCTCCCTGGACCCTGACAGACAACTCTTTGTTCCCATTTGACTGGAGGGCGTCCAAGCGTTCCCGCTAAAGAAAACTGGGTTTCTCTGTCCCAGTTGTCATGAAGGAAGGAAAATTGTTAATTCCATTGGCTCTTTAGGGGGCACTTCTCTGTGAGAGTGGTCAAGGTTACCAACATCTCCACAGCTTTGACAGTTGGCTCATTTTAAGGTGCTTTTTGTTTTGTTTTTCTCTTAAGCCCAAAAATACAAGTGAACAAATTTTCATGAATAACATCTCTAGGACTGAAGATCTACTGATGAAAATTAATTTGCCTTGGGCTTTATGTCTCATGCCATCTACTCATAAAGGAGTATTTGAAATCACTAATTGAATGCAATGAGATAGTTTTCCTGTGCCACAAAGCCAACATTCCCATTCTTTCTTTAGTCATTTTATTGAGAAATTTATTCCCTCTGCTGGTTCTCTAACCAATCTTAATACTGGATATTAACACCTATTTTGCTTAGATACCAGATAGCATGCAGAGGATTCCCTGGGAGGTTTCCTGAAGCAAAGATTCAGAGAAAGAAGTGCTAATTCTAAAATAGAAATTTTCACGCTCCAGAGAGACTAATGAGTAATACAGAAAACTCAAGCCAACTGATTTTGGAAACTTTGCATAAAACTAAAATTCTGAGAGATTTGAACAGGAGTCTCTAAAATATTAATTTTTGGTACAATCTCACTGAGAGATATGATGAAGATAATAAAAGGAATAAAAAATGTATTTTCATGCTCCTGAAACTGAAAGGTTCATAGTGCTTCCTGCTCTTTGAGGGTAATAAGGCAGGATATATTTATTGGTATAACTTATTAGATAATTTGGTAATTTATTGGAGTTCTAAAACAGCATGATTTGCTTAGTTATATGCCTATAATATATGCACTGAGTAAAAAGGCACTTTTTAAGTACACATGGAAAGAACTGTTCCAGAACTAATTATTCCTACAGAATACAATTCCATTCTGATTTGATTAAATGTACATTAACAATGGCTTTGGAGTATTTGAGATAAACAAATTTCATGTCACATCAATGAGGTATTTTGTATATTATGCAAATTAGTAATTTGCAGTTTAAACTCCTTCACAGGTATGCTCCCAGTCCTGTACACAGCAGGTCACTGCCAGTACTGAAAAGTTTTGCTGCAGTTTAGCAGCTCCAGTTTTCAGTCACACAACACTGCAACAGCGGCAAGATTACGAGTTTTCTTTGCCACTCCATTTACTAGGAAGCATTTTACTCAAGCCATATTGAAGACCAGAAGTAAGATCTAGCTAAAATAAAAACACACAGGTCATTGCTTTAGAAAGCAAACGCCAAGTAAAGGACAGCAAAATACCACTGAAGGAATCTGTTTCTGATACTCTACTGACTTGTATTACCTGTTTGATACATGAAGAGCCTGAAAGCTGGAGTTTGGAAAATTTTAAAAGTCACCATGACAAATTTTAACATAAAAAATACCAATGTGTTGCAGATGTTAAGCCATTTCTACTAGTCAAGCAGAATATTTTGGCTGTTTAAATCCTTCAAGATAGGTGGTTTAAACAAACAATCCCAATTCTCCAACTGCAGAGGTGGAGAGGACCTGGCTGAGACAAAGCAGCTCATTCTTACCACAGTTCATTTTTTTGTGCTATTTTTTTTTTCCTTCTAAATTTTTTTTCATTTTTTGACAGTTGCAAGATGGGTGAATGACACTAAAAATCGTTGACACTTTCATACGGCAACTCCACAGATCTCTAACCAGGGGCCGCGTACAATCCACCGAAAAAACCGACAGTACAGTTATTTAAGAGGTAAACACTTTTGTATCTACTCATCTAGTCCTAGGAGTCACTGGGGATTAGTCTACGTTTACAGTCCATAGGATATGGGAGTGCTTCAGAGCAGCCTAAACTGCTACATTTGTAATTTTTTGTAAGAGCATTTCACAAATCTGTGTAGTCAGATTTACAAACTCCCAGGACAAAGAGAGACCACGTTGTCTAATTCAGATTTTTTAGTTAATAATTAGGATTGTTCGTAGTTAATATAGGAGTATCACTTGTGGGGATGACAGCAACAGAAACCATTTATTGTAATAGTAATTAATAACATACACCAACAAATTTCTCCTGAAGGATATGACCTCTGTTGCATCGGGAACAACAGAGACATAATTAGCCTATGATTTATTCTGTAATTTCAATTTAACTTCTGTTTTTCACCTGACACTCAGAAATTATCTATAGTGACATAAGTAAGAAGTATGATATCAAGGAAATATCTGTTCAGCTCTTATAGTTACTTTTTAAACTTACTGAATACCAACTTGCAGCACTTTTTTTTCATTCGGTACAAAAATACTCTGAGTGAGATTTTATAAAACTTGTTCTAACTATTTTAAAATAGTTCGCCCCAGTCCATGAGATTAATATTGCAAATAAATACCATTTAGACAGAAAGCAGTTAATACATTGAAGATGTTCAGAGAAGACCTTATACACGCACTACTGGACTGTGTGAACTGCCTCTTTGATAACTGTGTTTGGTCTGATTAAGAACTCATTTTGGAAGAACTTCAGTTTTCCTTTGTTCACAGCAGTATTTTGCCCTCATACAGAGATTTTCGCCCATTGACTAATAAAATCATATAGATGCAAATGTTAAATAGTAGTTTCTGCAAGGCTTCACTAACACAAGCTCAAATATATATTATCTGTCACCTTAATTTTCTTTTCCAGGTATAATTTACTGCTATTGCCAATCACACAAGAATTGCTCATGTTGGTAGGCACGTCAAAAACTGGCATAAAATAACCTCCACAACTCCTGAAAAGTGTATCCTGTATTTATCATGAGGAAAATGTTCCTGTAATGTATTTGCCATGGTATGATTAAGTTGAAGAGACAAAGGCAACTTAGTGATTATTAATAATTACATTTTTATACAGTCTGAATACACACAAAGAACATTTGGTTTTCTGTTAACACAGAAGTTCATGAATTTTCACTTCTGCTTTCAAAGTTCTGCTTAAATTTTGCAAATGTGTCTTTAGATAGGGAACCATTCACCAGTTAAATGTCTATATTGAATAAATTGTTTCTTGTCTTTGCCCCTTTCCTTCCAGTAAAAGAAGTTGTTATAATATGTAAGATACTGAAAACAGAGAAAAAACTATCACTTTGCCAAAACTACCTATACTTATCCATAGTAATAACAATGCACAGTCTCTTATGTGATTTTCTTCTTGTGCATTATTTATAGATAAAAATAAAAAATAAATTTTCGCAGTTACAGTTTATTTACATTATTCTATGTTTTTAAATACCAACCAAAATAAAGCCAATAAAAACATAAAGTTTCTCAGAGATATAATTCTTTGTTATTAACCCACAACCAGAGACAGAGTAGCAACTCTGCAGTTAAGCTGCTTTGCTCTTTCAGCACTGCAGGGTCCAAGAATTTGGGGCGGGGGCAGTGTCAAGCCAAAACACTAAATGGTTAAACAAAACCCATCATTTAACATAAGGTGAGTGAATGGGCCCACTACCACACTCCAGCACCGACTAAGCACTTTTTTATGTATTCTAACAGTCTGCACAGAATTTGATGTGCTCCTTCTAAAGCTTCCTTCAATGCATTACCTTTATGAGGGCGTATATTAAATTTTTACCACTTATCTAACAAAAAATCTTTTAAAAAATGCACGCAAATAACTTCTCCTTGAATAAAACATGATGTAATTGCAGTGGTCCATTTTAGAAAGGAATTAACAGGAATTAGCTGCTTAATTTTAAAAAAATCCCAAATGCACCAGAAAAATACACTTTGAAAGATGTTTGTAAAATTTTTTATACTTCCAAACTGTTTACACTAATTCATACTTTTAACAGATCTCTGTTTAAGGAAGCACGGCTTCCTATGGCTTCCTGATCTCACTAGCAGTGTTCTCCCACAGCCCTGCAGCTCATTGAGCCTTGCTAGAGACTTTAATGAACATCCTTAAAAATAGAGAAAAGTTTATAACTTCTCCTATCTAGGTATTTTAAATGCCAGCCCTATCAAGCAGACCCAGGAAGGATAAGGGTATGTTGTCAACAAAGGAAAAAAGAGATAAGGGCTTCTGTGCCCACCCCCTTGACCTAACAAAAACCCAGAGCTTGATATTGGTCTCCAGGTCAAAAATAGACTGTCTGCATCTGAAAGCAGCAGAGAACATTTCCACAGTTACCTCATTCTTAGTTGTTTTGCAAACCACATTAGGCACTTCAGAAAAACAGCACCCATATCTGCTGTGGAATCATTTGGGAACAACTCTGAATGATATTTATTAAAAAGCATGTTTTTCAAGAGCAACAGAAGCAATTAAGAAAAATAAATCATACCCTGAAGTCCTTTCTCTTGTACATTATGCTTTAAATAGATGTCTTCACCAAGCCACCACTAACCTGTTCCACTGAAAATTAAAATCAAAACACCATAGACCACCCTCTGCCTTTTTTACTCAACACAATATCCCACACTGTAGGCACAAATGCTTAACAAAAGATTGGCTAGCCACACACACAGTGAGATACAATGTGTTCTCCTTCTTATCTACCAAGGAAAAAATAGCATTAACTACCAAATGTTATTCTAAGCAATTTAAAGAAACCAATATCATCAAGGCAAATGAATACACTACCTTTTCTGATTCATTATCTTTGTTTTTGCGTTTCTCCTCTTATAAAATTTTGTCTGCTTTCCTCTGATAAAAACTCAGTAATTCCCCATGTTCTTGCTGAGCACTCATGTGAGTTCACACGGTTCAACTGCTTGTGTTGTCCAAGCCAGTATAGCTTAAATCCCAGTCAGCCAGGAAGCCAGGCAGATAAGCACTGGCCTATGGAAAATTTATCTTTTGAAGGGGAACAGGCTGCTTGAAACAGAACTTAAGGTCAGGACAATCTGTAAGTTAATGTAAACTAGAGTTTGTAGATGAAGGACCTAGTAAATGCATTGAACAAGATTATCTGCCAGGTTCCACTAGGTGCTCCCAATTACAAATTAATTTTATCTAGGCAGATTTTGGATCCACACTTTCTCCACTACAGAATTTTATAATTTAGTAACAAAATTAAATAAACCAGATTCTGATATATGCAGTTTGATTAATAAAAAGGTGTTGGGATGCATTTTAGCTGCGACATGCAGATTTCCTTGCAAACCGACAGAAGAAAAAAACATTTTCCAGTGGAAGGCTCTCTTGCATAAGAAACTTTTTTCTTCTTTTTTAAGGAAAATCTTTGCTTTTATTTATAATCATATATTCTAAAATCGTCTGTTCTATAGACTGAGTACTGAAACGTTGTTTTCCAATAATATACACAAGCATAAATTTCATAATGTGTTTTAAATTCAAGATCAGAAAGCTCCAGAAAATAATTAATATTTGCCTTTCAAAATCTTTAGGTATAATGGAATTCTAAGACATTGAATAGTTGCAAAGAGAACAAAAATTTCACTAAATCAAGGGGGGAAATCATGTGTAAATAGTAACTGAAAGCACAGGTATTATTAACTAGTATTTAACTAATCACATTTGACAAAGTATCAGTGTATAGAACAGAACACCCACTAAACCAATGAAATTAACATTATTCAATTACATTTGTTCTTGAAGATGACTTCCTCTTATGTAAAAATTTGTATTCACAAATTTGAACTAAAATAAATTAATGAATTATATCCAAGCCTAAGCTAAAAATGAATAGTCATTTAATGTAAAAAAAAAAAAAAAAAAAAAAAAGGTAAAAAAAAGTTTTTTCTGTATATACTCTAAAAAATAATTCAAAATACCACTAAGGAGATTCAGACATGACTAAATAGCTTTCATTATATGAATGAAAATAAATTCTAAGCTAAACATTATATACATTTCGTTTAGAAGGGATCAAGAATTTGACCTGCCTGTCTCCAATCGGAGATTCTAACCCCACAGGAATTTCTTTTGCTTGAAAAATTAACTCCGGCTTTTGGAAGAGGGTGTTTTCAGTGACACACAGTCTTCTTGATGGGATACAAATAAAAACGTGTTCTCCTTCTGTACTACATATATATCCAAGAATGGGAAACAATTTAAAATTTACTCATAAAGTATTGGCTTCTTGAGCTAATCATTTCACCTTCTGTGCTGCAGATACCTAGAGAACAAGCACAAAAATGGGACATTTCTGCAGTTGTCTTGGAGGGAAGAAATACACTGATAGAGTAAGCAAGAACGAGATACAATATGAACATATGTGAGACATTATTTTGTTACATCTAAATAGAAAATATTTAATTACAATAAAATTGCCTGATGTGCCACAGCATGTTACTGTTGACCGATGGATAAACTTAAGTGATTTTCCATTTTGCTTGGCCCAGCAAACACAACCATTTAAAACAGCATCACACAGCAGTTGTACATCACTCCCATAACCTAGTCAAAAGAGTCTCTGCATAGGACAGCACTTCTGGATGGTTATTGTTTTGATGACCTTATATTTTATCAATGGGAAATAAATAAACAATACAGTTTGATATCCTCTTCTGTAATTTCTGCCAAAAAAAGTTTTTTTCTGTAAGTAGAACAAAAGACCATGTCCTGTGATTGCTTCATAAAAGCCTCCCCTTTTAAACAGAAAAAGGGCAAGGTTAATATGCACAGCCTGATGTTTAATGACTGAAGTGATTTATGCAGGATAAATGGTTTATGGTTTGCTCTGCAGCTTTCTTATAAAAGTTACAGTTTGACATGGCGGATTTAGATAAACACAGCTCCTAAGAAACAACGACAAAATACGGCGCCGAACTACTGATTAACAAAAATTGCCTGATTTGGGTTAATTAGAAATTGAGAGCTGAGGTGGGAAGAAAAATGTAGTTAAGAATGTTAAAGGAACATCTACATCATTAAAAAAAAATCTCAATTTTATCTGAATAACTTTTTAACCAATTTGTGCTAAAATGATCCTGTACTACTGCTGCAACTGAATAGATGCATGGAAGTATTTTAACCATATTATGCCTAAAGAATTTACTTCTAGACAGACAGCTTTTATACTGAAATATAATTTTTTTCTCTTAAAATTAGAACATGATGGTAAATTCACAAAAAGCAGAAGAGAGGTAAAATCTTTTAAAAACAATGTCTTTTGATCAACTGATTTTCCTACTGCAGTACCACCTTAAACTGCGATGGAATTTTAAAAACTGTCCTGAGATATCCAAATCAAACTCAGGGTATCTAACAAATTTCTCAAGTTTCTATGACTAATAGTGTATCACAGAGTTGATAGTTATGGGCTAAATGCGATCCTGACCTTTTGCGCTTACGGCTGCGAGCCCTGCAGTCTGTGCGCTGAGCCAACACAAAATCTATGCTTACAGCAGCGCTCTGCACACCAACAACCCTCCCAGGAAGGATCCCCACTCAGTTTATAGCCTCTTTAAAATACAGCAAAGAGTTCCTAGAATCACAGAAGGTTCGCTACTCCTCCTCAGGAAGGTAATGTCTTTTACAGTTGTTCCCCCCTTGATCAAGAAAGTAATTTTTTTCTTTTTTGAGGAGACCATGTTATGCTAGAAAGCTGCTGTTAATAGAGCATTTTCAGGCTTTAGATAAATTTCAGGCTTTAGATACATTTCCAGAACATAAAGTTTTGTCTTTCTATCAAGTCTGAAAATCTCTGGTCTCTCTCAGTCAAACAAATGTTGAATTTGTATTCCTACCATCTTAAACCAATTCAGTGGGCTGGATTTCTGTGCAAAAACTCTTCCAGGTGTCCAGTCTGCTGTGGTTCTCTATGGCATTTCTTACAAACAGGAAGAAGCAATAGATATTTCTACTTTGTGCTTTATATACAAGATTCAGCTGTTGAGGAAGAAGCAGCCAATTATTACACAAAAAAAAAAAAAAAAACAAAACCACCAAAACTAAAATCAAAGAAGGCTTCATAAAGGAGAAGAAACTAGGAATATTGCAGATCTGGACATAGCAGGACATCAGGAAGACTAAAAAGATTTTGAGTGGGAAAAAACCTGATGAAAAAGCTGCTGAGGAGCAGAGGAGGAAAGGGAGGAGGGCAGGAAAACAGCATCCTTTCAAGAGCTTGTCCCACCTCTGTCCCCTCTCTCAGCCCTTAAATCACTGGTGAGCCCATTCACCACAAACTCTTTGCAAAAAGAAGCAAAGAGGTTACATGAAACTGAGCATCACAGCTCTTCCCCTGGGCTTGGAGGAACATTTAATGAAAACTGTAAATAGGTCTCTGCTACCCTTCAGTTTCCAAAAGCCACTGTCATTAATTTTGTTTCAGAGGACAAGCTGAAGAAATCAGGATGGCAAAGCACTTCAATCACCAGCAACACTGCAGTAAGCAAAGACAACCTAAGTCAATAAACAAGCCTGGCTGAGTGATTACAAACAACAAATGCTCCTTACAGGCAGCCAAACTGAAAATCATCAGGAAACTGTAAAATGAGACACGTGCATCATGCAAACCTCTCCTCTTTCCATCCTTCCCTACAAGGCGTTGGTCTGACACTGAACTGTGGAATTCCCCAGAGACTTGATAAAGGAAAAATAAAAACAAATACCAGTTAATCAATGCCATGCATGATAAAAACCAGATGAGGGAGTCACTGGGTAAAACAGCATCACACAACCATTAAAAAAACAACTGTGCTGGAAACTGCTCTTCTTTCTGGTGTTTCTCAGCTCCTGCTCCAACCCTCCTTGCCTGAGAACCTACAGACAGGGTAGAAAGTGTTATGCCAGATCAGACCAACTAACCCAGTGATCTGAGCCTGCCAATGGCAAATTTTGGGCAGATGATCTATGGATATTTAGACAACCAAAAGATACTAAACTCACATCAGGAAATTTTCTTGTTTCCAGAAACTAGTTAAAATCATATATTTTTGTCTCTTGCTATTCTTCTCTCCATCCCATTTTTCTGGATTTAACCAAAGGGTAGGATAGCCTAAAGAAGTGCCTACAAAACCCACTCTACAGGATAACTGCCAACAAACTGAAACCTCCTACCCCAGCCCTAATCTCCCTTGAACACTTCTTGTATGTGGGTTCGAGTGAGAAACTACACAGCTGAATGTCAGGATGCACAGGGAGTTTTCCTTCCCCATGTACTCCCTCTTCACAGCAACACTGCACCTGTCCCAGCACAGTACCCCTGGCGCCTTCAATTAATGCTGAGAAAATCCTGAGTTAAGTGCCTACTTAAATTTGATGGGTTTGCCATTCAAATGATGGTCTGTCAGCCTAATAAAAGCACCAGTTAGTAAACAACATTACTGCACGAACACTGGCAGAATTATGAGCAACTGCAAGCTGCAATTAATTTGACCTTAGCTACCATGCCCACACAACCAGCGATGCTAATGCTGTGATTTTATTTCAGATCAATGTAAACAGCAACAAATCAACATTCCTGCCATTTCTCCGAAGAGGAATCAAAACTACCCACTGCAGCTAGGGGAATTTGCAATTGAACAGATGCAAACGACTTCATAGCCCTGAGGAAAATGGAATTCATTCACCAATGTGTAGCTTGAGCTAAGCTAATCCGAGTTGCATATCCAGTTCTCGAAGAGCTCTGAGTAGCAATCAATCTTCCTGCATTCACCAAGTGATTTGTTAATCTGCAGTTTTCATAACATAATAAAGAACATATGGATTAACCAGCTATTGTTCATAACAGCCTGATGAGCTTCTTAGAGTCTCTTGGTTACTTACTGAGTATAACAGTATCCAGTGCAGTGAAACAAACTGGGCAGTATGGATTACATCATGTCCTACCATCTGGAAAGCATTACAATATAATCACTAATACTGTGAAGCCTCCTGAATCCGTTCTTCATTTATAACGCGACTGTTTGAGTTCCAGAAAGAGCATCTGAAGAGTGATCTGTAAAATATGTTACTGAAATCCTAAGTAGGATATTGTTCTTAATAAAAACCATACCTAAGTACAAACTCGATTTTCAGCTTATATCCTTAACCAATTATGCACCAATGCATAGCTCCACTGCTAAGTTTTCTTGTTAAATCCATTCTTGCAATGGATTAGTTAGCTCAGAGAATCCATACTGGGATAGTGAGCTTTCCAGGACCAGCAAGGTGATTTGAACATTCCCCAGTGCCCTCTGTTAGGTGTACAGAGAGACTCTAAAGAGTGATGGCATAAGACAACAACACAGAAAGCTGGGTCACAGCTCAGGGAGTGGGTGGGACAGGCGGGCAGTGGGCAGAGCCACTGCAGTCCCAGGGGCTACAGGGTATTCCTGGTCTATCCACTACTCCTGTGCTGATGGACAGAAAAAACTGCTCACAGTCAGCTGCTGAAGAGAAATGCTGCCCTAAGAATGCACCACAGAGCAGCTCAGCAGACATTGTGTTTTGTAGAGACGCCTTTAGCGTCACCCACTTCTCCCAGGAGTAATGTCCAGCATCCTAGCTTATTTCTGGCCCAGGATGCACGTGCTGCAGGGCTTGCTCTTACTACAAGAGAAGCCAGCCTTGCTCCTTGCCAGCAAGGGACTAGCACAGCTTCTGACATGTGAAGCAAAGGCTGCACAACAGCCCTTACATCCACTTCTGTGAAACTTGTTCCACGGCTGAAAGCCAACAGGGGTCAACAGCATGCAGCAATTTAGTTTCACAGTGAATCCCCTTTACAAATAGCCCTGGGCTGACAAATCCCACCATGCTCCTTAAGATATTTTTTCCAGTAAGACAAAGCCAAGCCCTTAACAGGGCAACCTGCAGAGAGCTCAGTAAATGAAACCTCTGGATTGGCTTTCCCAGGCAGCCATTCCCATTTTACTTCCAAAACTTCAGTATCCCTAAGGAGATGTGCAACAGAGTGATTATCCACAGTTGAAGAATATATATCTATGTCTGTGTGTGTATATATATAAAAAACACACACACACTCTCCATACAAAGCCACACTGATACAACAATCTCAACTCTTCCATGATCTCCACCTCTTCAAACAATCGGGTCAGGCTAACTTTGTCACAAATTTATCACAAATGTGGTGAAACCTATAGGAGGAGTACTTTCTAGAAGTAACTGTAAGTTAGGTCATGTGACAGGTCATGCAATAACCTGAAACCTCAATTGGAGAAAAGCAAGCCATTTGTTTCTAAAATTATGGCCTAGAAATATAAAGTCAGTTTCCACCATATCAATGCTTTGACTCAGGCAGCCCCAGAAATTTGGTAAGAAACCAAGTGATCTTTTGGACAATGTAGTTTATCATATACATCGTTGTTCCAACACTGATTTTACACAACTGACTGGTGAAAGGAGCACAGGCCTTTTTGGATGACACAGCAGCTGTGTGGGAGACCAGGAGTATTTATACATCGGGAAAGGTTAGTAATATTAATAGCTAAAATTGTGCATAATCTCTAAAACAAGAGCTCCTTACAAAAATAAAACTGTAATAATAAGTAACAAACATACACACCCCAAAAAACCACGCATACATAAAAATGTTAATGTATTACACACATCTCTATTACTAACACTGGTATAGATGTTTTCTATTCCACCTGCACGACATGCTACACAAGAAAGTCTGCTTTCATTATCAGATCACATGACAGGAATTTTGCCATTATGTTTATTCATTTCAGTGAAAAGTGCTTTATGACCTGGCTCCTTAGTTTTATTACTCACTTAAACAAATACAATTCATGGGCCATTTTTGGAATAAAAAGGAGGATGTTTCAAATTCTTCAAATTAAGTCTACTATTACAACTATTTAAAGCCCAAATATGAAGAAAATGTCAGAATTTTTATAGTCTTTTAAAAACCAAATATTTAGCTCAGCTAATAAATCTGTTCATCTGAACTCTGCAGCATTTAAACAAATGGATAAATACTCAAGTTGCTAAAAAAGAGGTAATTCTCCAGTTGTTTAACCCCATCTACTGAAAAGGACATTAGAGAATTCAAAGTGTCTGCTTTAAAATAAGATAAAGCTGGTAAGATATTTTTAAACAGGCATAGATATTACAAAAATAGTTCTTTTTGCCACCTTGAGAAGTGCATTTTTAAGATAATCTAGAAGGTTAATCAGCAATTCTTCTAGACTTGCATGCATAGAATTCTCCTTTCCTTTTCAGTACTCTTCAGTCAATGTTGAAGGTAACTGCTGTCCTGATCACCAGCTCATATTGAACAGATGAGCACTAGTAAATCAAAAGCTGTCCAGATCTCCTACTGTGGATCAACATATACATAATGGCTGCTTGCCCATGACTGGAAATCCTTCTGATAGCTTAATGCTGTCAGGTGCTTCATTTCCAGTGGCCAAAACATAATGTAACATTCCAGAGGACAAATTTTTCAGGCTTCATTTCCAGCACCGAAGTATGTGAACACCATTAAAACCCAGTGATTTTGCCAAGATGCTTTTGTCAATCATGTGTTTCACTGATTCATTTACAAAAATAAACATATAAAACGAATCAGTTTAGAAAGCTAAACAGCAGCAGAAGGTGCAGACAAAGATGACAGAAGCAGAAGTTCTGTAGGTACTATTAGTTTGGCATTTTTAACATTGGACTACAGTCTCAGTTGGAGAAAAGACAATCTATTACTGTAATTATCATTATTTTTTTAATTGTCTAGGTGAATGTCACATCTGTATTGAAGTCTGAAAATTAAATTTTACATTTCTCAAAGAATAAGCAGTCTGAGTATTTCTTTACAGGATGTAATACGCTCACATAAATCTTTGTGCTGACAAATTTTCATTCTGAAGTAAAAAATGGGCAGCAGTACAGGAGAGCACGAACAGAGAGACAGCAGCCAGCCAAGGCAGGAGGATTTACGGAAGAGATGGCTTGCCAATGGTTTTCTGGAGAGGGCAGGGAGGGGGTGGAAGCTTGGAACAAATTAATGGGCAAACTGTTCCAAGCACCAAGATTGGCACAGGAAGACGTGTCCAAAAGACTGTGACTCCAGGTTTGTGTTACTTAACATCACTGTCTGGCTATCTAACTAAACTGACTCTAACCCCTGTGAATAGCAACATGTTTCTCACCCGTGACAGAAATGCGCTGTCATCCAATACCCAAACCTATGAAATCTCCGGTATTTCTGGTAAGCAGAAGATGCGTGAAAGTCCCGCAGTCAGAACAGACTGAATCCCAAAGTGGGATTTGCTGGGCAAATGTAATCACGCTTACTGCCATGCCCAGGTACCAGCCACCCTAATGACAGCTTGTAGCAGGCCATTTACTCATTCAGCTCTAGAGGGTAGGAGTGCAAACACACTCCCATATACACGCTGCTGCAGGAGTATGTGGATGTTGAAGGTTTTTTAAAACGATCACCTCACCCAACTTCATCTACCTGACAGAACACAAAGGACCCCGCGCATTGGAGCCTGTTCACTGCTTAGCCAGACACAGGAAACTGCAGGGAAAACTCTTCCCAAAATCTCTGACACCACAGCTACTCCCCACTGACAAAAGCAAATGAACCAGGAAAACATTGAGAAGGTTTCTTCCATTTTCCACTTTGGTTAGGATCAAGAGCAGTTACATGAGTACGCAAAGAAGCGCTGTGTTCTCTCAGGAGTGTCCTCTCCAGTGACAGGGGTCAGTTGGGAATAAGTCACACAGCCTGTGCTTCAAACAGCTGAAAGTCAACGAAGTCAAGGGACAAATGCCACAGGGAACAGAGACAGCCTTTTCCTTGTTACCTCATGAACACCGTGTTCATGGACAGGGTGTTATGGGTGCTGAGATGGGAGCAGAGGGTTTGCAGGAGGAAGCACACCCTCTGCAGGCTGAGACTGTGCCACTGGAAAACAGCAGTGCTCCAGGCAAGAAGAGGCAGCTCAGTTGAAAGGAAGTTGCACGGATTTTTTTCAAATTCACTGAAATGCAGGACGAATTCAGTATATCTAAATCAGCAGAAAAACGCTACACATCTATGGTATATAAGTAGTTCCACTGCACCTCCTGTTCTGGGATCACATCACCCCTTTCACACAAAGAAAAGACATAAAACCAAAATAAAATAGGAATAAGCTTGCACAAAGCAAAAGATGTAAAGAAATGAAATAATAAAAAGACATTCCCTTTCATTTAATATGAATACCTTTTTTTGAAGTGCACTTTCTCATTATATTTTCCAGAAGAACACATGGAACAGATATACAAAAACCTTATCTACTTGCTAAATTTTAACATATCAAAATAGATTTTAAACACTTACCATGAGGTTTCCATCACTGTAAATAACAACAATACTACAAATTAAGCATAAAACTAATTAAACAAACATCAAGTAACAAAAGTGTGTCTACAGAAAAGATTAATATAATTATAGCTCAGCAATTTGAGAAGAGAATATTTTGAATAAGTAGGTAATTAAGTTAAGAGAGGCCTAAAGAAAGATTTCACACTCACATTCATATGCTGAAGCAGTTTAAAAATAGAGAGCAAGAACTGCCTGACTTCATGTTTTAATTTTAGCTGGGTGATGAGCTGGTCCCAAAGACAGAAAGGGACAGCAGGATTTTTTTCTCAGCAAAGTGCCCTTCGTATTTTTATGTGAAGGAAATGCAGTATGTTCTATTAATATCCTGTTGTGGCTGTACATAAGCCTAGGCACCCTTTCAACCAGGAAAAAGTTCTGGTTTGCTTCTTCAAGTCATTTCACTTTCAAAGACAAACACAGAAGTTAGAGAACGTCCCTACTGCTCTGGCCACTTCACAGGTAAATAACATCCACACAGGAATAAACACTTTGTTTTCCCATCAGTCACCTGCTGCAATTACTAAAGCTGCAGTTTTACATCAGGAGGAGGGAAAAGCAAATGATTGAGTTTGTACCTTGACTTCATTCTCATTTTAATTAAGAGGGGAAAAAAATGTCAACACCAACCAGAAAGGTGGGTGGGTGCAGCAGGGAAGAAATGTTGTTTGACTCAATGCTGGCATAATGCCTAGGCTCTCCCAAAGGAGCTGGGAGAAGTACGCAGACTTTTCCCACATAAAGGAAGATTCTTCCTCTGGATATGGCTCCCTCATACATTTCACCTTCCTGACACTTCTCTGATTAACTTAATCCAATCAAAAGCTCCCCCTTTTGGGTCCCTGCCCATCCAACACTGTTTCAGGCTGGCAAATTTTGACAGTGGGACAGTACTGAAATTCTTCTTGTTCAACAGCATCACATTGAAAACTATTCTGTCCTTCAGGGAATGGCAGAAATGAAGGCTAACCAGCTTGCAGATTATTTTTCTGACATACTCTTCCCAAAGTGTCAGCTATGCAAGGTCAGATTCTCCCCCAAATGCTCCAGTGTCACAAAAGCACATTTTAAACTAAGACTAATTTTCTTGATAGATGACAATGGTTAAAACCTAGGCAGGAGTCTGAGTTATACCTGCAGTGAAAACAAGCCTGCTAAAGTCTCCCATCCTTTTCCACAGTTACATTCCCTAGCATGTATTTTAGAGCAACAATCAGAAAGATCCCCCCTCTTATACTTGGCATTTGTTTATAGATTCATCTGAGGCTCCACCTGTAAAATTTCACATGCATTAATACTGGTCATTGATTCACTCCAGCTCCTTCTGTGAACAAGCATTTGCAAACCTTATTTGCCAGGGAAGTGAAATGCAAATCAGTTGAAATTTTCATTAACAACCTGCTGGTCAGCACTTCCTAGGTGAGGATGTCCTGCCATTATAGTAATTGGTGCACTGCCTTAGTGTACTGTGTCCCCAAAACACAGAAGGACCATGCCATCCCTTTTCATGACCTGCTTCCCATTCTTTCAGCTCTTGAGGAAATAAAGCAGAGCACAACACTTAGGCAGCTGAGCCTAGGAAGATGTGAGTAGTTTGTTTACATCCATATAACCCATACCTTTTGTTTTTAATCTTAACACAGTTTTGCATTTTTAATTACCACAATGTGTTTTTTTCCCACAATCCTACCTAATCCAATCCCAATTTATGTTAGAAGTTCCATACAGTTCTGAAAAACTTTTTCCATTATGCTGTTCAGATGAAGGTCACTGTCTTTTCTTCCAGCAGAAGTATGCTCTGCATTTCATTTGTACACATGAAATGAGCTCATTTACTCTTATCACTCCTAGCATTTCTAGTTTAAGTGTCAGATACCAAAACAGGCCCAGGCATCAAGAGCACTCTATCCCCATCATTGGAATGACAACTTCCACTTGACTTCTTGCATCAAATGAAGTTAAAGCACTTGAAACTAAAGACTGAAGAGATGACCAAGTCCTTTTGTTTTACTGCAGACTCCTCTATTTTAGAGATGCTCCCTTGCAAGAAGGTTGTCAGCTGATATTTTTACTTTCTCCTGCTTAAGTTCAACACAAAGTTTGTCGGAAGAGGTCATCACTCACTGCATCACTATTTATAGTTAGTTACTCTATCATTATCCTAACAAGACCTTAATCAACAAAGCCCCTGATCCTCCTAAATTAAAACTGTAACACGAAGGCATTTTTTGTTTGAAAGAGCTTTTAATACAAATGAGATTTCTGCTTTTCTTGCTCTAAAGTTAAAAAAATATTGAAAATTGAAAGACCAATTCTTCATTTCCCTTCCTAAATCATTCACAGAATGCTTCTCTTTCACCCTCCCAGGTAAACAAATCCTTCATGGATTCTAGGTATGAAAGGTTGGTTTTCTGTGGCAGAAGACAGAGACATGCAATTTATTTTTCTATCTTCTGAAAAAGGAAAAATACCTTTTGAAAGAGTTTAACATGCAGAGAAAGCTTCCTTCTACACAGCTCTCTTCAGCAAGGTAATACACCAGACTCCATCAAGGGGCAAGTCCATTTTTGGCAAAGCAGTTCCGATTTCAGAAGGAAACATACAAAATATTCGTATATATCTATATCCAAAGAGAAATTCAAGTCCTATTTACCACTGACAAGCAAACTCTTGGCCACCTAACATTATTTATGTAATTTATAACATTGTTATGCTTGCTCAAAGAAGCAGTCAAGTCTGAATTTGCTTCAGAGCTCGCCCAGCAGGATCTAAATGCAGGGGAATGATAGGAACCTCTCTGGCTTTATTAGGCTGTGTGGCAGTACTATATAAGAAGCATTCTCCAGGACTTAGTGAAGATACAATGCAGTCCCTACAGCACTGGCTTTCCTGCATGTGAGGGGGATGTGTTTTCCAAGCCAGGCTTCCAGGTGATCCAGCAGCACTCCCACCATCTACGCCCGCTGCCACCCATGCAGTTCTGTTCTTAGCGTAGTGCTGACTCCTAAAAGCTGGTCACTCTGCCAGCTTCACTACAGATAAATAAGTACAATTACCTCAGGGAACTTAAATTAAGAGCAGCCTCTCTGTCTCACACAGTTATATACAACTCTGTCATGCTCAAGCTTGAAGATGCATTTTTTTTCTTGCTTCCTTGATGGTTTTGTTATTTATTAAGAAGAGGGGCTGGAGGTGGAGGGCTAAAAATTACATACTTAAATCTCCTTGAATTACTAAAATGTCTAACCCCAGATCTGGGGTCCATTTGTCACAAGTCACACTCTTGGTCAGTCTGCTTTGTCCACCAGGAGCCAACCAGCAAGCCCTCCTCCCACGCTGTGCTATTTTGTGCAAACTGCTAGCTTGGAGGAAAAAAAGTAAATACAGAGCTGGTTTACTTACAGTGAGGTCCCCCTGGCATGCAGCTAAGAGGTGAGAAAACTAAATATAACAAACTTAAAACTACAATTATTGTAGGGGAGTTTGCCAGAGCCGCTCTGAAGCTCCTAATGGTCTGTTGGGGATTTATGGATCAGCTGTGAAAATTTATTCACAGCTAAAACTTGCCAATCAAGTCCTTGGCTTTGAACACTGCCACCAACTTCTACATAATACAGTTTGAAATTACAGAAATGTCAAAGCAAAACAGTAGGTTTTAGTGCTTCAGAGAAGGGTACAAGAAAAATCTATCATACTAAACAGACCAATAAGACAAGCATGCAGAGGCTCCCTTCTGAATGTTTGTATCTTTGTATAAAAGGGTCTTACATTTTTACAGAGCAGGAGGAGATTACAAGTGCTGCCAAAATACACAGTAAGAGACAGTATGTTGTACAGAAAAGACTACAAACTGCTGTCTTGCAGTTTAAGAGCAGATTCCCTCCATAAATTTTGCCAGCAATCCAGAAAATAGTATTATATGCTGATATTTTATGTTCTTGCCATATGGATGGGGATATAAAATTTATAAAAGCTTCCCTGAAGCTTTTATCTGCTATTTTCATGTTATTGCGTTTTAAAAGGGTAGCAAAAATAACAAACAAAAAATCCTGAGAACTTACACAGAAAGCAAAGCAAGGAGCCAGCTTAGATGAGAGACATAAGACCATGCCTTATTTCTCCCAAATGCTCGGCACAAGTGAGAAGACAGCAGCGATGGCCCCCTGTGAGGGCAGCGCTGTGCAGAGGAGCTGATGGGCTCTTTGTAGACCCCTCTCCACCTCAACTCTGCAAATCCCTGCAGCTGGTGAGGCTTCAACACTCCAGAGTACTGGTCTGAAAACATGTCAGACCTTTAATATGCTATTAAGCACCACAAAGGAGCATGGATCCATACTGCTCCCTGCACAGATCCATACTCTTTTAAAATGGACGTTTTAATGCTGCAACATAAGTTAACTTTCTATTATTTACTTTGGATTCTACTACATTAGGTCTCTTCTGTCAGCAATTACCCCAAAAAACAAACACTGAAGAGTCATGAAGCCTTGCAAATTTAGATGATAGGATCTGATCCTTTAAAGCCTTCTACACATAAATAATCCTCATGTATATGAATAAGGCTTTAGAAGATCATAGCATATACACTATATCCAAAGAGGAATTCAAGTCCTATTTACCACTGACAAGCAAACTCTTGGCCACCTAACATTATTTATGTAATTTATAACATTGTTATGCTATAAATTATGTTATATATTTATGTATATAATGTAAAGACATATTGCTTTACTCTGCACAGATCTACTTTAACCACTTACACAACATGATGAAGTCACTTCTAGCACTTGCAAATTTCTACTCCTTTTTTTATTTGGAAGCAAATTCAATTTTTTAGTAACCTGCAATGCACAAAACCTAGGCTGAACAGTAATAATTCCAAGCCTTGTTTGGTCTGATCTACCAAAGATACAGGACACGTGATTAATTTAAATTTCATTGTCAAATTTGGAGTATTTAATTAGCACTTTTTTATTCACCAGAAGCTGGGAAAAGGAGGTACTTTCAAGTGCAGAAAATGAGTTGACTTGAATTCAAGTTCCACAGAACTTTGATTATTTTATTATAACACTTTACCTATGAACCTGTTTGCCCATGCCACCCACATGGGTACCTATATAAGCATCTCAGTTACTATTCTCCTGTAGTTCTTGCAAACACGTTCACCTCTAGACACAACAATGACATTTTGCTGAGTGTAATGCATGGCAGAGTAACCTGAGGCAGACCTCCTGGTTCATCTGAGAGTCAGCAGAAGATGCCAACAAAAGGGTCAGCCCTGTCTGCACCATGAGAAGGTGTTGCTACACAATACAACAGTGACCTTGAATGAAGCAGTAAATAAAGAAAAGAGGCCAATATTTTGTTGTGAGTTGGCAGGACAGTGGAAAATTGTAGGTGACCTTAAAAGAATGTGCCATGAGAGGAACACAAATGGATGGTGAAGAGTACATGGATAGCAAGGGTGTGAATGTTAAGATGTGTAATGGAAGACTTTGAAAGATAAGAGGAGCCTAGGGAGGAAAAAAAATCTCATCCTAGTTCGTTAATATTTCTCCCTATGGTTTCAGGAGATGACAGTCATCTTTTATCCAAATGCCATCCTTAGTCTGAATTGTGCATAATCTTGGACAAAATTTTATGTGGAGGAGCAGAGGAAACCTCTGACAATCACCAGAATAGCATCCAAACTGCAAACCATGCAAATACCCATAGCTGTGCCCAGCTCTGCAGGGACGGAGCAACCTTCCTTGTACCAGAAGTTAACCTGCTCTTACTCTATTTCCAAGAAGAACAGAAAGAAAGGTGAGAAAGACATTATTAAAATATTTCCTTAAAAATGAGGCCAAAAATAGAACATTAAAAGTTGGTCAGTGTAAGGAACTCCATGTGTCATCAACCTAATAAAACTACTTCGTGCATCTTCCCTTAGAGGGAAAACGTTAATCAGCAGAGACAGAAATAAGATTTGTTCCTGCAGAAACAGACAGTATTTGTTATCTCAGTAAAGTCAATGCCAGCCATCAAGCCACTTGCTGAAGAGGTACTTAAAGTCTGTTTCCTAAAATATTAAAATATAAGTAAAAATGCACTGCAATTCCTGCACATTTCCCAAGCGGCTCTAACTCACAGACACCATCAACTCACACATGTCTGCACATCCAGGAAAAAAGCAAAGCCATGACACATAAAACTGTAGCTTTTGACACTACCAAATTCAAGACGTTTGACATTGCTTGAATTCTAAAACTCTGCATCCCAATCTACAGAAAATCACAAGTTTCATCCAAGTTGAGGAAAGTTAAGACTAGATAACACCAGATGCTTTTATTATGTCAAAAGCTGGTAAGTCAGAGAAGGGACCAGAAAGCTGTCAGGGAGCTTGCTCATAACCTGCCCAAAATGACATTTTCTCTGTTCATCCTGGCCAGCAGAAAGTATTACTCAAGGGAACACAAGTTAAAGACCTCCTTATCCTGTCCCTGCCATTTATTCAGAAGAAGCAATAATCCAGAAGTGGAATCTCTCTCCAAGGAGTGATTGTCATTAAGATTTCACATAACACAGGCTTTAGAGTTAACAGCATGCAGGAGACAGACTACTCCTCACAACCAGCATAGCTACAGATTCCTGTCACCCCCAGAGTCAGGCAGTGCTCACGGCATCTTTGGAGCACTCTGCAGAGGCTGGTGAGACAGCTGCACATCTTTAAACAACCGAGATGACAAAGAACAAATCTGAACTGCATCATTCATGCAACATCATTCATGCAACTCCACCCTGCTCCTGCTCGTTGCCTGCTCAGCTCATCTCCCAACACAGACATGGAGAAAACTAACAACAAATGCATCCTCCTTGCAGTTCCTCAGATGCACAAGATAATTGTACCACAAGCTTCAGAGTCAATGTCAGTTAAACTCCCATTTCACAAGTTTGCATACACACACCCAGAGATGCAGTTAGCCTGACACAAAGCAACTGCTTGTGCACTCGTACCTACTGATCCTTTAAGAAAACAAGCCTTTGCCCCCTTCCTGCAACAGAATACCCGATGCTTTCATTCCGCATTTCTTCTAAATAGGCAAGAGGCATTTGTAAAACAGGCTAGGCTTGAGCTGTCAGAACAGGACAGATATTAAACGTTTCTAAAGCCCAAAGGGAGACGTTTTCTGGTTTCCCCCTCTGTGTCAAGTGACAGCTCCACTGTGATGGGTCATTAGCGTGACAAAGGGAAAGCAGCTGGACATAGAGAGGGGCAGAGGCTAACAGAGCGATTACATCCTTAAATCAACTACAAAATGTTACAAAGGATGAAGAGGAGGAAAAAAGGGAGGAGTATATGCAGGGGAAGAAAGTCAGTTTGATAAAGTGTCTAGCTGCAAATCATATGAAATGAATTAATTTAAATAAAAGAAAAATCAAGACAACTTACTCTTCTGAGCAGATTCTATTTGAAGGAGTACTTTAAAGTGATTGACATTATTATTTCATGCAAATAACCCATTTTTCCCCTCATAAATACATTTCTAGAGTCTCTATGAAGTAAAAATGTATGTTTGAAGATCTAGTTCCTCCCATTTTGATAGCCCCCAGAAGGGATCAGAACTGGTTACTGAGGTTTTCCCATCTCCATTTTACTTTCCACCAAATGAGATCAGGAAAATTTTAGCACCACAGCAATAGCAGTAGCTCAGCAGGTCACACACAACTCTTACTGTTAGGTGCACACAGCTCTGAAAGGACAAGTGGTGAATTAAGAGGAAAACTAAAGGAACATATTTTCCAGCCTTCCCACTGATCAGAACAGTATATTAAATTTCCATTAAAAAGCAACATCCAGGCAACTGAGTTTTACTAAAGAGGACTCCATTGTCATGTGTTGTATCCCAAAAGTCACTTAGCATATTTCTTCTTATAAATTATGCAATATTTAAGTTTTCGCTAAAGTTGGCATCACCGCTGTTATGTCTCTCTCCACTAAAATTTGACATTTCTGAGCAACTAAGAATTGATTGATAACTGATAATAAAAGTCAGATTACTTGGAAATGTTTGCATGCAACACATTCCTTCTAAATTCTTTTGTTCTGACCCCTTTCTGCTTTTGTACCTCTGTGCTCTCTCTTCAATCTTTTTATTTTGCCTTTCTGCCAGTAAGCTGTTGGGTTTTAAATCAGAGATTAAAGAAAAAAATCAACCCAACAGAACAAATCCAAGTCCCAAACTCGACCCTTTCAGTCATTTTTGTTTAAAACAGAGAGCCTCCGTATGATTAGGTAATCTTAAACCTTTGGGTCACAGCTGATATAAAGAGGGGGTCATTGTTTTCCATCAAAAAAAAATAAAATAAATTTAAAAAGAAATAAAAAAGAAATTTAAATTACATGACTTGAAGATAATTACAAACACAGATGCTGATTTTGGAAAACAACTAAACTTAAAGTTGAAGCACCCTCCACTTGTCCCTGTCCCCTCCATTCACACACATTTGGTACACACATTTGGCATTTTAAGTCCTGATTCTCAGGTGAGGTGTAAGAAGAGTCTCAATAATTAGACAGCAAGAAGCCAGACAATTCCAGAAAAAATGCATTTTCCCCCCACTGCCTGTTTCATAATATACAGAGACAATAAATGGCAAACACAAGGAGGAGCTTAACAATGTGGGTTTACTTCCCACATTCCCTGGCGAGTCCCACACCATGCTGCTTTTACAGCTCCTGTCCCTTGTTTTGGTAAAGCTGATCAGCTAAGACAACTACAGCCCCCTCTGTTTCGTTTTCATCTCCAGTCAGGGCTGTTAGATTTCTTTCAACACAAACTCTGTGAGTTTTCAGAGCCCTATCAGGTCGAGAAGAAACTGAGATTTTTGGAGATGTACTTTAAAAGGCAAGTAAGTATGGAAAGCCTGTATCAGTAACAGTAAGAAGAGAAACAGTAAAACCAGTGTTTCTCCTTGTTAAGTATCAGCTTAGCCTTAGCCATATATGCCAAACTATTTGCCATGACTAATGTATATAATGGGAGTACATTTCATATTTTATCTCTCCTGAGAGACTTTGAGTTGGGGAGGGGAAAAAAAAAGAAAGGAAAAGGAAAAAGAAAATCCCACACTACTCAAAACAAACAGATGATGCAAATAAAAACCCCACGTGTTTAACATAATGGGCTACAGTTAAAAAAAAGATAAACTGGAGATAATTTTTCTCAACAAGTTTTCTCCTTGCTGCTATAGGGAAATAAAGGACTCAAAGCACTCAGCACCAGCCTGCTTCCTCCTCTCTGCCCCCAGAACTGGCACAAACTGATGACAACTTGGGCGCAGATGTTGGAAATTCCATCTTCCTTCCAGAGGAGCTTAAAATCTCCAGGGCACAACCCCTTAGGAAAAAAAAAATAATTTTGCCTTTCCCCCCCATTGTTTTAAGGTGCCTTTTATTCAATTTGTAAACCAAACATATATTCCTATATCAACACA
This sequence comes from Onychostruthus taczanowskii, assembly GCF_017590055.1. Lineage (NCBI taxonomy): Eukaryota > Metazoa > Chordata > Aves > Passeriformes > Passeridae > Onychostruthus > Onychostruthus taczanowskii. The sequence goes on along the minus strand of NW_024502568.1, from coordinate 9,878,127 downwards.
GGGAGTTTTTAACTGCTCCATCTCCACTGGACAGATATGACCCATAACAAATCATTAGAACCAAAAGCACACCAAGAGTTGGATTTCAATACAATGAGGTCTCCTATAATTGCAGAGTTTACTCATGACAAATGTTTTCAGCATGAATTCTCATAGAAAGCATTCTTCATGCAACATCTCTATAGTTAACCCACAGCCACCACTCAGTCCTTTCTCTCAGTTATTTCCAGCTAGTTGCTCTGTCAGACTGCAATGAATCACACACCTGGAATTATTAATAGGAGTCTCCACTCTCGCATGCTGCTTAGTCACTCCAGCCAATCTAACAGCAGGTACTAAAATTCATCACACACTGACCTGTCATGTAAAACTTACATGCATTTTGCAATGCAACTGAAAATTATAAACAAAACTTTCAAACCATGTCAATTTTCTTGTAAGAGCAGACTTACCGAGAGAGGGGGGAAAACCCCAAGGCAACAAACAGCTCCAAACACACATTGGTCTTTGCAGAGATATCCAATACGTGTTTCACTTGCTGACACTACAGATCCTATCCTGCATTTCCACTCCTTCCACACAACATCAGCAGAAACCGGTTATGAACACTGGCCAACATCATTACAACCGTTCTTCTTGTCAGTCTTCTGCTTTATTTCATACATAAAGGTATGTTTTTGTAAGTCATCCTCTGAAGCATGTAAATTCAGGTTTCCTTTTCCGAGCAATTTCTCATTCTCAGCCCTCAGCTTGAGGGCTTTGACTGCAATAACGCTTTTAGTTTTGGAAAATAAGAAGTATTTTCCCATCAAACATCACAACAACCTGCATAGACAGAATGCTTTAACTCTCTCAATCTTATCATTGGACCTTTACTATCAACACAACTGACGTAGCCACTGAGAGGGAAAAAGTACAACATGTAGAGAGCATATTTCAATTTATATTTTATTGTAGTTGAATACTATCAGCAGAGAATTTCAAACCTAGTTTGAATACTAGTAATACTTTTATATTAAAATTACATTATAAATGTTAAAGCAGAGGGGCATTTAAAGGATATAGTACATGCTACCTGTGTTGCATGAGTTCAGCCAATGTTACTACTAAGATATTTCAGATCTCCAGTTTCACTAAATTTTAATCCTTGTTCAAAGCTCAGCACTCACAATGAAGTTTTATCAGCTGCCCACATAGGAAGCCGTTTTTTAAAATTACGTTGCTCTTCACCTAACATCTGTAAACCTTCCTAACAAAACTACTGAAGGGGAAGAAAGAAGAAATCCAGAAAGCTTTCAAAGTTTAAATGGGATAATAAAAAATGTATATTTTATACAATACTATAATTAAAGACTTCAAACAGGGAGGTGTTTTGTTAAACACCACAGAATATTCTGATCTACTTGGCTCTGAATTAGTATTCTGCAACTGCACATTTGTTTACTGCAGTTCAGAAAGCAAAAAGACGGCAATTGTTGAAAAAAGTCAAGGAAAACAAAATGCTCAGAAAACAAGATCAGTGTTTTCTTTCCTGTAATGAAACCATGACTTCATTTTGTAGAAGAATCACTGCTTTCATTACATTGTATTTTACTAGTTGTAATACCTGTTCTAGCATGTCAGAAATAAATTTGGAAGAGCAATTCTGGATATTCCCCAATATCTCCCTTTCAATTATTCACTGTATATTCAGTTTAGATTATAAAATACCAAAACAAAATGCTCAGAAAACAAGATCAGTGTTTTCTTTCCTGTTATTATTAGTTATTATTAGAAAAACAAAGTACAATTTGCCTGCAATTCCAATTCAATTCATTAACTGACAGGTAAACAGGGGCACACCGAATTACGCCACGGGTTACAAAACTGTAAGATCAAGTTGCAAGACCTTAGATGGAGACGTTCGATGTTTGCCACCCTACATCACATTAACATGACAAAGAACACACAGAACACAGCATCTCTCTCAAATATTTCCATTAAAGGTAGGGTCAAATAGAAACCATTTCAAGTTTTCCTACCTATAATCTGCTAGGAAGCATGACTAGCAAGAATGTGCCCTCATACATAAAACACACCACATCAGAAATACAATTGTGAAGTATTCTCAAGAGATCTATCTGACTTGCAATAAGCAGCCACATAGTCTTGGTAATTGTGAGAAAATAAGGGTCAACTTTAGAGGCTGTAGTTTAAAATTTAAGACTGATTTTGAGTAAGTGTCAATTACTCTGTGGTTGCACAATAATTCACATGTACCACAGCAACAGGTCAGTGGACTTAGGAAGAGACAATTAGTATTTCAATTTCAGTGCAAATCTCCGAGTCTGTATTTCCAATCAGAAATAAAAATGTAGGTAATAAGAACCTTGAACGTTTTCATGACTAAGTTAAAAACCATGATTTAAAAGCAAACAGACTAAAAGAAAATCAAGCATCAAATTTATGGACCACATTCCGCTGAAAGTTTGAAGGTCCAGTTATTTACATATTTATAACAGCCGATGTGATTCCCAACTCAAAATAACGTTCATACTTTAAATTCGCAGTAACATCAACACATTGCACTTCAGTATTTCTGTACATGTGTGTATTTTGCAGATGTGAGAGAATTGAAAGCGTTTCCTCCATTAATTACATTGTTGGGTTTTGTTAAGAAGGTGATAACTGAGATGCCTAAGGCAGCGCCTTTGCTGAAGGGGTTGTCGCAGGAAAGCAGCTCAAGCGCAGCGCCAAGGCCGTGGCAGCTCCTCAGTGCTTTGTCACACTCGCGCTTTGCTGAGGGCCGCACACGGGCTCAGTCCACTTGGCGGTCTGGGACGTGATATCGAAAGCGGCTCTCAACCTTCACCGCTGCGCAGCACCCAGTGTCCTGCTCGTCAACTCGAGCAACAAATCTTAAAGCAATAGAAGGCAATTCTAATAGCTCCACAGCCGGGTATTTGTTAACAGGTTAAAAGCCCTTACCTCCTCTAATACATTATGACTGGGGAAAAAAATGAGACACAGTGCACTTAACCACCTTGAATCAGCACAGATCATCAGCTTAGGCCTTACTCATGCTTCACCTATTAGCTACAGAGCATTCGGTTTGTCTTCAAGCTTCTGATTTAGCCAGATAAGTATCAGTGGCACCACTACATCCGTGTAGCAGACGTGCTTTTTCCCCTCTTTCTGGATGGAAAACGAAACAGCAAAACGCCACTCGCATCACTGCGCCCATTAATAAGACTTCCAACCCGCACAGGTTACTTTTTCCGTGCAGTTTTGCAGAGATGCGATCGCTTCTGGCACCCCACGAGCCCCTCGCTGCAGGCCTGCCCGGGGCACCGCAGCAGCGGAGCGGCGGCCGGGCAGGCGGCACACACCGCCGCGGGGCAAGCCGCGGAAACTTCCCCGGCCCAGCTCCCGGGCGCGGAAGACGCGGTGCCGGGGCGCACCGTCGGGAAACCGACACGAGCGGCTTTTCGGCCAGAAAACTTCTGAGGGCAGCGAGGCCACTGCCGGTCTTTAGGGGAGTCCGTGCCCCTAACAGCGGGGACGGGCCCGCCGCCACACGCACGGCTAAGCGAGGCTCAGCCCCGCGGGGCACCGCTCGGCCAGGGCCAGGGCCAGGGCCAGGGCCGGTGCCGGGCCGACCCTCCGCCCGCCCGGCTGTCAGTCTGGGCGCGGGGGGAGGGAAGGGGGGCACCGCCACCGGGGAGGGAGAACGACCCGCGCCTGCCCGCCCTCCCGGCGCGGCGGAACGCGGGGCGGCTCTTACTTGTGGAGGAGCTGGGGCAGGCTGGGCGGCGGCGGCGGCATCCCTCGGCTGGGGGCCCCGCTGCGGGCATCGCTCTCCGGCGGGTCAGCGCCGCGGGGAGCCGGGGCCTGGCTCATGGCAGCGGCGGGGACCATACGGGGCGGCCCCTGCGGCGGGAGGCGCGGGTGGCCGCGCAGCCCTCGGCCGCGGCGGCGGGAGGGAGGGAGGGTGGCAGAGAGAAGGGAGGGAGAGGGCAGAGGACCGGCCCTGGAGACAACCGCGCTCCCCCCGCGCCCCCCCGCCGGGCTGGCGACGGCGGGACAGGCAACCCCCTGCGACTGAGCCCGCCCTGCCGGAGGGCTGCGGCCACCGGCGGGGGCGGCCGGTGCTGCGCGGAGCCCCAGAGGCGCTGGCGGGGCCGGAGGGAGGGGCGGGCGGAGCCCCCGGCCCGGCCCCACCTGGGCGCCGGGCCCGTTCCCTCCCTCCTCCGCCCGCACCTGCCCGATGGGAGGAACCCACGCCCCGCGACAGCCCGGCGGCTCTGCCCTTGTGCCCTGCTGGGGCAGCGTGGCTCGGGCGCACCTGTTGGAGGCAGGGTGGCTCGGACGCACCTGGCCCTGCCCGGGATGGTCCCGGGGGCCGCGCTTGGCAAAGGACGGGCTGTACAGCAAAGAGTGAGCGGTACCAGCCCCTTCACACCCCGGCAATAATTTACAATCATCAGACGCCAAAGGCAAGGGGAAAAGCGTGTGTACTGTTCTAATTCCTCTCTGGTAGCATCTCTGAAGGAATGTAATCAGTCATTTATCAGACATAGGCTCTGTCGGCTGATATGAAACGGGAGAGGAGAGTCAATTAATAAACCTTCTCGAGTAGCAGGTAATCTCTACAGCAGACCCCCTGTCTGGGCCCAACCACAATGGGCTTTTAATAAAGGATGTTGATCCTATCCTCCCCTGGCTTCCAAACACGTGTTAGCGCGATCAAGACCTACTCAGGAAGGCTTTACCTGCTGCTGTAATAACACAGGACTAAGGAGTGGAATTGCTGCCTGATGATACAATGTGACAAAAAAAGTTTTACCTGTGCACCTTTTGGGAGGAAATTTCAGACGACCGATGGAGCAGAAATTGCACTCTTGCATTAAACAAGTAACACCGAGAATGTTACTTCCAGCTCTTGCTCCCTCTGTAACGTGCTGTTTATTAGAGAGGAACAAGCCAAAGACCATTTCAGTACTTGCTCCTGCACTACCTCTGCTTACCACACACCCTCCTCCCAGCACGCACCCACACATACACCCCGAGGAAAGCAGAAACATCCTGGCTTCTTTGAAAAATTAATCCTAATTCAGGAAGACAAATTTTGAAGGGGTCAGGTTCTCCTCCCCTGCACCTGGCACAGTCATTTATAAAGATGTAGCCTCCTAAATGGGAACAAAATGCCACCTCCGGTGACTGGAAAATTTTGAGTTAGTTGCATTAATCACGTACTTTACACTTTGCAGATGGAGAGCACCAACCAGGTGCAGAATTGGACCAGATTTCAGTTGCACACTTAATGGTAATGTAACACCAATTCACCTTCTAAAAATGAATAGCCATCAGTACTTGTTTAGACACATTGGCTTACACTATATTCTGAGAAATACAAAAAATGGAGCTTCACATCCTTTCCCACAAGGAAAAACAATTTGCAAATCATGTGTTTTCTTGTTCAAGGGGTGGTCAGCACTGTGTAGCTACGAGATGTCTGATCTTCCAGCAAAGGAAAGGTAATGTCTCACAGACAGGTGAGGCAACTCATGGGAAAAAATGTTTAACATGTGGGACCATCTCTGCCCAAGGTTTAAAGCAAATCCAGGTGTCCACTGATCATCCACAGAAAAGTGGCTTTGTATGAATTTCCTGAGTAGCAGTGAAAACCCTTGAGACCAAGCACAGCCAACTGCTGCCTGTAATTATTTGAGGAAGTGAAAGATGGTGACTCATGGCTCAGAGGGCAACAGGAGCACAGCTATGACACTAATGCACGGCCCTGGATTAGGAGATGGATAGTCACAAGAACGTGTTACTTCGCACAGACATATTACATCACTTGTAATAATGGATCAAGTGTGTTTTACTAGGCATTACTATTTCTGCGCTTAATACATCCACTGTACAACTCAGCATTCAGTCTCAGCATGGGGTCCTAAAACTCTGCAAATATTTTCTCCGTTTATTTTAACAGTTCTCATCACTATGTCTGCTTCATGTCAAGTTTTTTGGTTTTTTTTTTTTTTTTTGGGGGGGGTGTTTGTTGTTGTTGTTGTTTGGTTTGGGGTTTTTTTTCCCCTCTTTTTCTGTCCTATCCCAGTGTTTGGCTTGGCATGATCTGGTGAGTCACAAGCACTGACCCCTGATCCCTGCCTTACCATAAGGCAGTAGCAAAGGCTCACTCAGAGGTTGTCCTACAGGGAAATAAGTGAGTGGGTATGAGCAGGCACAGACTGACTGACATTCATGGACCCTCTTATTCAAGAAATCAATACAAGCAGTTTTCTGGCCAAGCCTTACAGTATTTCTGGAACACTGCCATAAGAGAGAAACAACAGTGGCTGGTCCAAAAAACACACTTTTAGGGTCTGGGTTTGGCAGTAGAACTGAACAAGTGCTAACAGCTACACAAGTCCTATTCTCCTAATATGGAACATAGTTATGCACATGGAAAAATCAGAACTGTAGGTTTTTTCCACTTGGCTAGAGACATATTCTGTGTTTGTGTAACTGTCAGCTAATAGAGATTTTGTTAAAAATATTGGCAAAACACTGACTTTCCTGTTGCTGACTTTGTATGTATTAAATATCTATGATTTTAGATTAAAACTGCTATTTTTTTTAAGTATCTCTGCCATGAGTATTAATGACAGCTTATGCAAAAAACACTCCTGGCTAATAATTTCAGCTGAGATTAATATGTTTACTGCATTTCCCAATACAATTATATAATCCCCACCTCTTACAATGCCTTTTTGGATTTTCCAGTTGTAGCAGTCTGCATGCTAAAACTGAAATCCTGATCAAACTGCTGTTGTAACTTGCATGAGGATAAATCAGATGCAGCTCTCTGGTGTAAATGAACTCACGCCCAGGATATTCCATTTTTAGGAGCAGATCAAGAAAGGCACAGGCAGAACCCTGAGAAAAAGCAAGGGATCATAAAGTAGGACAGTGATGGAGCCAGGCACACACAGATATTGGGTCCCCAAATAGTTCAGCATCAAACAACAAAAACAGCAATGATTTCATGCTTTAAGAGCTTATTTAACTGTAGAGTTACACAGTAGCAAGGAAACACAACTAAGAATAAAAGATGTCAATCTACCTATTTGACTAAGGCCTTTCTTTGGTTCATACCTAAATCTGTTATTCTGTGACCTGAAATTTAATCCTTGGATAATTAATTGACTTAATTTTAATCTTCTGAAAATTAATATATAATCAACTCTTCATTATCAGGGAAAATAATCAGTTGGAAAAAAATGAAATATGGAAAACCTAGATAACGTGAGTACCTCAGGGCCAGGGCTGGCCCAGCCATGCACATTGTGCCCTGGTGTAAATGTCCTGCTCACTTAAGCTGCAATAAGCAGCACCAGTTTAGGTACCACTGTGTGTCTAACATGGTTTATTCCCAAAGTGGGTAAGGCACCCAGATACAATGGAGAATAAACTCTGGTTTTTACTGTTACTACTCTGCACAGGTACTTCAATTCATATTTATAAAGTGTGATCTAGATAGTGTTGTGACGGTTCTGCAGAAGCAATAGTCATTAAAATACAAACATGATTTCATGTAGAATGAGATGTCATCTCTGAAATAGGACTGAAGTAACATAAGTATCCAGTTGCAGGAATAAAAGACTTCATCTAGGAAGAATGGCAACATCGTACTCCTTAACAGACTGTGGGGAGAGGTAGAAAAGCACTCTCTTACTCAACTTCCAAAACTAATGAAGGAAAATTCAGGCTAAAAAAATTAAAACCACTTCAGTCAGTTTATGGTTATCAGTGTATCAGGTTTTCCCAGGTTACCCCGAATCCTCTTTCTGGAGCTTGCTGTACATGTTTTCTTGTTCTCTCTGATCACTGTTTGGATAGAGAAGCTGAAGACTGAAGCAGAAATTTCCAGTGCCTGGGTATGTGAAATTCGCCTTCTGGGTAAGTCTCTATTTACTATTATCAGCTTCTCCTGAAAAATATTTCAGTCAGCACCAGTTTTGACTTTTTTCTTTTCAGTGATTTTCTTTTCACTGGAAGTGAATGGCAACAGGTGGCCACAACTGGTAGGTTCTTTTGTCGTTACTCTGGCTTTGCATTTTCCTGCACCTGTGTGGGCTCTGCTGCTCATGACTGCATGTCATTGAAATGGTGGTGTTCAGAAACCAGGATACATTTATAAAGGAGCAGGTAAAATTTAAAGCCTGCAAGTTGCTTTATAAGCAAACAAACAAATTTTTCTTTCAAAACCCAATAGTTTGAAAGGAAAATACAGGCGAGATCCAGTCCTTTAGAATTAGGTGGTTATAGAACAGATGTTTTTGTAGGAGAACAGAATCACCTGAAGAATTTGATTAAACACATTATATTAGGAGCAAAATAATCAACCCATGAGTAACCAGAAAATGAAGCTTACGAATGATTCACTAAGAGATACAGCTTTGTTCCAGACTTCTGAAAGGTGAAAAACAAAACTCAGGAGCTAGAATGACTGCTGCAGTGTGCAGATCCTGCCCTTTGAAGAGTCAAGCAGATCAAGATGCTAAAGGATAAACTTTGGAAATAAGCTATCAGACACTCAGTCATGGATAGCTGAGACTTTCAAATATGCTGGGACAGCCAGCTAATGAAAGGCAAACATCGCAGAATTTTAAGCCTGATGCAGAACAATGTGGAATAGACTAATTATGTCTTTTTGTAGGTACTGTGGTAAGCTGTGTATTCCCTCAGAACCTTGAGCCAGTGACAGTATAATCCTCAATCCACATATTATAAATTTAGAAAGTACTGGAATCTACAACTGATCATACCTAGGAAGTATACACACTCTTTGATCCCAGAATACAGGCTTATGTCATTAATGGCTTGTATCATGCTCTTTTCTAGCTGCAGGAATGGCAAATGTTTACCATTTTAACTATATTAGCCAACTGCTTAAAGAGCAGCAGAATGTAATTAACGAAAACATAGTGGCAACAGTAAAAAATGAATGCTAAACTGCTCAGAGGAAAAAAAAGGGCTTTTGAAAAAATATCCTTGATGCTACTCTCATCTCTTCAGTTATCTCAGATAACTGAATATAACTGATATTCAGTTATCTCAGATAACTGAAATATGCATGTTAATAACCTGACTTATCTTTCTGTGCCTTCACTGTTACATAGTTCCATTCATATCATGGTGTAAGTGGTCTGCTTCCAGTCATCCTCACTTCTGGTTCTCATCCTTCATGGCCCCATAAGCACAAGAGAATTAACAAGAATTGCTTATTTATTTGTTTACCCCACTCCCTTCTAATGTGTGCATTGGGAGTTTTTCCTCTTATCACCAAAGTGGTAGGTAATAACTATGACATTTTCACTATTAATAAAAATACCCATAATTAATATATTTAGGGCAGATTTTACTTCAGTAATTTTTAATTTTAAAGATATAATATTAGAAGTAATAGCCACACCTTAAAAAGTTTAATTTTGTCAAGCCTTTAAATACTAACTCTTCTTTATGTGTATGCAAGTTCTAAGGGTATATGCACAGGTGGAGGTAAAGTCTAAACTTCATGGTTTCTTTACCCATGGAAAAACACTGATTTTTGCATAACTGTTCGTTTGATAGTGATAAATACTACTGACACACAAAGACTAAGTATAAATTAGATTACAAAGCAGGGTCTTTTAATATTTTATATGAAGACAAGTGATTTCTGGAAGTCTGCTTGAGCAGAACAGCACCAAAGACTGCACAATTTACACCCCTATAAGTGATGTTTGGTTATAGTGAGGATATGGCGGTCTGTTCCTGGGACCTCTCGCTCGTGAAAGATGTCCTGCAGGACTGAGTTTTTGACAGCCCACATGCGCGAGCCCCGCCTGCTGGCGTGAGCTGCCGAAGTGCCGTGGCTCTGGGAGGCTGCGGAGCCCGCGCAGGGCCGAGGCCGGGGCTGCACTGCCTCCTGACGGAGCGAGGCGCGGCTCCTTCCCCTTGTCCGCTGACAAATTGCACAGCTGTGGTGTTACATGTCAGCACTTGCAGTGCGGATCTCCGGAGACAAACCAGGAATGTTCTGCATGCCAGACAGTGGCGCTGAGCCATTACATTGAGACAACCTTCTTGAGGGAACCGTGGGCCCTGAGTGAACAAGAGTGGGGAATCCACTGACATTCTGACCTGCGGCCATGTAACCACGGGCGGTCTCGTGCAGCGAGGCCAGCTCTACAGTTGAAAGAAAAGAAGTCTTGTAAAAGTGTGCCAAATCCGTGTAGCATTTGCTGCGTAGATACTCCAGTGATCTCAAACAACTCTCGTGGCATTTAGATAAGGTAGGTGAGACTATGTGTCCCTGAAGTCTGAGATATGCTTTCATCAACATTCATGGTGAGCCTGAAGTTATTTGATGATGTTTATCATCATCTGGAATACTTCCAGTGGAAAACATGATCTTGCTGATCTGGAATCTAACTCAGCTCCTGCAATCTATATATTCAGGGTAACAGTCAACAGAGAAATGCACATTGACATTTAATGCAGAGAAGCAAAGGACTCTGAAGTTACCTGAAATGATCTGCTCACCTGTTGAGCTCATCTTCTAAAATTAGCCTTTCAGTTTAGAACCTACAGTTCTTTTTTGTTTCACTGAACTACCACAGCTGCTAACCTTTCATATGCTTCTTCCCCTTAGAAAATCTACAAGGACTTTTAAAGTTATTTCCCTATTAGGAAGCTGAAGAATATGCAATACATAGGATTGTAAAATAAATTTTGTAAATAATTATCACAGGGACTGAAAAATGAAACAGCAGTATTGAAAGAAAATTATGGAGAGAAAAACTCCAAAATGCTATTGTAACCATGGAGGAAAACACATAACTCTTATTACTGTCAAATTAGTCAAATTAGTTTATTGAAATGTGCCATCTAGGATAGGGAAAGACTAAGAATAAAAGACATTTTGACTTGAGCTCTGGAGGGCTTCTCCTTTGTTACTTCCCACTTTAGTAGTGAGTTTACCTCTTTCTTTATCAGCAGCTTGTGAGAAAGGGCATAGAAAACAGCAAAGATAAATACTGGGGTAAAAAGAAACATGAATTGAACAGCACTAACTCATGCTCACAGATAACACAGCAAAAGCTCCATCATAGAAAATAATCTTAAAAGAGAACTAGTAGCATCCTGTAGATGAGGCTACAAGAAGATGAATGCATAGCTTCTTGGAAACCACTCACAGCTGGTATGAGTAGTGTGCTGTCAAACTAGAAAGGCGTATAATTTGGAAATCTGGAAGGGTTAATTCCTTTTCCTATATTGTTATTCAACGGGCTGGGTAACCGAACAGATCACACGTCTGAAATGTGCCTGTGGGGTAAAGTGCTATAGGCAAATTGGAGCACAGAAAGAGTCTTCAGAACAATTTGGAGAGATCAGAGGAACTGTGAAGAACACAGGATTCAGCTGAGGAAGGACAGGTGTTAAGTCCTGTACTTAGGAGAGGAAAATATTTTCTGGGAAAGTACAGGATGGGGAATGACTAGACAGAAAACAGTTGTTCTGAACAAGACTTGGGGGTATTACAGAGGATCACAGCTGAACACGAGTCAACAATATCATGCAAGGAAGGCATCCATCAACCTAAGCTATATAAATAGGAGTTTTGTCTGATGTAATTCCCTTATTTTTCTTGGTGGTGATAAGGCCTCAGTAAGAACACTACATCCACTGAGGCAGTGGTACTTTCACTAGGAAATCGATTGAAAAATTCAGAAGAAAGGATAGGACAAACCAAAAGCCTACAAAATAAGAATCACACACACAAAAAAAAAAAAAAAGTGATGGAAAGGGCATTGTTCAGTCAAGAAATGAAAAGACTGAAAGCAGAAAATAACATTTAAAGAGAATGGAATAAATTTGTTTTGATTCCCAGGGTGAAGAAGATAGAGGAAAGTGGACTTGAATCACAGAAAGAGAGGTTCAGATTAAACCTGCTAATCACAAATCAGAGAATATGTCAAATTTTAAAACACTTGACGTAGCAACTTTAAAAATAGGTTGCACAAACCATCTGTCAGGAATGAATTAAACATGATCCAATTTTGGGTCAAGAGGAAGGATTAGGTACACCTAGGTGTCCCATCATCCATGATTATTGAAGCAAGCAAACTTGCTTCAATAATTGAATGGCAATGAAAAATCCATTGGAAAGCAAGAAGTGCAAAAGTTAATACAACTTATGTAATTTGCAGGTCCAAAAAGTCTTCATAGTCCCTACAGGTTCATGGTTCAGGTGGCTTGAAGATGACCAACAATTTATATTAATAAAAGGCACAACCATGCATCTAAAGAGGGTCTTGTAAGTGATACAAAGTATGGAAGAAGAAAAGGCTGTTTTCTTAGAGAGATAGAAGCAGAGATCACACAAATATTTTGAATGTTTGTATTTGTTGCTAGTGAAAGGGAAGTCACACAGTGTCTCTAAGGAATTAATGCATCACTCTCCCAGACACAGAAGCTGTTGCAAACACAGGCTCTAAACAGAAAATAAAGTTTCACAGGTGGAGTGGCCCTTAAATTCAGCCCCATCCAGGAAACCCTGAACCAGAGCCTAAGGAAATCTTAGTTTAACTGAAGCTTATTTTAATCCAAGTTATTAAATATTTTGGCTGGCTAATAGGCAGTCCAAGTAGTCTTGAAGAGTCTTGAAGAGTTCAAGACTCTTGTTCAAGAGTCTTGAAGAAGTCATGTTTCTACATATAAAATATAAAATAAATACGATCATATCAGGATAGTTTGCACTTAAATAATCCTGTCTGCAAAGGCAGATGCTTTAATCCACTCATAAACACAGGCTCTTTTCCCTCCACTGTTAAAAAAAAGATGTGTGATTAGACTGTGGCTAGCAATCCCAGGGTTAAAGAAGTGTCATAAGCCCCACCCACCAGTCACAGTCCACAAAGCTTTTACTTGGACTGCCCTTGGCTCCGATAGCACATCATTACTAATCTTCCAAACATTGCACACACACAATCTGGAATGCAAGGACTACCATGCAGTCTGCAAACAGACCAAAGCAAAGCCATTTGATTACTTCATGCTTGGGATACAAGGAAAAACAAAAAGAGCCTTCAGCCAGGAAAAGACTAAAGCCTAAAGTCCACCTAAAATCACATATGAAATTAATTCTGCTTTCTGGAAATGCTCATTTCTGGAAACCTCACAGTGGTCTCCTTGAACCAAAGAACACATAATCCATCTTAGGCACTGAAAGCTCCCTTACCTTTCACAGTTCACAGAGAAATCTATTAGGCCGTAGTTACAATATATGGACTATACAATTTATTTTTTTTCTTTAACAGGACAAAAAGCTATAAAAAAGAAAAAGAAGCTTTTAAAATAATATATTTCCTCTTTCTTTTTTCCCCTTTCCACTCGTTTTTTTCATAGAGAATTTGACATGTCATACAGTCTTTTCCAGTGAGCTGATCAATTGTCAAAAATATATAGCCTCAGGCAAACTTTATCAATCAGCTCATGCTGAACTCAGCCCAGGAGAAGGGTAATACTCCTGAAAGAATGACATAATTTGTCTTGATTTTTCTCACAAGCACAGTTGTGTCCTTAAAAGTGAGTCACATGCTTGAAAGAAGCAAGAAAACTTCTCAAGACACCTGTGATTAAAAAAAAAAGAAAGCCCATTGATAAGGACAGGCAGCAGAAAGGTAAGACAGAATCCAAAGGGAAAAATTAAACATGAGTAGTTCCAGTTCAATAAAATTCTAAGTAATTAAAAATAAATTCTTAGTAAAGAGAAATATCAGGAAAGTTCAAATTCCTCTGCCTTTTCAGAGGATGAGGTTGAACTGCATGTTCCCATCTTTCCAAAGTTACCTTAATTTCCAGTCTTCTGAGTTTCTGGGATTGGTCTCTTCCTTTTGTATGGAAGCTACTTTAGCTAATATGAATATATAAAAGGCAAAGCAATAGGAATTCAGTTCAAATGCAAGTTACCTCCCCTTAAGTCTGACTCTGGTGAAGGTTTCACAAGATCAGTGATTATTTTTCTCTATTTTTTTTTTTTTTTTTTGGGAGTAAACATGTAAACATAAAAATTCCTTCAATTCTCAAAATATTCACATAAAATTTGGTTTGGGTTAAGCATAAACAAAATGAACAATGATCAGAAGCAGTTATTTGGCTGAAATGTTTGCTTCCAGATGAGCTTTATAATATCTCCAGCTAAACTGTCTGTTCTTTCCTAGGATATGATTAGAGGGCAAAGTACTAAAAGTCCAACTCTTAAGTGAATGGCCCATGCAGGGATTGAATCCTCAATCTTGGTGTTATTAACACCATGCTCTGACCATCTGAGCTGATCTCATTTCAGATGGCTAAGGATCCATCCCACAGAGTACTGCCCAGCTCCTGTGCTTGCAGAGCTTTCTTGACTGTACCAAAAACACTGCTAGAGCTTGTGAAGGGTTAGAGCAGCCAGAAAGACGCAGCTCATTGGGTCTGAAGGGTGCAGAACACACCAGGAACCTCCATCACCTCAAGGGAATGGCCCCAGTTACACAAGTTACAAACAGCTTTGCCGTTGTCCAGGCAGTGAGAACAGATCCTCTTTTGATGCACATAAAAGCTGGATAACAAAATATGTAAGTGATACAATAAATTGCTTAACAGTAACCTATTCTTCCTTTGAGGTATTTGCTTCATTATTCCAGCTGCTGGTGAGTTAATGCTGGGAAACATGAGGATTGGTGGCCTGTGACATTTTATCAAAACTAATCTGACTACAGATGCTGGTTTTTAAATCCTACATGCTTAATCCTAATATTTTAAATGTTTTTAAATTGTCTTGACAGCATCCTACAACTGTAAGCATCACAGGTTAAATATAAATATTTTTATTTTTTTTTACATTTGCAGCTCATAACACATTTCTGAAAAGAGTCCTAGTGTGAGGCTGCACAGAGAACCTTTCACACTTGCTTTTCTTGGAGCAATCCCATTACAGTATCTGGCCCCCTTTCTGGATATGGCTCTGAATGACTTACTTTGAGCCATTCAAAACATTTGTGGTAGACCTAGGTGTTGAAAGTAGCTCTCACAAGGGCTGATCCAGAGCTTATTTAAGTCAACAAAAGTCTTTCCAATTGATTTCAATTAATTTCTGAACAGGTTCTGAATCTCAGGGCACTGCCCTTGCTATGGCAGCATGCTTTTTATACTGCTCATTTTATACACCTATCATATTTCTTCCAACAATTCTTTCCAAATTAAATTGCCTTCGGGTGCAAGGGAACATTTCAGAGAGATGAGGGACTGTAAGCTCTCTTATTCTCATTGAAATCAATGTGACTTGGATACCTATCTGCAATGTGTGCCATTTAAAATTTTCCACTTAATCAGGTCAGACCTCTCCGCAACGCTTTTCCCCATTTTTATTTCTTTTCTTTTCTGTGGATCACTTTTGCAGTCTTTTCTGATGTATAATGGGAAGAAGACAGGTCTTAGCACAGATGGACACTAAACATTGCTGAGAGATTGATACATGAGAAATCTATCTGGGAAAGTGCAGTTACAAAAAAAAAATTAAAAATGAATGAAATTGGTTATTAGCTCAGTTAAGATGTGATCCTCCAGTTTTATCCTCTGATTCCAGTAGCACACAAAAAAAAAGCTGGCCTGCTGCCATGATAAAATAGGCCTATCATTTTCCAGTGGTTTAAATATGGGTCAAAACATTTAATCAGACAATATTAATTTATTTTAGTATTCCCTGGGGAAACCCAGGGTGACTTTAACAGAGAACCCCTTCTAGCTTTTGAAACAAAGAAGAAATGGAAGGACATCCACTGTGATTTATTTTCTCTGGATGATCAGTGGAGAAATTGGATATGCATGACACATTCATTTAGTCCTCACTTTCCTTTGATGATTAGGGCTGAATTTTCATTCTGGTATATGGGGATTTGTGTGTGTCACTCCAAACAACTTAGTGTCATACATCTAAGTCCAAATGTAACTTTCTAAGAGTGAAGTCCAGAGACAAGAATCTCCAGTGTAAGTGGACAAAATAGAATATTGCAATAGCATGCAAGTAATACTTATGCTCTAACATTGAAGCCTGAGCCTCACAAAGGCTTGACTGAATTTGTAATTAAGATCCTTTCCCTAGCTTTGGTGAAAAAGCACACTGGAAATATGTGCAGGCATCAATGTAATGAAATCTATAAAAATTGATTAGCCATTTCAAAACATCTGTTACTTAGTCCTTTGCACACTATTGCAAATAACCTCAATAATGAGGTGTGACCAATTGCTTTATAGTGGGAACATTGCAGCCTCAGGCAAGGGAGGCTGAAGAGGTCTAGCTGTAGCTCAAACTGATTGCAGTGAAATGCTGGGTTTGTGTAGTTAGGTGCTGGAATTTCATTTGTTTATAACAATAATTTGTTTAATAATCTAACCATTTAAAAAAACATCAGAATTAGATAGAAATGTGAGCAACAGTTTTTCCAAAAAAATCCTTTACCATTTGGGATTACTTGGCATTCACCAAAATAAAGAAATTCTATGGAACTAAGCTAATGGAACAAAGAAAAGAAAGCTATATAATGGATTATAAATGTTTGTAATTGCTTCTTGCAAACCCAGAGGCAATTTGAAAGGCTATTGCTGTGGCATAATATTTTCCAGTTTCCATTCAGTCCCAATGTCAAGTGATACAAGCAATAAAACTCTCCCTTACCTTCCCCTGTAAGACTATTCCATACATCACATTGTGAGCAAGTTTTATTTTTGGACTGTGATGAACACCTCACAAGATCAGGCCAGCAGCAAGGCACCAAGCACGTGGTGGTGATACATCACATGGATTCAAAAACACTGCCTTCCACCACTGCAGCAGCAGCTGCAGCCATTGAAATGAGCACATAATTAAAAACACAGCACAATTGCATTACTGTTTAAAGCCTAAAGAAATATAATTCTCACTAAATAATCATACTGCACTCAGATACTAAACATCTGGTGGATCTATTTTAAGATTAGACATGTAGCACCCCTGGACAGGTCTCAGCACTAGAGGAATCAGATGCAAGTGCTCACAACCACACTTGCCCTGCAAGAATGAGAAAGACTGACCTTGAATGTGCTGAGCTGGACCCAGAAAAAGAGAGGTGGCAACAGCAAGCAACTCAAACTTTGAGGATGCAGCAGCTGTGCAGCTGCCTCAGCTTCACTTGCGGATAACCATCCTTGATTCAGCTCAAGAGAGGAAGCTGAAACACTCAGTATCTGAAACACCTCAAATCTTCGGTGTATATGTATTTTATGTGTAAACCCGGAGAAAGGAAAATAAAAGCATTAAAAATATGACTTTTTGGTATCCAAGGCTTGTGTCTTTATGTTTAAGAAAACGGAGCAATTTTACTCAGGTGGAAAAATGCCATGGCTTTGTTTCAGCTGGGAAGCTTCAAAGAAAATGCTTGAGGGAAGTGAGAGAAGTGCAAAAGTTTTTAATAGCCATTGTTATGCGGAAGGAGTGAAACAGAGAAAACATTCTCTTCTGTTATTCCTCCTTTCATAATTCCAGGCATTAGTGTTTGAAAACCTTGGCAGTGGAAGCTCCTGTGCTAGCAGGAAGCCCAGACTGCAGTACACTGACAAAATTTAAATCTGATAATACACAAAATTTCCGTGCTGGGCATTTAATATTGTAATTTCCAGTCCACACAGATAAACCTGTGCTGGAAGAGGTGGAAGAATGACATAAAACAAACCCATTCCCACTGAATGGTCTGTTTCAGCTCTAATTCTGGATAACAAATTGCATAATACACTCAGGGAAGCTGTTTATCTCAGCATCTTCACCGAATATTCCACTACAGTGGAAACTGTAGTCCTAACAACACCCTATGGGCAGACCTACAAACTGATGACAAATGCACTGTGTGGCTGCAGGCTTTCACCCAGGCTGCTCTCCATCTGTATTTGTCCTCCCACAACCCAGACTATTTTCCTGACAGTCTAAGCAGTGGGTCTTTTCCTCTCACCAGTCCAGCTCAAGGGCTAGAAGACAGGACTTTTGCTGCTATAAACGGGACTCCTTCAAATGGGCATGAAATAACTAGCCTTAAAACGTTTTTGAATGATCCTGATAAGATTTTTCATAAAGACATAGTTTATGGGGCTGTTATAAGGGTGTCAATTTTGGTGGAAAGAAGGTTAAAACAAACGTCCCAAACCCAGAAAAGCCATCTCAGAAACTGCAATTGGGATCCCACCAATGAACATGATTAATGGACCCTGGATACTGTTAAAGTCTTGTTGCAGGAAGAACTGTTAGCCTCTATAAGTTTTATTTGGCTTTAAATGTGTTTTTTAAAGAATTGGGTTTTTAGGTCCGAGCAGATATGCAAATCTCGAAATAATTTTGCTTTTTCAGCTATTAATGTACCCTACATAGTTTTATTTTGGATTTTATTCATTTCCCTGCAAATTCTACAATTAGATCAGTTAAATGGCACATTTTGTATGAATTATTACACTGATAGTGGTTGAAAGCACTTGGCCCACAGGCTTGTATCTCACTGTATACCCAAGGCCTCTGATAATCCTTCAGATGTACACTGTGCATCAAATGCTGCTTCACTAGAACCATACTTCCTCAATCTGCTTACCAAAAATCTTTCAAGGCAGCCAATAGCTGTGTGGTAAGCCACGCTAATCAGAGGTAGCAAAGGACTAATAAACAACTGAAGTAGACTTCCTTGGCAAAACTCATCCATGCTTGCCTGCAGCTGAGTTTTACTGCAACTATCTTTCCCCTTTGGCTCCTTCCCTAAAAACATATAACCTAAATCAATGTGTAAGAAATTACAGAAGGGTTGAGCTCCCCATAGAGATATTTTCATCATCTTACAAAAACAACCATGAAAAACGATGTATTTTTCCAACTCCTTTTTAGGGCAGGATTGTTATTTGCATGGATTGTATTCCATCTAAATGGTTTTGAAGTAAAATTATTTGTTTAAATGTAAGAATTCATTCATTTTAACTCTTTAAAAACTGCAAAGCAAACAAAAGAAAACAAAACACTCAACAGGTGAAGTACAGACAGCAGAATTACCTGACTGTACATCCCACTAAATTCAACTTATATCTCTATCACAGTTCACAGCTTCATCTTCTATATCCTTATCCAGACATAGTGCTGCTCTCTTTTGCAGTAAAGTGACATGAAAACAGCTGTTAGCATTACAACCACACATGACAATTTCCAATTAATTTCAAAATTAAATAAGCTCTTTTCCAGTAATTCTTTGATGTCATCTTATTTTCTGCCAGTTGTTAAAGTCAGAGAGACAGAAACCTCAAAGTAATCTGAATTTTATGGTTCTGAACTTCTCTCCCTTACAAGGAGCAAAAAATTTTTTGCTTTGGTCTTTGAGGGATTATTAGTACAGAGGAACTATTATAACAACAATGAAGGGAATGTTTTATTTTCATTTCAACTTATAAGTCCATCTCTGTTCTTGAAACTATGATCCCTTATGCTGGGGCATACACTGAGAACTGATCAAAAATTGTCTCTAAGGCTCATTAACACTTCAACGCTACAAAAAGCACCAGGAAAACACATGAAACTTTTTATCAGTCACTCCACCACCAAACCCCCATTTCTTCACAGTGAGGTTACATGCAGTGGATTTATTTTCTCTTCCTGTAGTTCACTCCATAATAACTCCCAGTAAAGTCACAGAGAGAGACTTGAGGGGTTTTTTTTAAAGCTAAATTCCAGCAGGAAGAACCGCGGCTATGTCTGTGCTGCCTATTACAAGAGGGCCAAAGCTCCCTAGAGCTCCTCTGCCATTAGTAGATGGCAGATCTACTAAATCCCTACAGTGTGGTGCTACAAGTGCCTGTGAATGTACACTGGGCCACATGTGAGGGGGTGGCACAGCATCCAGCTTCATGTGCCAAGGCAGGCAGCCATGTGGCCTCACATACCTGTGACTGCTCTAAGACCAACCTTTTAGTGCAGCATAAGCAGGACCTCATCTCAGAGCAGTAATCTCATCTGTTAATAGACAAACACAGCTGAGCCTGGGCAGGCTCTGATCTTTAGAGAAGGCTGGACTCTTCTCAAGGGGTAAGAACAGCTATTTGTATTTGCAATTATCAGCCTTCAGCATCAACCTCTTCAGCTACTTCACATCCAGAGAGGACTGCTTGGGCCCACAAGAAAAACCTCTGAACGCTGCAGCCAAAACAGGCGCAAAAACATGCAGTCAAGCTGAAAAAAAAAAAAAATAAAAAAGAGCTGAAAATTAACAACCCTTTGGAGTTGTTGGGTTAAATTATATCGTGCATAGAATTCACATAGCACTACACATAACTTTTCCTTGTCAGAGGTAATCCTGGTCTAGAATAACAAGAGTTATTTATTTTCCAGGCATGCTACATCTGCTCTGTCATCTACTTTCTACATGGAGGAATTTCCTCCTCTTCCTCATTGCTGGTCAACTTCATTAAATCACATTCCACCAATCCCTCTGCTAGCTCGGTATCACCTCTCCAGAGGTGGTAATGGAAATCCACAATGCTCTGTACCATCTTTTAGTCACATCACTGCATGGCAATTTCAGGTTCTGATTGAGAAGTTGTTCCTGGCCCTTTTGGGTACATAGAACTGCTTTGAAATATGGTTTGCAGGCACCTTTAAAGGCCAAAAGGGAAGCATCAAACAAAAAGAACCTACAGCCTTCTATTTAAAAACAAAGCCCCGTCATTTCCATACACTCTCACTTTTTTTTTTTTTAATACTTGACTCATCATCTTGTAACAGCACTGGCAATACTACAGAAGTCACTTCCCTGAGGAGCTGCCCATGCACTTGATGGCTGCCAACAGCAGTAAATAAACTTTGCAGTCTTATGCTCATGCAAAAGATCTAGCTCTTGACAAGAAACCTTCCAAAAGATTCCCCAAGTGCTTGCAGACATTTTACTGTTACATAAAATCTTTTGCATCTACACACTTGATCTAAAACACAATTAAACTCCATAGAAAAATTCACATTAATCTCATAAATCTTTGGATCAAGTTCTACAGTTACTAGTGCTAGCCCAGTTTATAAGGGTTGACCTTCATACCTGTTTGGCTGCTGATACTTATGTCACTATCATATACTTTTATTTCAGGTAAGGAGCACAATGGGATAAACCTAGTTAATTTTACTTGGCTTTCTATTTTTGTTTCAACAAAGCTTGCCTCTGTCTCAGTATGTCTAAGTGCATCTGCATTTAACATTTTAAGACCTATGTTCAGTTCATTTGGTCAAGTGTCCTCTGCCATTTTAGATGCAAGCCAGGAAGTGTCTCATTTATGATTTGAAAAACTAGTCCTCTTGTTAACTTTGGGCTTAAATAAAGTACCCTGCAAGCACTGGCTCTGTGCGTGAAGGAAGTTCCTATTATCGCATTCTTAATGTTACTGTAAACAGATCCCTCCTCCTTGCATGGCATCTCAGGCCAGTGGGTGCATAACATACTGGAGAATTACCCTGGGAAACTGAGGACTGAGCCCTCGAGGGCTCAGCAGCGAAGGTCACAGACCCAGCCTCCAGACCTTGACCTTGGCTGACTGTGTGACAGTGCCAACATACCAGGCAAGAGGAGAGTGGGGGAGAAGGGTCAGCAGACAGATGGCCTAATTCATCATACACCAGAAATAAATAATAAAAAAAAAAGCTGTTCCAAGCTTTACAGCACAGCAATGGTTGTAAATTCCACAACTGTGGAGCCCTGCCAAGCCATTATACACATATCCATACTGCAGTCATTAGGTATAGCTCCTGAAAGGTGAGCTCAGGAGAAATTGCAAAGCATGAAGAGCGCTGAGATCTCAGGAAATTGGTTCATAAAATGATCATCCAAGCCCTAGTGGAAAAACAGCACACAGAAGTTAGGGACTGATGTGACATGTCAGGTTATTTATAAACAATGCACTTATGCAATGCATAAATTGTCTGTGGATGTGATACTAAGTATTTTATACCTAATAAACTTCTTCCAATAATAATT
Source organism: Onychostruthus taczanowskii (assembly GCF_017590055.1). NCBI lineage: Eukaryota > Metazoa > Chordata > Aves > Passeriformes > Passeridae > Onychostruthus > Onychostruthus taczanowskii. Next base: position 9,856,042 of record NW_024502568.1, on the reverse strand, counting down.
TTTAAAATTTATTTTGCTCTTAATAGTTTCCAAATTGGAGCTATTTGATGGCATGTCCTGCTAAATAAAGTTGTCTTGTCACCAAGCAGAGTACCTCACAGGAGCTGGCTAGGCTGGTATTGCCACTTTGGGAGGATGGAATGCAAACCAAACAGCGCTTTTCCCAGATCATGTATTTTGGTTTCTCTGCAGAAAGAGCAATAGAGCATCCTGGATGCTGTCTTTTAAATTTTGGCATCTAGAAATGCACAGAGAGAAGGAAATAGAGTGGCATCAGTAATGGTACTTGTTGTGCAGGCTGACTGCTCAAAGTGGTTTTGTGAGCACAGCTTCCCTACAAAGAAAACAGCAGCCATTGAATTACTGAATGTCACAAAGTAAGTGCCAGAGAGCTTGACCATGGCCTTCATCCTGCCCTTTAGCTCTCTTTCTACACAGTCCAACATCTGTGCTCTACACAACAGAATTATTAATACAACCTCCACACTCAGCCAGTGTAAAAACCCACACATAGATCCAAGGGCTCCATTCAGGGGTTCCTTGGGAGCACATGGTATGGATAACTCTGCAAATTCTTGTCACTAATCTGAAACTGCAACCCACGGCCCAGTCTTTTCTTTTGCTTCCAGGTGACCTTGGAGGGATCAGACAGGAGAAGGAATTCCTTTCTGTGCAAGTAAGTTCAACAAGAAAAATGCATTTAACAATTCAAGTATCCCTATCTGACTGCCAGTCTCTAAGTTTGTGGTTCTGGGTTGGTGTACTAGAACCTGGTACTAAGTCAGAGAACCAGCAAAACACACCCCCTGCTACCTCAGAGCCACCACAGACACTTCTGAACTGTTACACAGTCAAGATAAAAACCGTCCTGAAAACCTGGCTGTCTCCTTTTATCACACCAATATGTGTCCATGGTTTTCCCTTGTCTCACTGCACATTCCAGAAACAAGCCCAAACTGCATCACTCAACAACTCAAACACAGGAATTAGACAATGAAGCCCAGGTGTAGTGTGCTGAATATCACCAGCTGATCCCATTCTGACAAGGGAACATTTTATTCACTGAAGAACTGCTCTACATCCAGGAGGTACCACAGCCTCCTGAGGAAGAGGGAGGAGGAACTACAAGACAGAGAGCAGGCAAATATTCTCCAGTTTCCCCTCTTACTCTAGCTATCCACCAGATTATTTATTCATGAAAACAAATCCCCCTCCTCCATTCAGCTTGTGATCTCTACTTTACCCTTACATTGGACTCTGAGGGAATATTTATGTGATCAACCTTGACCTCTAATCTAGGAACGCTTCTCTTATGGCTTGGACCCTTGACGTCTTCTGTAGCAGATTGAGATGTCTTCCCAGGACACAACACCAAATGGGTCATTTTGGATTCAGGTGCCTCACACTAATACAACCCCAGCTGTTTTACTTCCCCTCCCTCTTTTGAAGATGCACAATTGTAGGGGTTCCCCTCTTTTTTTCACCCTCAAATTTGCAAGAGGCCTTTTACTAGATTTGCAAGGCACCTTTCATCTAGATACACAGACCATTGTTCTTGAAAACTTTGAGATGTATTCTGAAAGTACAGTTGTGAACACACCTTTTAGAGGGTCCCTTGTTAAACAAGGGATTTAAATGTTGTTATACTTCCAAGTTGTGCATTCATCTACCCAAGTACCCATCTGATTTTTTTTTTAGCATCAAAGCCATCTTACAAGCTTCAGCATAAATATCTTTGTGGGGTAAGAGAGGATTCATGAAGGCAATGAGACTGAGTAATTTAAAACTTTGTCTCACAAGCACTGCCTGGTCCTCCAGAGTATTTTTCTGTTGGAAATTTGTTATCTGAATGAACCAGAGAACAGCACCAATCAAGGAAGATCAGATGAAGCCTCATCTTCAGCCTGTGTCTTATATGGCTCATGCAAAATTACTAGGGATCAAAAATCCTGGAGCACTGATAAGAAGGTGGTCAAAAAATTATCATGCATAAAAGAAAGAAGCTTGACAAAAGACTGTTTGAAAGGGCTATAACCATATCAATGATTGAGTTTCTTGGTATCCTTTCAAGATAAAGAATCCACACTATAACTCATCAAATACCCCCGTTGTCATCTAGGGGCAAATACACATTATACTATTGTAGGCAAGCACAGCTGGGAAATAAGTGTTCAAACCCAGAACTGACATGGCACGTCTTTTTGAGCCTTCTTAAATACAAAGTATTATTTAAAGTAGGTCACAGATACCACCACTGTGCATTGCAAGAACTGTGTGGATGCTTCCTCTGCATTAGAGTGCTTTTAACATCTAAGCATGCAAACCCTATGCTGTTCTGTCTAAATTCAGACAAAATTCTGAATACAGCTGTAGGCTAAACTTAAGAAGACTATTTCCTTACTATGTAATTATGTAGTCTAGATGTTTATATATATATTATTTATACCTTTTAAAATTACATATTTTATAATTTATATATATTATAAAATTTAGAAATCCCTCTTAGCTGTCATGGAAGCAACATAGAGTAATGCCAGCAGTTTTTGGTATTTGTACTGTCAGACTGAATGTAATTAGAAAGCAGTGGGAATGTGATTTATTCCCAAGTAACCAGTGCTGCAAACTACAGCTGTATTTGAGAGATCCCAGCTACTCAATATTTATATGTGTGAATTCTAAAACTGGCCAGAAATTCATTCACAAGCTGATTTCCCCCAGTTTAAGCAAGGGGATGTTTTCCTCTGCACTGTGAGGGCCTGCATCCAGCTGGCCAGATCTGAACACTGAAGGTCACGGATGCATTTTTATCCTTCAAAATGTAAGCAGAAAAACCTGTGAAGGAACAGAGGCAGACTTTCATTGTGCTCAAAGCTCCAGCAGCATCTGCCTACAACCTTTAATGATATCAACAGCAATTAGATGTACTTCTGACTCAAACACATGCTCTGTCTGGAATGCCTCCTATTTAAAGCCCAGTACACGCAGATTCTATATCATTGACATCCCGTAAGCCAACAAACATCTAATAGGCATAGCTGCAGAAGTGAGGTCTAAATGCTCATCCCACCCGATGTAAATCTCATTTCTAGAATGGTGGGAACTGTCAGGCATCAGAACCTGAGAACCTGCATGTCATTTCTCATCATTACATTTCCCCACAGAGGAATTAAGCCATCCCAAATGCAAGCCATGACTACAGTAAGAAATTACAAGCTCTAATCTGCATTAGCAAACAGAAGTTTGAGGTACTTAATAAATTAAAAAAAAAATAATGTCAAGGAAACTGAACAATGATTTTTGTCATCACTATTGCTGCATTCTGTAAGAAACGTTTGCCTGAGACGAGATACATAGGCAGAAAACTAAAATCAAAAAGCTGAACTCAAGACAGTCAAGGTGACCAAACCCAAGAATTGTCCTCTTGTGGCCACAGCCAAAATATGGGGAACTAAAGAGATCAAGAAGGAAAGAGTAAAAATGACACCAAAGGAGGAAAAAAGCAGAGTAACCAGAAATAAGGATCTCAGCCTAATTTGGCTTCCCTCTACACTTCAGTTGATTTTAAGAGGGAGAAGAGGGATGCAATGCCAGGACTGAGGTGAGAAACACCTCCAACTAAAATAGTCCCCAAACACATTTATAATTGCACTAGCAGGAAGTGGCTACATGTTTGCTTTTCTGTAAAAGCAAATTCCCTCTTTCATAACCCTCCTGGGAGTTAAAATGCTATCACAACTGGGGAAGTGAACTTTAGCACACATGTGAAAAAATATTTTCATCTTGTTACTGGGGATGCTTTTATTGGCTATTAGCGAGACTGTAAAAGCATCCATTGTGTCCAAGGAAGAAAGCAAGCAGATGCTGGAAATACAGATCAGTGTCTGAAGACTCTCAGCTTGCAAAATCAACAGCTATTTTCCCCCAGATGAAGAACTGTTATCCATCAGAACCTGGTGCTCCAAGCACCGAGCAGCTGTTCTTTGGCTGTGCTCTTGTGTGCCTATGGAAAAATACACTCAAATAGGAGCAGCTGAGAGGATCCCAGCAGTTACTGACTTCAACAGTCAGGGTAACTCATTTCATACCTCCAATTTGACAGAAGAACTTTAACAGGAGCAGCCCACCCCCTTTGATCATTGGTGCCTTGGGAATCATCACCTCTCACACCCACAAGCTCATCTGCATGAAGACAACAAGGATCTCATTCACTACGAAAAATTATTAGTAATTTCTCATAGAGGAACCAGAATCATGTACCTTTGTGATATTTTTTCCAATTTTTACTTTATTTGAACAATGTTTATTTTTACATCAATTTATATAGACTATTTCTAGATTGGCAAAGTTCCACCCAATAAGGACATTTTAGCAAATTAAAATGTTAAAGGCTTTTATAAATTTCTAAAGCAAAAACTGAATTATTTCCTTTTACTTACATTCATGTCCATGTAAAACTATCTAGAACTAGTATTTCTCAATTTGTTCAGAATCCTCAAAACAACTGTTAGAGTCTCTGGAACTCCAAAAATCCTCATAGGAAAGCTATGATTTAACCCTCAACTTTAACATTAAAGCAAACTTCCATTTTGCATTTAGTCCAGTTTGGCTCCATCTCCTGCTCAAAGTTACAAACTACATATTGTAACATTTAGATAGGCTTAAAAATATGAACCTCAAAGGTGTTAATCTTACAAAGTACTTGAAGAATGTTTGCTAGAGATGAAACCTATCCTAAGATATTAGAAGTGATCAGTGACTGAGGTGTTAAGTTTCACATATTGATAATTAAGGAAAAGAACAACTGAACACCTATATTGGTGGAACCAGTGGCACTCCAGATATCTACAGTTTCTGAGATGTCCTACATTTAACAGCAAGTGTGTATTTTCACTGAATGCTACCTTTAAAAATTACAGATGGAAAAAACAGGACACTGAAGAAACTCAGGGATGCAGTAACTGTCAACAAAGCTTATTTTTTAAACTCTAGGAAATTTAAAGCACTGACAGCCTGAAAAGGCAACTTGTAAATTCTGATGTTGTATGGAGCAGATATGAACCATTATAAAGAGAACACAGGATCATCCACCTTGGAAACATTACTCCAATCACTGCATTCCATAGCAATCTGAAGCAAACAGCAAGGAAAACTCTGCTACTCCTGACCTAACAACAGTCTGGGGAAAAAAACCTCCTTTAGGTTATAAGTACTGGTATTTTTAACAATACTTTCACCTTCGTATAAGAACTTTCCTTAAAAAATTCAGCAACAAATGAGGTTCTACTTTTCCTACTTTCATGCAGTTCTCTTCCATGCAATTAATGTTTCAATACAGTGAGCTGACATGGATTTTGCTACATAATCTGACTTCATCCCTATTTGAGGCCCTCTTTAATTCTAGCTGTAGCTTCAAAATTAGCAACCCAAGCTCGCTGCAGGGCATTCACAGCACTTTAGAGGATGTACTTTGACATCTTGAGGAGGTTATTTCAGCCTTTCCCATGCCAGTTCCATGTGTACTAACATTACTGCAACACAGTCAGTACACCCGATGAAACAACTGGTGAAATCATGTTTTTTACACTGGCGACACAACAGAGGCATCACAGCATCAAAAAGGAGCATGTGGGAAGGAGTATGCCCACAGGGCAACAAAGTATCAACTTAGAAAGTAGCCTCTAAACATGCCTTTTCAAGGGCAGAATGAAGTTTAGCAGCATTTAAACAAAAAAACACCACCCCCCTCCAAACTTACCTTGAAGAGGGATCCTGAAACTCCTGATAAAAGTCTCCCAAATTTTGTGCAAGTAGTTTAAACCTTCCTCTTTAGCAGATGAGAAACTGAATGACAGCTAAAGGCCTACTCTTCCTCTGTCCTGTTACCAACACAGTGCTCAGTTGTTTCCACCAGACTGCTCGTTACCCATTCTTCCTGCTGTGCTTCCTAACCCAACTTAATGCTACGCCCAACCCAGAGATCTCCTAACACAGCTGAAGTTGTTCAAGTTACTCAGGTGTATTTAGGCTTCTCTAGGCTGAGCATTGTAGAAAAAAAAATCACCAAAACAAAACCCCTTGCTCTAATCTACTTCCACATTAATGAGATTATGTGATAAAATTAATGATCAGTCTTAGATGGATTTAGTATGACACTTCTTAATAAGCACAGTAATTAGCTTCATGGCATGTGAACTACTTCTCTCTTCCAAAATTCAAACAACTGTTATGCTGATATCCTAGCACTAGCAAGCCTAATCAGTTAGCTGAGAGCAGAGCCTGCTGCTACTACAGCAAGTTATGTATCTGGTGGTCATGGATTAGTCTCCTCAAGTGTGGTCTTACACACACTGGACCAATCAGCACCAAATCAGAAACCTGAGGTGTTAACCTGTGGCCACAGTCTTTGGGTCCTTCTCTGAACTCTGGTCTGCAGCAGCCACCCTAATATGCATATTGAGAGCTCTGTATGAAGAGGACAAACTTCAGATTCTTCAGGGTTCTCAAATATAGTCTCTTTCCATGCTAGAAATTTTGGAGGCATTTGGGACACTGTTTCACATTTTGTACTTCTCTCTTCACTCAGAGGAGTCTTCCTGCAGCTACTGAGTCCCTGGAACTATAGAAAGCTTTATGTCACAACATCCTCCTACTCCTGGCTTAAGATTTACTGCAGATAGTAATTTCCCACATGTCTATCACTACCTGGGGAAGTTGCTCCTTATCAGCTTCAGTACTCTTCTCTCACCCTACCTTGTGATGCAAGGATAAGCACTCCCAAGCACAGCCATCAGTTCATGCTCTCCTTTCCTGCACTTCCTGAAGTTCTCAGTGGGGAACAAGAGTGTGTACAGATCAAAACCTATCAGAGAGCTTTATTCTTCTGCTTTGTTCAATGTGCCCTACACAGAATAAATGCAACATACAAAGTCACTGTTTCTCACCTTACTACTGAAAGCACATAAGCTATTCTTTAAGGTTACTATGTTTTTATAAGTGTACTATTTTAACATCAATAGATTCTCTTTTTACAACTGCTTTGCTACCTAGGAAATTCATGGTTTGTGGTAAATCCTTAAGTGTTCCAGGAGAACACCTCAAACTATTCAATATACCTTGGCCAAAACTGTAGACAGCAGGAAAAGATTTCACTTTTTGACTGGGGACTGTTACTTGGCTCAAGTTATACTGGTCTTGGAATGGAACGTAATGGAAGGGCTGTTACACGGGACAATGTGCAGGAAAAGAAGGGGCTGTGATTTGACACAATTCTAGGGTCTTTTCAGACTTTTCAGGATTCTCTGATACTTACCTTTTTTCAGTTCAATAACCAGAACACTATGGATTTGGACAAGCAGAGATTTGGGGCAGTTTTTTTTCTGGCACTAGCAATGTGCAGAAGAGAGGGAAAAAAGAAGAGTGGCTTGGGAGAATTGCTTTGTCTCATATTCTGAAATATGCCACTTCAATATGACTGAAGTGTCTACTCCATCTCAGTGGATTCCTCTTCAGAAAGACAATAACCCAAAAACTTTATACAACTTACAGCCATAAAACCAACCATTTTAATTGAAGCCATTAAAAAAAAAAAAAGTGAGGCAATATAAATGATAAAACTATACTTAAGAAGAAATAGCTAGCACTTTCTGAAAAGCTTTAAAACAGCAACAAACACTTTACAAAAGATCCGAAGGAAGAGAATAAAATTTCCAAACTACAGGTATTGTATAAAGGTAACATTAACAATTATCTTAAAAAATACAGCAACAGAGACAAAATGGATACTCAAGCTCATTTTAAACTAAGCCTTCTGGGGTCTTGGTTAAAATGTGTGTTCAAAAACTATTTTAAACAAGGACTAAATACTTCATCTTTTAAATGTACAGGTCCCTGGCATAAACATAGCACTATACACATCTTCCAAATAAGCAGTAATTACAAGTTCCTTTAACCATGTGTGGTGTCATCTTCTACGAAGTCTTTGGCCATTTCTGCTGTGATCACATCAATATGACTGACCTGGTGGAACAAAGAATCATTCAGTTATTACAGTACCTCCTGCAGAATAAGACAGACATTTCTGAAGGCTCCAGGACTCAGCAGCAGGTCTATCATCGATTTATAATCGCTTTAAAGAATGTGACACGGGACATCTGCAAGTATTTAAATTCTCTTTCAAGAACGAGAGAACTTTTTATAGAAGACTGTGTCACAGATAGAAATTTATCAGCTGAAGTGAGTCTCATTCACTCTGAACTCTTGCTAAGTCTCAAATGCACAACTTATCTTAATTACAGTGTTTACTGAGAAGCTGATCATACTACTTACCTTGTTTCTGAATTTTACACCATAGAACTTGTCAGCTGACTCAAGCAGTTCCGGCCTAAAAGTTGTTGTAATGAACTGAGCATGTTCAGCTAGTTCCATAATCATATCTAAAAAAGAACACAAAAATTCTTTATTAATGAAGTATTTTCAATAAAGTGAGACAGACAAAAATAGCAAATTCTTTGTCTTATTCAAAATAAGGTTTTTGTTAATGAAGCAAAAACCCCATAAATCAAGAAAGTATCTATACCAGTTTTATTTCCCAGATAATACATACAAGTATTCTCATTAATTCCAGTATGAACTCTGACAAGTCCAGCCACTCAGCAAACCTACTATGATATTAAACTTGTGATGAAAAACAGAGTAAGCACTTTTCTATTCATTTTTAGAATCAAAATATACTTCAAAACAGGACTGATTTTCAACACAGCAAAGTGCAGTAAGGAAACCCTTGAGATGCAGTAACAGAATGGAGCTTCTACATAACACCAAGTTTGTGAAAACTTCCCCAAACACACACTGGGCTTCTCAAAAATGTGGTTTTATGATCAAAAGCTTTATTCTTAAACATCAGGGACAAGACAAACTATTATCTTCAACCACAATGATGACTGTAAAAGGTAGACAAGTACCTGACACAGCTTTTCTATGCTGGGCATCCAAGGCTTGGTCAATTTCATCAAACAAGTAAAATGGAGCTGGATCACATTTCTGGATGGCAAATATTAGGGCCAGGGCCACTAGAGATTTCTGTCCACCTGAAAGTTGCTGCATTTCTCTCATTTCACCCTGCTTTCCTGTGAACGATACCTAAGAAAACAATGCAACAGCAAGACGACTTCAAAACACTAAACCACAGCATCACTTGCTATTAAACAGGATCAACTAAATGCTGCCTTTATTTTAAAAATATAGTTAAAAGACAACCCAAACAAACATTCAAGGGACTAAAAACCAAATATTTTTCTTTACCCTTATGCCAACTCCAGTGAACTGATCTACAGATGGAACGCTGCTCTGAGATCCAGATCCCCTTTCGCTCTCAGTACTGCCTTCACCTTCATCCTGGGACTGGCTACCTTCCACATCTCCTTTCTTCATCACCAATGTGGCCTTGCCACCAGGTACTAACTTTTGGAATACTTCACTGAAATTTTTTGACACCTGAAAAAGAAAGTAATTTTTACCTACTCATTTTTACAAAGTGAAACCTACTCATCAAAACCTACTCATTTTTACAGAGTGAAATCAAATGCAGACAAGTGCTGTTGCACGAACACAAAAAGTATCTGCTTCAAAGAAGAGATGTTTTTAAGCAGAAGTGAGAAATGTATGCTGTACAAAGCTTGGCTTAAAACAACTATTTTTGTAGTATGAGAATTTTCAAAATTTTTTTCAAGAAAATGGTACAATTAAAACATAGACCTGTAGCAAAAATAAGATTTACTTAGTAACCTTCAGTTAAGCAAAAAACCTTTAAAGAGAACAATTCACACATTTTGTAGTTAAGATTCTTTGTTAACATTAGGATTACTTTCACTAAATCTGGAGAAGGCATTCGGTGCAGTTTTTTGTTACAGCTCCCAGTAAGGGTTGTACGTAAGTATACAGGAACTCACTTGAGAGGAAGTATTGAAGAAGTTTAAACCAAAGCTAGAGTGGAATTGGAGATTGAAAATGGTAGCCTTATTTACTTTTCAGTATTCAAACAACCCACAAGCCTCAAGTTACATGGCTCAAGTTACATGACATTGCCTTCTCTTAGTACAGATTTATTTAGTATCCTCTTCTTCTCATATTGCTGCTACACCGTGGGACAACTTGATTGATTTCAGCACCAGTGTCTTTACAATTGTTCCCATTTTGTTACCTGCTTGAAAGTCAGCTGAATAGCCTCATATTTCCTGAGCTCAAGGACATTCATCAGCTCCATGATGGATTTGTAGCCCCTGTCCAGTTCCTCTTGTCTTTTTATCAATTTTTCCTTCTGCTCTGAGAAATTCACAAACTGATCTAAAGCTTTTTTATTAACGTGACTGTATTTCTTCAGTTCAGTATTGCACTGCTCCAGCTTGCGAAATAACTGTAAATGGAAAACATTAACACATCACAGTGACTTGCAATTCTAGCCACACTTGGCACTCAAGATGCAGTTGACACTGATGTTTGGGGTCATAAAACATGAAACCAAGCACACTACTTACCTGCTTTAAACTTAAAGTCTGATACTTTTCAAAAGCCTCCTGTGGAAGTGAACCCAACTCTCGTATTTTCTTCATGCATTCCTCTTTCTTCTTGAGAAGCATGCCTTGCCTGTTTGTCATTTTTTCAAGTTCTTTTGTATCATGGTTAATAGCATCCATATGCTCCTTTTCCATGTTCTTCCAGCGTTCCATGCTCTTCTGAAGTTCTTTAATTCCTGCTTCTGTTTTGTCAATAGAGTTATCCAGATCTGCAATATTGAGCAAGAGTACAAAACCCAAAGCTGTAAGTTTTATACACCTCTATAAGATCAGCAATTATCCAATAAAGTATTTATGAAACAAAAAGAGTAAAGAAAAGCGATTAAGAAACAGAAGGTTAAAGTTCAGGCAAAAGGCTGAAAATCCCTCTTTTCTTCCCCGTGAGTATATGGCTTTAAAAAACCCCAAACAAACGTACTCAGTCATACTGTTAAGTCTAGAAAGAGAAGCAAAAGAAGTTTCAAGACAAACAGATATGAAGTATTTGACAGCAGCTGAGTTTTAAATGGGTTAGACAAAATTCAGGAACAATTATACAAGATCTTGCTTTTAGGACAGTTGCCTTACAAGTACCACACCCTCAAGCCAGAAGCCCATTACCATCAACACAAGTTAATTACATTATGGTCTATTTCTAAATCAAATATGGTATGTGTGAACTTTCAAAACCCTGGAGAGTTTTCTTTCCAAAACATGAAGTTACCAACCATCTGACCGTGCCAGTGTATCCTTCACTCGTTTGTTGATAGCCTCAAGTTCTGATGTTGTGGCAGTAAGAACTGTGCCACCTTCTGTTTCTCGAAGCTCATTCAGTTCCTATGGGACAAATGAATGCCACCAGGCTTCAGCATGAATGGGAACATAAGCCAGACAAACAAGCTATCTTCTGCTACTCTACATGTAACTACATATAACTATTACATACTTATACTATTCAATATTTTCATGATGTTCTAAGAGAATAGTTAGATTTTCAAACAAATCTGTTATTATGATAGTCCTATTGGTACACAGACTGTGTATCCACAGTAGTTTTTATCAAAAACTTGCTGAAATTCAAATGAATACTTAGTTTCTACATAGGGGAGCAAATCCCACCATAGATAATGCAGTGTAACAAATAAGTATTTATGATATATATGTGTTAGCCCTAGAAATAAACAAAACCCAGACTGCAAAAGTACATTTGAAAGAAAATCCCTTACTTGTTCCACTTGGTCCAAGCGTTTTCTCAGATTCTCATTGAGGTATGTTTCAACTCTTGTGATAATGCCTTCTAATTTAATCCTCTCATTCAAAAGCTGTCTGTTTTCCTGAAGAAAGTAGAGAAGGATACTAGTTGCCTTACCTGACTAAGACTATTTTTACCTTGTTACAGAAAAAAAATAATTACAACAACAACAAAAGCCTCTTCACACAATTCTGTGTATTAAAATCTCACAATCCTCTGGACTATTTCTCTAATTTTAACTGACAGTAAAAAAAACAAATGAAAAGGTGTCTAGTACAGATGAGTGAGTTTATTGATCTTTATTTGCATCTGAAGCCAATTCTTAAACCCAGAAATGCTTTAGAGACTAAAGAAGCAGTATTTTTCCAGCAACATTTGTGTCAATCATCAAAAGTTTAGTTTTGTCTCACGCACACACTTATAGAAATTTTCCTCTCTCATAATATGCATCCTCCCTTCAGATGATATCTATTTGTATTTTTTGTTGGCAAGTCAATAGCAAGAGCAAGAAAATTGTGATGATTCCAACACAAATAGCCTTACCAGCCTTAATTCCCACACAATCAACTGGCAAAATTCACTTAGTGTTTGAGAAAAACTTGCAAATACCCTTTGGAAATGAGAGAACTTTAAACACACCTACCTACTACTGATGAAGCACTCATTTGCTGGCACTATATTCAGAAGTGACTTTTCATACAAAAGGACAAAAGTTTATTGCTAAGAAAGGTACCACATTTAATGGCAAGATATTTTCATTTCCTTACTTGCTGCAGTTGTCGAATTTCATCATTAAGAGCATCCACACGTTTCTGATCTTCAAGACTAAGCTGAGACAACAAATCAGTCCCCAGTTCTGCTTTTAGTGATTCTCTCGTTGACTCCATGGCATGTAAACTTGCCTCCAGGCTCTGCAGGCTACGTTGCTGTGGGACAGATAGACAGAATCACTACTCAAAGCAATCTCTAGATTTATATTAAATTTTACCTGTTCATATCAACATATCTCTAGTTATCTCCTCATATTTCACATTATGATGTCAACCAGAAGAAAATTCAAGTTTATCAGTAACATTAATGAAACAATTAAAATAAACCAAGCAACAATTCTCAATATCACCATACCAACCTTAGGCATAAATGTCTTTTCAGACTGCTGCCTCTTCTCCTTCAGCATTTTCATCTCTGACAAAATACTGTCTCGAGAGGCTTTGAATTTTCTCTGCTGTGTTTCAATTTGCTGCATTTGGTTCATTAGCTGGTCAATCTCATTATTAATCCATACTGTGGGCTAAGGAAAATTCTCTACTTGTTTTAAAAATCACTTTATTCCTACTAGTACCTTCAATTTTTTTCTATTTGACATATTAATCTTTCACCTAAATAGGAAACAAATCAGAACTCCACCAAGCCATAATGATCACTTGTAGAGGAAAAATCAAGAACTATCAACAAAAATAACTTGAGCAGCTTATCAAGTTATCAATACCAGGAACTAAGCTAAATTAAGATTTTCCTTGCTTGTTTTACTACATGATATTCAGAATAACACAGGGATCCATTTGAACATGCAAGGAAAGCTCAGATCTTACAAAATACAGAACAGATGTCTCTAATGCACTGATGCAAAGGAGTTCAGTTTGAAGGACAGAATGACCTGGGTGACATATAAGAAAAGTGTATAAACTTCCCTTACCCCTGAATTGTAGATATTGGATCTCAAAAGGACACAGTGCAAAGAGAAAAGCCAAACTGTCAAGCAACTCAGAGCTTATTACAACACAATGCTCTCCCACCTCCCCTCCACAGCATAAATGGACTATGTAACACATCAATTCAGGACACAAGTACTAAAAATATAGCCTGAGTCAGAAGAAGCAGTGAAGATTAACACAGATAAGAACATCTGGTTATGGCAGTTACTACAACAGACTCTAAAAGGAATAGAAAGCCTCATAATCTAGGGTTTAACCTCACCTCTAAGCTTTAAATATCAAATGCAGTAACACAGAGAACCAGGCTGCACACGAAACAGTCAAAATAATGCCACAGATAATATGTAACAAGTCAGTCTCCTGTTTTCCATCTATTACTGTAACTACAAAAGAAAAGCTGTGTCATCACACAACCTTCCCCATTAACAACAAAAGGATATTCTCAATGTTTCTACGTAAGTTTTCATTGAGCTTTGCTTCAAGTTCACCAAGTTCCTCTTCTGCTTTTCTAACATCTTTTTGCAATTCAAGCCGAGACTTCCTGGTATCATAATAACCTCCAGTCAAAGCACCTCGATGGCTGACTTGATCACCTAAGAGCAGAACAGAATGAGATCTAAAATGCACACTACTTGCTTGCCATAAAGTCCAGCACAGTTTCCACAGTGCAACATAGCAGGTTAACCAGAACATTTCAACTAAGCTACAAAAGCACTGAATGTCTCAGCAATCACATATGCTTACAGTAATTCGGGAAATGTTTATTTCTCTATTCAATTTAAACGCTATTTCCTTTCTCAAGATAATCACAGACTGCTAGGATTTCCTTCAAGCATTAGGTCATTTTTGCTTGTTTTAAATTAACTTCTGAAACCATGTAGCTTGAAGGAAAAAAAAAATACTTATATTAAGGGAAAAATGCAAATGCTTAGCACTACCAGTTTGAAAAAAAGAATCTCAAGTCTTCTATGAGGAAATAAAGGAAGCTATTCGCAGTATCGGTGGCCTATGGAGTATGCTGACACTGAAAAATTAGTAATTTCTTCCTCAGACATCCTTAGGAATTTTTTCAGACTGACTTTAAGACACAGAAACAACAACAACCCTGCAGGGAATCTATCCTTTTCAATCCATGCAATTAACAAAATATACAGATTACTTCAGAGAACATAAGACGTATTTACATCTGTTGCACAGAAGAATTCACACTGCCTTTATAAGGAATTAAGGCCATTCATTCACACCCTAAACACTGGTTTGAGCTTGGGGAAAACACCATAAACACTCCAGGAAAACAAACACCTGTTAAATTGCATAAAAAAACTGGATGAATGCAAACCTAATCTGCTTTGTAATTCTCAGGAAGAAGATACATTGCTACTAAAATTCAGAGCATAAGAAAATTTCATACCTTGTCAAGAAATCCTGTATTTTTAAGCACTGTACTTAACCAAGTGCAACCTTCTGTAAACATCTCAGTCAAGTATATATTAGTTTTAATCATCTTATTTCAACAACACTAAACAGATCATGTTTAATGAGCCCCATTTTCCCAGGAATCCTATTTTTGCAATAAATAACTTATAAAAAATTGCACTATTTACCTTCCAGAGTGATACAATCCATTGTGAAAGCTCTGGCCAGCTGGGTAGACACTTCCATGCTACGACAAATTAAAGTCTTCCCAAAAACATGTTTGAAAGCTTTATCAAATCTTGGATTGTATCTCAGTTTACTGATCATAGGAATTGCATCCTGAAGTGAGATAATTACAATTCAGCAATTAAATTAATTCTTGAGTATCAGGTTACAATAAAACTCTACTTATTAGTATTGCCTTTTCACTTCTAATGTGCAGTTAATAAAGAGCAGACACCTTGTAGAAAAATGTTTTTCTATAACATAGTTTTTTTCATGTTCAAAAGTATACATTAGAAGTAGTATTTAACTGCAGACAAACAGAAAAGCAAGTGGTGGGCAATAAGCAATGTACACAGTTCAAAACATGAGGCTTTGTAGTTATGAAGCAAAAGTAGGTTAAAAAGTAATTCTAACTCACATTAGTCTCAGGATAAGCAGTATCTCTAACATCCAGCTTGTTCAAAGGGAGGAAAGTAACTTCTCCAGGAAGGTTCATTTTGTTAAATTCCATTAGGATCTTTGTACTGACCTCATCAGAATCCACAATGTGATAAAACAACCTGTTTAACAAGCCAAACAAGTAGGCAAAATTTTATTATGCTAAAAGGACAAACATACTTGTATACAGACAGTATTCATGCAGATACCATTACATAACACATCATTATAAAGCTGCATTGCATTTCCAATTCCATGCCTTAGAAAAAGCAAGTGGATACTCTTTGCACTTTGCTTAAAATAGGATTAGCCAACAACTTTACATTCCACTGTCCAGCCAGGAGCAGCTCAGTAGGTGTACAGTACCACTGTGCCCACACTTGTCCTGCATTTCCATCACACAACATTCAGCACCACCTCTCTGCATGGATCTCCAAAGTTTGCCTCTGCTGCCTCTATACACCACACACAGAGACAGAGACTCCATCTCCCTGTGCACTATGAGGGACTGAAATAAATGATTTTTCCTTTGCAAGTTGAACTACAGCTTGCTTGTTACAGCGTTTTCCAAACTATGGGGCACAAAAGGATTCAGGGAGAACTGTAAAGTGCTTGGAAGAGACACCCTTGTTCACACTGACACAAGCTCAGAAGAGACTGCATTTCCAATCACAGTAGCATCAACATTTCTATGGGACACTTTGCAAGCTCATGTCTCCTCCGTCCTCTTTCCTGTCTATGCCATTATCTACACTTCATTAGAACAAGAACTTTTATGACTACTCATGAGTGGGAACAGGGACTGATCACACAAAAAGATGATCTTAATTTGAAGTGTTAGATGGTGCAGCAAGTGGTGGACCACCCAACAGGCATTTACTTCTTCTAGAAAACATTTTACACAGACTCATTAACACTCAACATCTTTTCAGATAACTTTTAGATAGCAGCTTTTGACAGTTTAGAGACCATTCTCAACCATGAGATTTTCTAGTACAAGTTAAATATTTCTTCCTATTATTGAAATATCAGCCTTGTTTACTGTAGAATTCTCCACACTGGAAGATGTTGTCCATTTTATTCAATATAATTCAGTCTCACCACCAATCCCCTGGCAAGTATCAGGAGTGTGGGTCTGGGGGCTTTATGGGGTTTTTTTCTCTTTGGTTTTGTTTAAGGTTTTTTTAGACAAAGTCAGGAGGAGCTAGGATTATAATTTAAATTGTTTAAGGTTTTTTTAGACAAAGTCAGGAGGAGCTAGGATTATCCTTTAGTCAAAATTCTTCCTAGTTCCTTCACAATGAAATAGCAGTTTGATCATGCTATACAGAAGGCAATTTGACAAAAAAAAAGGGCAAGACAAAGTTAAAAAGAATAAAATTTCAGTAGAAGCTTGCAACAACTAAATTGTGACACTGACTAAATAGCACATAATGAATTACCTGTTCCCTGCAGTGACTTCAACGCAGGTGTAGAATGCTGGTTCACATTCAAAGTTATTCATCACGATCCCATGATAGCCATTCAGAACGTGCTGGTTTATGCCTTTTCGACGGAAGTGCTCCAAAACTTTGTTTATGCTGTCTATACCATTCAAAATGGCCTGGTAAAATACAGCTAATTACTGTATTGCAGTTAAAATGCACGGGTATAACATTCATTCTAGCTTTAACTTTGTGACAGGTGTAACCTCCTTTTTTGCCAAATTCCTGTTAACGAACCTGCAGCTCTAACAGAAGATACCTAAATAAGAAACCATCACTTTTCAGTTTTGTTTGGGTTTTTTTAATCAAGCAGATATCAGAGGAAGCTTAAAAAAATATTCCATTTCTGCCTAGTCTCCTCATATCAACTACCTTGAGCTCACAAAACTCATTTTCAAGTAGTGCTAGAGCTTTAAGTATTTGAAAAATTTCAGCCCAGAATATAATTTGTCCACCTTAATTATGACAGAAAGACCATAATTTTATAAGTAGCTATCATATGTTTCATATTAAACTGACTTGTCCTTTAAGAATGAGATTCCACAAGGAATTATCAAAAGTGAGGTTATCTTACCTTTCCTGTTGCTGCTCTGAGAAGCTGCTGTTTCTTTTCTAGATCCTCCCTCTTTGCAGCAAGAGCTTGTTGTTCTGCATTCTCTTCTCTCCATAGGTAACTACATAACAAAACCAATAACATTTTGTAAGTGTGAATGCAATCTGAATGCTTTATTATTTCCTTAAAGACTGGTAATCTAACGGGAAGGCAAAGTGTGGAAGTTCATACATGGCCGTATTTAAAAAACATACCTACATGCCATGTTAACAACTACACAGTTGGGGTCCTTCATATTAAGTGAGATTGAG
Organism: Onychostruthus taczanowskii; assembly: GCF_017590055.1. Lineage (NCBI taxonomy): Eukaryota > Metazoa > Chordata > Aves > Passeriformes > Passeridae > Onychostruthus > Onychostruthus taczanowskii. The sequence goes on along the minus strand of NW_024502568.1, from coordinate 9,838,098 downwards.
ACATATTTCAATTAATTACTAACTTTCTTTCACTCTGTAGTTCATCCTTTTTATTTTTCACTTCATAATATTTTCTGTCCAATTCTTCAACACGAGCCTTCACTTCATTAAGATCCTGGTCCAGTTTCTAATAAAAAGAAAAGAACAGTATGAAACTACAGCTCTCTATATTTTTTTAAAAAAATATTTTATTCAATACTGAACTATTAAAAATTCAGAAAATTCCTACAAACATTTTAACCAGCTTACAACAAAAGCACTAAGAATAAATTATTGACAGCTTTGTAAAGAAGCAGTAACAATGTGTAGGTGCCACACAAATGGCAAGGCAGGCACTGAGTTCAACTGTGCCTCTGGGCACTAAAGTGAAAAGGACCCTTGTAAGTCACAGCAGGAACAGGAATCAAAACAGTAACTAACATACATAGAACTTCTGTGTAATCATGCTCTGAAATGACATTTGTGATAAGTACAACTAATCTTGTGTACCATGTCAACCCCCTATTAGTGAAAAACCTTAGCCTGCTCTCCAGCAGTACTAGACTTTCAAGACAGCTGCTGTCAACAGTGTGCTGTTTAAGCCAATGCACAGACATCCCCGCTTTGCTCACTTAACACCTGCCATTTTCAAAGCAGCTCAGGGCTAGCCCTCAATAGTGTTTATGTATTTATGTGTGTACAAGGAGGGCTAACTGTGTTGTAAAAACACAGCCAGCTCGTTCCAAACTAACCTTGCAAGCTCTCAATCACATTCACCCAAAACGCCTTCTCTTCGAATAACAAAAAGCTATACAACTTTTCACCTAAGCATAAATCAACCTTCCTTGAGGAGCAAAAGGAAACCAAGACATGGTTACAGAAAGGAATCAAAATCCACAACAAGCGTAACCCCTTCAATTCTACAGAATTACCATTGAGCAGTACAGTACAACTGCAGTCAGCCAGTGATAAATGCTATTTTCTTCATTCACCAACTCAGAAAATCACAACTTTGCTAATGTGAGTCCCAATGCAAGCAGTATTTTAGCAGAACACCATCATCTCTGTACAACTACACTCCTGCATGGTGTCAGACTGACCCTAATTTCAAATACTGAGTTGTACAGAGCCTAATTTCAGTAGGTATATTACACAAAGACCAAGAAGACCATCAGCATTGGCACTGTATGTTCTCTCAATATAAAAGCAGGGTTTTCACAGCTGGAGCTCCTAGCAGGAATGCTATCTCTGGATTATTTTGCTGTACTTGCACTGTAAGAGCCATTTCTGAATGGAAATTAAAATCTAAGTCATGCAGGTAACAGATTAATCTTCTAATATGCCTAAGAATGTATCTTCCAACTAGCTGCAACCATGGTACAAGGGTGCCAGTGCCTGTTTCATAGTCAAAAAGACCCTGTTGCTTGGGGAAAATTAGAGAAGTGAAAACAACCAATACAGACTTCTATAAGGATGTAACAAATTGTTTTCTATGACATGGCTATGTTCAATGTAGACAAGAGCAAGGCAGATAGAAGCCTATTCCTGATAACTCAGGCCAAACACATCGGGGAAAGTATCAGAAGGCAAAGCCAGCATATAGAGTGAAGATAGTGCAATGCTAAAGGGTTTTAAAGTTTATCTGTAGATGTCTTCAGTATTTTTCAAAGACCACATCCAACTAGAAAGTCACATCTTCCTTATAAATAGGCATTGAAGTCTGACTGTCCAAGTGTGAGTATTTACCCTTCTCTCAACAAGACTAAGCTGCAAACTTACACTGTACTGTTCCAAGTTTTTCTCCTTGTTTGCCTCTGTATCCTCTAAGTCCTTGTGTATAGCTGCAATCTGCCGCTTCTTGTCATTGATGGCTTGATCTAAAGACTTCAGTTCTTTCTTTATCCACTTATCCCTTTCCTCTTTGGAAGTAAACTGGCTCCCTCGACCTTGTTTTGCATAAAGATCTGTTCTTTCTTGTGTAGCCTGTGCGAGTCTGTTTTGAGAAGGGAAAGATAGGCTGAATTATAAAGAAATCTTGAATTTATTAAAAGCAAGCATTAAGAATTACTATTGGAATTTTCAAAAAGCATCATATCAAGCCCTAAAATTCGAGCACCAAATCAGTAACAAAAAGAAACAAAGTAACAAAAAGAAAAGAATAATGTATCAATAAAAACATCCACAAGAAGTGGTTAAGCTTAGAAAATCATTTTGCCAACACCACTCCCACCCTAACATAAAGCAGGCTTTCTACAGACCATCTCCAAGTTGTTAACTGCAGATGGATAGCACTGATAAAATTTGCATAGAAGGCCACAGACCTAGCAATTCCCCTCTCTTCTTTTTCTTTTACGCTGTTAAATTTTGGCTCTGTTTCGGCCAATTCTTTCTGCTTCTCCTCGATTTTCTCAAGAAGTTTTTGCCTCTCTTTTAGCAGTCTTTTCTGAAAGTCAAACAAAGCAGTATCTAAAGTTAGTATTTAACAAACCTTACAAAACAGTGACAGGCTCCAGTCTAAAACCAAAACTTCAGTGTACACGGACACTTCCTGGTGCCAATGACATTTTAAGACCTCACTGGTGTTACATACCCTTTGCTCACTGTTGCCAGCTAATTCATCCTGTAGATCTTTAGCCTTCAGCTCCAATTTAGTCCTCTGTTTAATCTGCTCCTGTCTTTCAGCACTAAGTTGCTCTTTCTCTTCTTTCATTGCAGAAATCTTTGTCTTCAGTTCTCGAACTTGCCGTTCTATTTCCTATGCAAATTTAAGTATGCAGATTCTTAAACACTGAAAGAATTTCATCACTTATCAAAACTCACAAGATCATTATTCAGTAGATCAAAATACACTGGATGTGGGAAAAACCCCAAGTTTCCAAACAGGATGAAAGCACGCAACTGAATTTAATATAGATACCACCAGCCCTCACGCTCACCCTCCTCACCTCCTCCAAAAAATCCCCAAAACCACAAAGCAAAACACACCTTTGGAGAGCCCTTTTTAAAGTATTTTTACCTCCATTTTATCTCTAGCATCTTGCTGTGCATCTCTCAGCTGCCTCGATTTTTCTCCACTTGTCTCTCGTTTAGCAGAAAGCTGTATGGAAATATCACCAATGGCTTAAGTAGCAGAATCTGCTTTAGTAGTGGTTCCAGAAAGAAAATAATTTATTTAGTGAAGAACAGTGATGCTGAGGAGTACATACAGTGCAGGTAGTTCAGTGTGCAGCTGCAGATTGCTGCAGATTAAGTTCTTGGTGGTGGAAGCCACAGGCAAGAGAATCTCATGTCCCTTTGCATAACAAAGGGCACGGGAACCTGTGGCACTCAGAGACAGCAGAAGCCCCACACTGCCACTCTGATGGGATAAAAAGCCAGTTTCCTTTGCTGGAGTCCCACCTTCCTTTGTAATTTAGTTATTGCACCAAGATTAAATTATTTTCAGGATCAAGATATCTGAGACTCTGCTATGGAAACCCAGTCTGACTGTGAGCGTGGTGCAGGGAACCAAGCAAGGCACCTGCACTGGGAAGGGGTTTCAGTCCTAGCTCAGGTGGTGCAGTTCTGACTGCCAGAGTGGCTCCTGGATGGACAGGAAAGCTTCCTTAACACTGTCAGGATTCTGTCAAGGATCACAAGGAGATGGCAGCAAAAACAAACCAACAGCTCATTACATTTTGTACTAGCCAAGATATTTTACCTCATCAAGCTTAGCTCGAGTTTCATTAAGTTCCTGATTATAAATGGTGTATTCTAATGCTCTCCTCATTTTATCCCATTTCTGGTACTGTGCCAGCTCCTCTTTCTCCTCTTCTAGAGTATGCAGTCGCTCCTCAATGTATTTCAACAACTCGTTGATTTTCTCTCGCTTGCCCTCTTTAGAAAACATGACATGATTGAAATTCAGTTAAACACTGTAATATAACCCCCCATCTTTACAGCCACTGAATCTACTCATGATTGACAGTTTGTCAACACACGTGAAATGTAAGAACACCCCGTGTTCAAAAGTTCTCCATCCCAACAGCAGAACTCTTGATACTTGCTACGTAAGGCAACACAAGCATGTACTCTCTTGGCTCACACACTTAATACAGACTATACAACATGAACTTTAGTGTTTGCACAGCAGTAGGTACCCTGATTTCTGGATCACTGCCAGCTGACATCACTCATATGTTTTGAACAGTAAATTTATCTGTATTAGCTTAGCTAAAAGGTTTTATTACTAAAAGCACACAGAAAGTAACTTATTAAACCTTTTGAGATATTGGAAATTCAAGGAAGAAATACGACCAGCTGTGCATTGTTTAACATATCACAAATAACACCGATCTAGCTTTAGATAGAAGTTTTAGAGTCAATTGAATTACTGTGGCATAAAGCAGTAATTTCTTAAAGTTTTACCTGTTTCTTTCATTAGTGAAATACTCTCCTCTTTACGTTCATCGTACACTCTGGTACCAGCTACTTCTCTTAGTAGCTTCAATCTTTGAGAGTCAGGAGCTGTGGCCATCTGGTTGATCTGAAAATTCAAAATCTATGATTTCAATAACCTGCTCTGGATGTATGGCTAACCACAACAGAGCAAAGATTGCACTCTTGCTCTGCCTGCTTGCCTGAGGTTTTGGCAGGAAGATTCGGATACATAGCATACTGCTTTCCTTTTGAGACAATTACTTCAGGACAGCAAGTATTCTGTTTGTAACGAAATTTGCTGCTTTTCAAATGCTACCATTTGTTGCTAAAACTCAGGATACAAGTACTATGTACACTGAAAAAATCATAAACCACTCAAAATTGTATTTAGAGAAACTCAAGCTTGGGCTTTTAAGTCCCGGTGCTAAATGAAATAGTTTAAATGCCTCCATAAAATCACACTAAAATGCAGGGGTTATAAATCTTAGAATAATTCACAGCATGAAACACTCATTAATATGACATCAAATCTGTCATACAATTACACCCAACATAAAACCCACTTCCTTTCAATAGCATTTCAGTGGCTGCATGCTCTTCTAAGAAGGTAACTGTTTCTAATTTGTCTTATATTAAAACCAGTTTGTGTATTTTGGCTGTTAAGTAGTGTGCACCAATCCCCACTATGAGTGACTTTCCAGCTCCGGCTGTTTGTTTCAAATGCACACATCCAGCTGTATAGGAAAATTTATCCTGAAAAGCATCTGGCAGACTCTACTACAGGTTAGCATTCCTGACATCAAGTACTCCTCAAGTCTTCTCCCCTTGCATTCCTCTCCAAGTATGCCTTCTTGTAACCCTTGGCGGTGACAGCTCCCAGTCTCCTTGATGATCCATCCTGTGAGCCATTACAAGTAGTCTGTGCTTTGTCTCCAGATGTGGCTGTCCTTTGAAAGCTCTAGAAAGCTGCTTGGGTCTTGAAGACCAGTTAAGACAGCCCATGCCATGAGCCCTTGTCCTAATGTGCACTTGCTTTCGGTACTTCTGCATTTTCCATTCATTCTCCATTGACAGTATTTTCAACCTCTTAAAATTCTCTACCATTACTTTGCTGTCTCATCTATAGGCCCAGAAATCTTTGAATTTATACTGAACTATTTCACAGGAATCAAGTTTGCTTTGTATTTAAGTATGTGGAAAAAACCTGATTGTAAAGATCACCATGATAAAAAACCCTCTGATAAATATCAACATTTACAGGTTTTTTTAACATTTTAACGAACTAGTACTAAAAGTACTAAAACAATAATATCTGCCAAAGAAGCATTGACATACAAGAACTATTTCAAACTGAGGTAGATTTAGGTTTTGGTTTACTTCTGAGCTAACTGAACTAAGTCTGACATCCAGGAAACATGATCTCCTTGACAGTGATTCTTCTACTTGGTGGAAAAGAATCTTACCTTTCCTTGTTTGACAATATAGTAGGGATTACTGCGAGAAAATCCAGCACTTTCAAGAAGATTCATGACATCATTTTTCCTGAAATGTTATTATGAATCCATTAAAAACTAGAGTAAAAGTGAGAGCTATAAAAATGCAGTAAAGTATCATAACTATACATCATATTATATCACCGTGCAATGCATGCTCTTTTTGAACAACCTTCTTTATTTGAAAATGGCTAATTATAAAATGAAATGAGAGAATAAAAATGAAAAATACCTAAATCACTATAGAATTCGAAAGAGATTAAGAAATAAGAACCTCGAAGCACAGAGGAAAGAAATACAGGCAAACATATCACAAGGAAGGATGTAAAACCACTGAGAGTGTGGTAACTTCTATTTCAAAAAAACCCTGAAAGAAATACTATTAAGCAGTTAAACACCACATCAATGGATGGATTAAACTGCAAGTTCAAAGTCTGCTGTCTATTGTACAAGGACTGATGTTCCAGCTATCAAACTACTGGCACTCAGTATTACACAACAGAAATAAATTATTTCATGCTAGGGATTCAAGGGTTGGGTTTGCCTACAGAATTTTACAGAAATACTACTGTTCTCATTCAGGTAAGGAAAAGAAGTACCTACGTCACCATTTTCTTGTCTAAGAAATATTGGTCCTTCTTGGCTCCAATGACTCTGCGAAGTGAGACTTCCTCTTTATCAATCTTAAGAAAACAAAACCCAGTAAATACACATGCCTACTGCAAGCAGCTGTAACTAACACCAGAACGTTTATGACACTTGTTACCAGAAATGACTCAAAAGCAGGTACCATGCTGAAGGCTTCCATAAGACTGAGATCACTTGAGTCTGAAATGACAATCTATGTGCAAAGCAGTTTACTGAACTTACCGGTAACCTGTTGTCGGAATTGTCAAATATAATCTCCACAAATGCCGAAATAACACGAGGACCTGTACCTTCCTAAGAGAAGAGATGTTCTGGTTAGACAGCTGCCACCTTAGAAAAGATTTTGAACTCATTCTTCTCCTCTTTTCCCTGACCCCACCTCCCCTTTCCTCTCAAGGACTTGAGATGCAAGGGCATCTACATAAGATCCAGCACACATTTTTATTTCTGATAATCTTGGCTACACATTCACTGGTGTGCATTATCAACACAATGCACTACTGTGTAATAAATTCCCTTTTGCCAACTGAAACAAAGAAAATTACTTTCAAAATAATTGGCTCAAAATATCCACAGCCCAGCAATTTAACATTTTTGTTGTACCATTCAAATGCATTAGCTTATGCTTTAGTTTTGCTGCTACACGTTCACTTACATGCAACAAAGCCAGTCTCTGCTCTGGGCGAAGATGACTAAACTCATCACTGAGGACAAACTGAATTGCTGTAATAAAATAGGAAAGAAACAGAAAATTTATTCTTTCCTTCAGGGAGACATGTAACAGTTTCATTAACTTAAAACACACTGGTTTACTGCTGTATAATACAATCAAGCTGTTGCTAAAACCTTACAATATTTCTTCACTAAAAACCTTAATCTGCTGGATCTTTATCACTCAACCAGCCGTACAGCAGGATTTATCTGAAGAAGTCATTGTTGCCACATTACTGGTTCACTGCATAATCATTAACAATGCTGAACAATTAGGGATTCATGAGCTTCCTTCTACATAAACACAGCACATAGGCTAGGCTAAAAATATGCTAAAATACTTAGCATTAGACAATTTATAAACACAACTGTCACAAAGCCTACTAACACCTTTAATTAGCATTTTTGCTCCTCCATTAATGCTCCCACCTCACAAAATCCCCCCACAACCTTCTACTAAAAAAATGTCTAAGCTGTGCCAAACTGCTATTGAGCAGAAATTAGCCACTAAGGATGTCTAAAACAACAGCAAATATCACAGTCATCTTTCATGGAGAGCAACTTTTAGAAGAAGTTTCCTCCTGTAAATACTTTTGCCAGCTGAAAGTCTTAGAAGGCCCTTAGTAAGAGAAGCTGAATTCTAGGGAAATACCTGGACTAAGTACTAAACTAGTGCATTGAGATCTGCCTTTCACCACTGTCAAATAATCTCCAGTCTGCCGCTCCTTACTGAGGAGGATCATTTGTTAAACCAAGTTCTAGCAAAAACAAGCAAAGAAACCTGGTATCTTCAGCACCCCTTGGCTAACAAGAAATCCATGCTTACCATAAAAAAAGTTGCTTTTTCCAGATCCATTTCTTCCCACTGAAAATTAGAACACAAAGTATGACATAGTTACAGCTGACATAGGTTAATAGTGCAATGTATCTTAAATGTGGCACAAAAATATTCAAGAGCAGAACCAAAATATAACACAGCCAAATGAAATCTCTAGGGAATGTGATTAACTAGGTAGATGGATCACTTGAGTAAAAGACAGTAGCCCTTTCCCCAGCAAAATGGAACATTAACAGTTGTTTGCTCTACGTGGAACACGCCCTGTGGTATATTACATACAGAAGTTTCCAAAACACAGAATATAATCATCAAATGTAACCAGAACAATAAAAACTATAAAGGAGATGAACATGAATATCATCTGAAATAAAAGTGCAGTTTTAACTAGTGATAAAAGGCAAGTATCAGAACTTACCAATGACATTGTGTTTAGAGCTGAATGGGTCCACAATGGTTTGGTCCCTGTAGCTTCGGAAGCCCTGAATGATTACCTGGTGAGAAGAGGGAGTTATTTTAACAAAGTTCTCTCTGTTCTTCAACAGTTTTTCTACTACAAGGTTTGACAGAATATTTATATCAATTATAATCTGCCTACCCTTCCTGCACACACTCAACTTTCCAGCTCAAGATCAGAAACTTACACCTTGCCCCCCACCTAAGCATCGGTTTAGGGGCAGACTTCTCCCCTAGCAAGAGGTGCTTGTACTTCTGCAGGCCAGAGCACAGCAAGCCAGAGAGTTCCAAGAGGTTTTTTTGTAACAAACTAGACAAAAAAATGGATTTGCCTAAAGTATCATATATAGGAAAGAAAACTGAGTATAACAAGCACTTATTTTGAATTTTTATAATGCAATCTACTTACAGCATGAGAATTTTATTGGCAAATTCTCCAAGCAGTGCCATTGCAGGCTGCAAAAACTGTACCAGACTGCCTATCTCACATGCAATAGTCTCATTTTACTATTCAATCTAAAGGGAAACATAAAAGCAAGCTTGTCTTGGCCCCAATTCACAGCCTAAAGAGACAAAAACATACACAAATAACTTCAAGAGCTATGCAGCCAACAGTCATCTGAAAGCACAACATCAACTCTTTAATTTCAGCAGCATTTTTGAGGTTTGTCAGGCCTAGCAATACACCAGGTACCGTTACAATATCCTAAAACTTCAGCTCTGCATAGCAAGGAAACTGATCCAACCTCCAGCACCGAGCAGCCCGTTCCCCATTCAAAGCTGCAGTGACAGAACAGCAGCTTTGCTCTGCTCAGCACCACAGAAAGCAGCAGCCACCTGAAGGTCTGACACAGGCACATCTTTCAGCAAGAACATTTGAAACAGGACTACAGTTCCCATTTAATAGCTGTGTTCTTTGCCCAGCTCTTCCTCAACAGAAACAGGATACAGTTAAAACAGTGGCAGTGTTTCAGCAGGACAGCTACAATACACTAAAAATTACTTCATAAGAAGACACAAAAACAGCTTGCAAGATACTTCTCAATATTATTAGTGCTGAAGCTTAAGATATGAAATGACTTAGATTTTTTGTTTGTAAGGTCTATGGCCCCATCACCATTTTCTATTTCTCTGAACATGTCGTTCCTTCTGTCACACATTCAAGTATTAAAGGAGCCCAGATTCCAGAAAATGAGCAGAATACTTTTTATTCAAGAAGCACATACAAAACTTTAGCAAAAAGAAACCTAGAAGTGGTACTGCAAACTTTCAAGCTGCAAACCTTTCCTCAATACTATGAAGGGCTCTGTTAAGTGTACACCCCAGCACCTCAAGAAATATCTACCTTCAGAACCGCATTCATAGTCTGCCACATTCTGGTAGTGCTAAACAGTGGGGGGGAAATCCTGCCACAAAAAGTACTGGACAAAAGACTGGGAGAAGGAAATGCCCATATTTATTCATGTCAAGTTTGGTCTTCAGTCTTTCTTCCATTATGTGACAGACCACTATCAAGTATTGCTGTGGAAAACTCCTCTTACCACCTGTTTGTACTAAGGGATTAAAACCATCTCACCAATATTGAATGAAAATGCCATGTCAGATAGCAAATCAAACACTGGAATTTATAAAAATCAAAATTAAATAAAACTTTAAGGTATTAACTAGCTTTTAGTCAGAACCTAAGAGGCCTTCTCTTCCCAGGCACCATGGCTTTCTGGTCAAATTTTCTTCACAGAATTTCATTAACAGAATCTGAAGCTAAGAACACAGGTAGGCAGCAAATTACTATCCTTGACCATCAAGCATCAGACCGAAGCAGAAGCTATTTCAGAAAAGGAACAGTGTTCCAACAGAGCTTCCTTCAATACTCTGCCTGACTAAACCTCCTCTGAACCGCAGTTGTCTGTGCCCCCTCTCCTTAGGCCACATACAGTTTTCCTGAACCACCTGCACTGTATTGGGATCCACTGCACTGGGAGCAATCAAGGATTTCAGAACTTAATGGACCAAACTACAGAAAGCAAGTTTAAGACAACGTAGGGACCAAAGACTACCTGTGGCTGGGAACACAAACACCCGACCTTCCCTGAAATACAGCCTCCCTCATCTGCCAGATGGAGACTTTTGCAGCAAGCTCAGTGCCAGCAGCTTCCAAAGGAAAAGCAGGAACAGAATATCTTAATCAGGTCTTGCCACTGACCCTAGGTCACAGCAACGATGTTCATTCATTTTGATTTAACATATTTAACAAAAAATTATTTTACAAAACTCAAACGTTCTGAGACAGCGCTGCTTCCAAACTCACTAGATTTCAAGGGGAAGGGAGAAACTAAAAAATGGGCAAAAAAGTTGGTCTCTACTGCTTTTCATTTTTTCACATAATACATAAACATCTGAATTGGAATCATTAATTTACTTGATTCTCGTAAGAACCTGAAATTATCTACAAAATTATAACCCCAAACAATTATTATCTCTTGACTATTGCTACAGAAGCACAAACTTCCACCACACTCAGGCACCACGGCAGAGGGACACAGGCAGACTGAATACCATCATCTTCTCCCCAAAGCTTTTCTCTTGATGGTTTATCACTTCATCCATCCTACATATTCTGATACCTCATGGCTTCTTCATTGCCTTGTATCAACCCAGATTAAGACTTAAACATTTTTAATGTCCAAACTCCAGGAACAACTTCTGGAAAGCAACAAAACAGAGGATGCTGATGGAATCAAATTAATTCTCATCCTTTTTATTCTCATATCCACACATTGTTACACATTCCTCTACAGCTCCTGTAACAGTATTGGTTATTGGTATCAGCCACCCAAATTTGCTTCTTTTTGTTTTCCTCACAATGAAACGTTTCCCCTGTTCTGAGATAATCTGAACTCACTCTGTATATCTCCATTACTGTTTGCTTTTGAGTAATTAAAATCTGGAGAGCAAAAACCCGTATTCAAAGTCTTTAAAGCAATGTGCCCATCTATGATGATTAATCAAGAGTGATTTACAAAAGTACGATCAAAAGGCATTTGAAACACTGCCCAGTCAGCCAAACATTAGATTAAACCTTGGTATCTGTGTAGAACATGCACCTTCAAAGCTAATAAAGTACTGTTCTTAAGAAAACCACCCACAGGGTGTGAGAAACAGGTCAATTTTGAGTCCAGCAGGAAATGAGAATCCTGGTAGGCTTTGTACGAACACACATATGCAACAAAACGAAAGCGGGAATCAAAATCTGTGCTAAAGCAGCTACAGGGAAATTGCAGAAGTAATACAGTGATGACCTCAAAAACTGTTTGAAAAAGGTGTGTACCAGGATTTTTTTAACTGAGCCACAGATGTTTTGCAAGGGTGAAGCTTAACAGGTAAAATGGTTCGTGCCCGGGGACCTGAGACAGCATCCCAAGGCAGAGACCCCACAGTTCGAACAGCTGAACCTTTGGGTACGAGCCTTCCGCGGCCGGAACACCGGGGCTGGCGTACAAAGGGGCCCCGCGAATAAGTCTCGGGTCCATGAAAGAGACCCCAGCGCCACTTCACACCTGCAATGAATGAAAAGGGAGCAGAAAACGAGAGAAAGCGCCGCCAGCCCAGCCGGCGGTAGGACCTGACCCGTGGCCGGGCCGGGGGCGCCTCCCTCAGCCTGGACCTCGATCCGCCCCCCGGGGCAGAGAAGATCGAAGCAAAGGCCTCCGAGCCCGCCGCAAGCTCGCGGGTCCCCTGCTGCGGGCCGGGCAGATGTGAAGGTGCAGAGCCCCCAGCCCCGGGGCGAGGCGGGCTGGGTTAACCCCCTAGACCGGGCACAGGCCGCACCGCACACTGCGGGCGGCGCGAATCCCGCCGGCTCACCTGCTTGATGTACATGGTTGCCGACGATGGGGTAGGCCCGCCAGGCTGGCGTTCAGCCCGCCCTCGCCGTCTTTTTCCGGTCCGAACGCTCGGCTTGATCGCGGGTCTCCACCGCCGCTTCCCGCCCCCTCAGCCGGCCCCCGCTTTCCGCACAGGGCCCGCTCACCCCTCACGCAAACAAAATGGCGGCGGACCCTCCCCGTCCCGTCCTGGCGCAAACCATTCAGCACCACTTGGAGGGAGAACTGCGGAGCAGAGAACGCGCTCATGTACAGCCGAAGAAGCGACACCACGTGGAGCAGCGGGAATTTCCTTTTTCTGATCTTTCAAAGTGCCTCGGTGGTCTTTTGGGCTGCGCTGCTTAGCGGGGAAGGCAGGCCACTCTGCCTTCTGGGCGCCAGGATCCCCCCAGGGACTTAGGAGAAGTGGTTTCTCCCGTCGAGGGGCGGATTGGGCGCCAAAGGCAAGTTGAGGCGAGCGGAGCGAGTGGCGGCGCGCGCCTCTAGGGGGCGCTGTGGGGGCCGCCCTGAGGGGCCGCTTGCGCGGGAGGTCAAATAAACACTCGGTCTGAAGACCCGGCTTCCGTTCGAGGATCTAAAAATGATTTAAAAAAATTATAATCAAAAATAGGCATCAGCAGCCTTAGGGCTACGCTGGCCGCCCTTTGCCTCAGGGCACCCGCTCCCTCAGCCACCTCCTTCTGGCTGTGTAGGGCTGGGAGCCGAGCTCGGCATCCACAGGGGAAAAGTCTGGGCGAAGCCAAGGAGGTGCCCGGGGTGAGCTGGGCAAGCAGCGATGGTGAGAAACATTCTCAGGAAAAGAGCTTGGCTGGAGTCTGTGCCCGCTCCTTCGCCTCGCCTCGCCACTATCCAGCTCCCCGGAGGAGCTGTCAAACACACAAAAATAAGCAAAATGGTAGGAGAGAAGCATTAATTTTCACCTCATCTCTTCCATTTATGGTGATTTCAGGTGTTGTGACAGCAGTCGGGGTGAGACATCTCAGAGAAAATGCAATTTTCGGTTTGACAGTGCTCCTTCAAAACTGCGGCTCTAGCCAGCACTTCTAGACACACAATGGAATTCCTCCTCTGAGCCTTTTAACACTAATAAAAACTAGATTTAAACAGAAAGGTCTAGTTTCTACCTCTCCTAGAATAATAGATGGATGAATTACCTCTCTTCTCTAATGGGAAAATCTCACCAGTCTCAGACATTCTTAAATGCCGTGTAATTAAATGGTTTTACTAACAGCCCTAAAAGAGGCTATTGTAACAGATTTTACCAGCACCTGTAAAGAAATGGTCTATTGTTTCTTCGGAAAACATAGGGCTTTAAAAAAACTAAAGCGTTTAATGGTTGCTCCAAAAACAAAAATGAAAATTTCCTGCCTTATTTGGCTTTTCAATAGCTTAGTTCAATGTGACTGAGGGAAAAAATATTTTCCCTATTTGCATTTTCAAAATCCCTTTCATATTATGATTTCAGGGAATTTTAAATCCTCAAATCTTACAGCACCTTTCTGGGATTATTTTGTGTACTAAATTTACTCTTCTTTGCTTTTTCTGGGGTGAAGCGAGTTAGAGATGCCGGTAGTTCGAGTCCCAGATGGCTGGCCCATCCAAGGAGACTCCTGGAAGGGGGAAAAGAGAGTTGAAGAAAAAAAATGAAAGTCAGATTCCTCACTTTTCCTTACTACACAATGAAACAATCTTCTACCTGGTTAAAATAATTATTTACATCTATTTTTGTGTTAACATTTTCATTTTAACCAAGTCTTCTTGAAAACCCTGTGCCAGGATATCTCCTCACTAACAATCTTCTGCTGCTAAAGACACAGGTGGATGTGGACAGACCATCCCTGCTTCTCAAGGCAGTATAGTTGTTAATTTGGCCGGTTCTAAAGTTCATTCTGCTTTGTCTTCTGCCTTTAGAGGTACAGGATGCCTTGAGTCACATTTTAGAGATTTCCTTTATAATTCAGAAGCTGTAGTTCACTTAATCATAAACTCCCAGAGCAAGGAATTAATCTACCTGCCCTAAAGCTGGTTCCAAGGAAAAACCTGTGCAGAAAGCCATGTTGTGGCAGCTTTGTGTTCCCCTTGGGATGCCCTTTGCAGCTGCAGTGTGCCTGGAGCTCTGGGCTTTGTGGTTTTCAAAACCCTAACACTTAAGGAGTTCAGAGAAACCAGCTGAGGAAAATTTGCCTTTTCTCTTGACTGCTGCAACGACATTGTTGTGCCTGAATGCACCAAGTCTTGTTGTAAACCCTGTGTCAAGCCAAACTCCAGACAGTTTCCTGTGATTGAGGTGCACCAAGAAGTGTATCATTCTATTATTAACAAGCACAAACAAGGACCTGGGATCTCTTTTATTTCCAGGTGTTTATTCTCTCTTGAAGACTTTGGATATACAGCACGCTCCCACAGTTTGGAGAGGGCTCATGTGCATACAAATGTGCACAGACACCACAGTATATTTATTCCTAAGAATAAAATCACATCCCACTGATATTCCATCAGCAAACATTCTCACCAGTGTGACATGCTTGCAAAAATAGCAACTGTATTCATTAAGGATTAAGTGGCAAATGATTGTCTGGTTCAAAGAGTGTTTCAAATACTCAAATAAGGCCCCTGCACACAGGTTTTGCCACATAGTTTTTAGAGATTGTACTTGAGGGAGTGGTGTGTTGAGGTGCACATTATATTTTCTCTTACTCTTTTGATTTTGTAGTACTTGCTGAAAATATGCTTCCAACCCAAGTGTGATGCATGTCAGTTTTATTCTGTCAAGCTGGTGTGGCTGTAGGAGTGCAGAAAGCTGGCAGCTCGTAAAACAGAGCTCTCTATTCAGAACCTGCAAACATATAATCAGTGCGTGCTAAGCGAGGAGTTCACCTGGCTTCAGGAGGTGCTGCAGAGATTTTTTTCCATGGCCCTGCTTTACAAGCAGAGTTTTTGTATAAATATGCTTGAATTAGACAATTAGCATCAGAAAGGAGGAAGTGGGAACACTGCTTTAATTCATCTAGTCTTCATCAGCATAAAAATATGTCAAGCGGTTCTTTCATGAAACTTAATGGGAGCATATAGATGGGATTTCAGTTCTGTAGAATTTTTTTCTTTTCTCAGATAGTAGAATTTCTCTCAGAAAAAAAAAATGTTAAACCTATTGTGGGGAGACACAAAGTACTTTTAAGTGCTATTAACCTCTTCTATTACCACTTTCAGTTGTGAACCAACACTTGTATAGGCTGCTTTCATTCATGAATGGCTGCAATCACTGAGGTATTTACTGCTTTTTTCAAAGGCCTGTAGAAATCAGGTTCACTGCAACATCAATCTCTTGTGCTCCATCACATGAAATCGTTAGGGGAGGCAGAACTTCTGGAGACAGTTCTTAGTGCTGGTGTTACAGTAGAATCTCAGGAGCAAACCAGGGAACTTGGATTTCGGTTGACTCTTTGATTAGACCCTGCAGAAACCAGTGTCCAATGGCACTTTGAACTCAGAAATTCCAATGTCCTACTTCCAGGCTGGGGAACAAAGGCAGTGATAAAGGATCTTGCCCAAGGTCAAGCAGGGTAACAGTGGGACAGCCAAGAATTCCTCTTCTCCTAGAACACCCAATCCTGAATCCCAAGGCAGCAGGGCCATAATGCGTCTTTCTCTTACCTCTGAACTCACTAGAGATTCCAGCAGGCCAAGTAAGAGAAACCAGTTCTTTCTTGACAGACCCTGGCACACGCATCCATCTCAATGCAGAAAATCCACTATGGTGAAAAAAATGCAAGCAAACCACACCTGTGCTTCCTTTCCAACAATTTCTTTTTGTCTTGAACAAATCACTGAGCTCTGTTGCTCTCAAAACCTGTAGTGACCCCTGCCTTGCAATGCACAGTCTGACCCCTCAGCAGTACCTGCAGAAATGACTGTAATTTTGACAGTGAGCAACTGCCTGCCACAAAACCTAGACGTGGCAGCCCTAAGCCTGTAAGAGCCTTAAAAGAATCTCGGTTTGGTAAGGGGTGGATGTAATTACAGGTTCAGACGCTGGCTGCACAGCATTAGCCAGTGACATCTCTGTTCCATGGTGGGTACCTGTTTCCACCACCCACAGACCCTGTCCTTGCTCTTTTTTGTCTCCTGCTCCTTGCCCCTACCACAGTGTGTCCCAAGGGCTGCCAGGGTGATGCAGGGATTTGGCTGGGAGGCATCTATATGAAAAATACACATGTAAAGCACCAGAGGGGGTTTTTTTGCTTCTCCTTTTCTGACTCAGTTTCTAGTCACTTTAAACAACTCAAAACAATCAGACAGCCTCTATTTTAAAAATTTACGTTTAAAAAAAGTTTCTCTTGATCACTATGATCCTTTGAATGTGTAAAGTTAAATAATTTTTGTTGACTGTTAAGTATTCATCCATAAACCCTTTAATCCAACAACATTTTAGGAAAGCTAACATGTTTGTCAAGAAGAGTGTGGCGGGGTAAAACATCGGCGTGGAATGAACAGAGAAAGGCTTCCTTTTGAAAAGAGAGTAAGTTATTACAAATGAATCTGCCACAGGTTTACTAAGGAAAACAGTTGTTTTGCTCATCATCTTTCAGCCGAGCCTCTCTGTGAATAAAACGTGGTTGTGGTTGAATGAATTTCCCTCGCCTCGCCAATTTGATAAACGCGGGCATTGTGCACAGGCGGAGCGAGCGCCGCTCCCGGGGCCGCGCCGGGAGCGCTGCCGGCCCCGTCACATCCTGCCCGAGGGGAAACCAGAGATGCCTAAAAAAAAAAAAAAAAAAAAAAAAAAAAAGCTTTCTTGCATTTGGAAATTTTCTGAAAGAAAGCCTTGCTCTCTGTTTTTTCTATTTTAAACTCCGAAGAAGGGAAGGGACCTGCATTGAGCTGTTTACGGGGCCAGCTGTGCTGGAGGGCACCCATAGATCCAGCTCCAGACCTGGTTTTGGATGGATAAACACGAAGGAGAAGTGAATCAGGGATGCTGGATCCCACAGATCTGTTGCACCCGGTAGCTGCCCTAGCAGTGAGGGTGGCAGCCCACAGCATCCCTTGGCTTCAGTAGGGGCGTCCCTGAAGAGAGCCTGGGTCGGCACCAGCTCACAGGCATCAGGCAAGGGGTGACTTCTTTCAGGGGGCTGTATGACAGTCCTGAGGCCAGCACCTGCCCATCCATCAGTAGGGCTGAGAGGCAGCCCACAGAGGACAGGATCAACTGGTTCTCATCAAAACATATCATAAACAAAGGTAGAAATCTGAAGATCTGTTTAGTCCCAAGCTCCAGGTGAAAGATTGCCAGCTCAGACAGCAGTGCAAGACTAGGAAATAGGGAGGTGAAATAAAAGCAGTCACTTTTACTTCCAAAAAAATGTCCTAATGTTCAAGCAAACAGTAAATGCAATCCCAACAGTAGGAGAGCCACACAGACATAAATACATGTCCAACATCTGCAGGACTGGCTGCTTGCTCTGAAGGTGTGCCTGCAGGAGGACTGATTCTTGCCCTCACACAAAAGGGGTGAGGAACCAAGGGGAAGCAGCAGTGCCTGGCTTGGCCCTGGAGGTGTTGCTGGTTCGATGACATAATTGACTAAAAGGATATTTTGCCACCTGTTCCCAGCAGTGGTAGAACAGAGACTGACTGAGGGTCATGGAAACTCCTTGGAGAAACTAGGGGATGGACGCAGAGAAATCTCTGAATGTCTGCACTCAGCACATGTGATGAGCCAGACAGTGGGACAGAGGCAGAAAGAGCCTGTGTAGGTCTGTGACCCAGACTGCCTCATTTTGGGTCAGCTTTTTCAGTCTTTGTGGCCAGTACAAACAAAATTATGACTGACAGAGATGCCACACTGGAAATCTCACTTCCACAGAGCATCCTGAAATTCTGAAAAAAAAAAACCCCTTTCCCGTTGCCTCTGCTCTTAATTAGCACCCTGGAAGGAGGTGGCTGCAGTAAATTTGTAATTAGGTTAGAACAAAAATAGTTATTTAGGCTGACCACATCCATTCAACAAAGTAATACATGTCTAAAGTGATCAGAATCACACTGCCTGGGCTTTACTCCCTCTTTAAGCCATCCATCTACATCCTCGGGACCCACAAACAAATGTGATTTTTTAACCACAGAACCAAAACAAGCCCCACGAAAAGGCAGCCTCCTTTCTGCAAGGCATTTTCACACTAAGGCAGGTGAGTTGCTGACCTTATGGCATCTGACTGACTTTAACAAGCTGCAGCAACTTCACCTGACACCAGCTGGCCTCCCCTAAGTGTGACATTTCCCCATGGGCTTTGAAGATCAAAGGAAAACAAAGATAACTTCCAGTTTTGTCATGGAAACTGAAACCACTGCCCCAGGGACTATTTTGGGCCTCACTCCCCATTAGCGCTCAGCTCAGCGTTTCTCAGGCTCTTCCCAGGCGGAGCCCAGGGACACAGCAGGACATTGTCCTATCACATCCAAGCTGGCAGGCTTCCCCGGTGCAATTTTCACCGTTCGGTCCGGATAACAGGCATCTTTATTATCTTTTCCAGCCCTCCAAGGAAGTGTCTTGCTGTTTATTCTACACGATCTCTCCTAGCCCTGGCCTGCTGTGCCAGCTGCCTCTTCTTGCACCCCCAGCTCCCTCACAGAGGGAGGATGAAGAAGGAAATGAGAGGAGAAACCGAGATGGGAACACTGTCTGAAGCCTCTTGGCAGCCTCCCGTGCTGTCTGCAGACATTTCCCACGTGTCCCGACAACCTTTCCCCAGGATCCCACAAGCCACAGCACTGAGTCTGGCAGTAGCTGGCTGTGCAGAAGTCTTCTGCTTCTCCCTTCTTCATGGCTGAAGTGTGTCCCCACCAGATCTCACAGAAAAGCTCCTCTCAGCTGACTTTAGTAATCAGAACTGCCGGGAGCCACTTTAACACTCAGTAGCTCCGGGAACAACTTACCCTCCCCTTCTCTCCACTGGTGGTCCCTGATCAATTCTCTCGAGCATATCTGCCTGCCTCTGTCATGCTGACTGCCAGAAAACCAGCTGCTCTTCACAGCTGGATTTAGTAAACTGAACCATGTCAGTGCTTTAGCACTCAGTAGCACACAGATTTCTTGCCCCCACCCAGGGCTCCCATCGCCTGGCACAGTGGCTGCAGTGACTGTCTGAAAGTGCTCCGCAATTTGGTTTTGTTTTTAACTAATTAATACATTATATCCTGGGGGAAAAGAACAAAAAACTCATTAAAAAAGAAAAAAAAGAAAAAAAAAAGAGCAAAACCCCACAACAAACTCTCTCTTCTAATGAGGAACATATGGACTTACAAGCACAGTACAATAAATACATCATGGTAACAAGATTTTGTGCTGAGGATAGTCTTTGTCATAGGTCTAATATGCATTGCAAACATATGAAAAAAGCTTTATGCCTTTCTCAGAATGAGATTGATGTCATTATCCCTGATGCAAGACAGGATCCAGAGACATACAGATAAGCCTGTGAGAAACATTTAGAGAGAATTTCAGGTTTTGCTCTAGCACCAAAATGCTTCTCACATGAGCAAAGCCACATCAACAAAGCTCTGTTTTACCAGCAGAGCAGAAATATCCTCTGCAAAAGTGAGCTGTCCTGTGGAAAACACAGTTTTGCTGCTGTTGTCCTTTTCTATATACTCAAGGGACCCATCTGGTCAGCTTGGTCAGTCCAGGTCTCGCTCACTTCCTTTATGCTTCTGACAAATGTGGCTGTGCCAGCAGGACCAGCTGCATCACTTGCCCTGGAAATCCACAGGGAGAGCCCACAAGTGATCCCAGACTGCCTGACCCCTGGGCTCTCTGTTAGCCACAATAATTACTCAGGGCAATGTGGGCATTGCTGGGGAGAGCTCAGGCTGCGAGCATAGCTAGGAGATGAGCACAGTTCTGCTCCATCCCTGTTAGGAATGTCTTCACCCTGGCCAGCCGCTCTGGGCCCAAGCTCAGGCTGCGAGCATAGCTAGGAGATGAGCACAGTTCTGCTCCATCCCTGTAGGAATCTCTTCACCCTGGCCAGCCGCTCGGGGCCCAGCCGGATGGAAGTTAATGGTCATGCTGGAATTGGTGTCAATTGATTTTCCAGTTAACTTGACTTAATGTGATTGGAGGCATTAGAGCAGAGAGGATAAACCCGTTGTTCCAGTTGAGTCCCCTAGACCTCAAATGCCATTTCAATGCAGAGGCAAGTCTTAGCTCCAATTAGAACAAACGGCTCCTTAAAATAAAGATTTAATGGAAAGACTCATCCATGGCCTAATCTGAATCCCAGTGTTTGGGGGCTCTTCTCCCCACCAAGGCAATCGGCTTTGGTTCAGGGCCTGGAGGCAGCTCACAATGTATGGGCAATTTAATAACAAGATGACTCACCCACAGTCTGCCTTACAAAGGAATCTCAGAAATGGAGTATCACTGTGACAGAAATAAACCACTATTCACGCACAGACAAGCCCCCCAACCCCTCCCTCAAAAGAAGAGAGCCCATAAAATCTGCATTGTCATGTCACTTGGGAGACATAAACCTGGTCCAACTAACACTTACTCAAATGTTTAACTTTACTAACATGACTAGCTTAGAAAACCAAATCTGGAAAAATGCTTATGCCAAGGGGATTTGAAGCTCAAACTGAGGCCTTTATCAGTTTGCCTTTCATTTCTGAGCCTCTAACAGTCCCAGCAGATCACAAACCTTTATGTGGTGCCTGTTCTGAAGTCCCAGTCATCACTGCAGCTAGCATCGGCCGAGGCTGGGGCAGGATTTCTATTAAAGGTCTTTCCCACTTCTCCTCATGCAGAGCATGTCTTATGTGTCCCATGGCTCCCAGGAAAGCTTGTGTCCTAGAGATGCTTTCTACCCATGAGCTGCCCAGCACAGGTCATATTCTGGGATATGAGAACAATCCCTGACAGAAATATGGGAGTCCCCAGGCAATCCCTGAGGCCCTTTACGGTTCTTTCCCCCTTTCTATCTACCACTGTCACTCCTGATCTTGAGTTGCTGCCTTTATGGGCTTGTTTGGTGTCCTGCTAGGATTCCCAGAAGCTACCAATAACAGCCAGTGACTTTGATAGGCTAGCACATGAAAGGGACATCTAGGGGCCAGACTTCTCAAGAGCTAGACAAGGCTGGAAGGAGTGCTGAGCATTTCAGCTGTTGCTGCAGAAGCCATTTGTCTTGATAACTTTTACATTCCCTGCTAGTGTTCATACGCAGGACACATAGGGATGTATCACCACCACTGATGGAAAACATGAATGGATTTAGAAAGCTTTACTTGTATGTCAGAGTACCTTGATTTTTGAAGCTGAAATAAAAAGATTGAAATGACCCCAAAGTTTCTAATGCAATGGTAAAATAAAGTAGGACTTTACAACTGAGGCCCTGGTGTCAGAACTCCATTTGATTTTCTCTGATGACTCAACCTATTTCACAAGCTATTTTCATATTTCCTATTTAGCAAACTTACTCATGTCTCAGTAAAAGCCTATGATGTGATAAAGCCAAGAAACCGTAATGTGTGGTACTGGTAACACCTCCCACGTAAAAAAAAAAATCCCACTTCCATATTTATGTGGCTCTGCAAATTGGTTCCTGCCTTTTTCTCCCCAGAGAGTGAGCTGGCAGTGTGTCTACTCTCCAATTAACATGAAGCTGTGAAAAGTGGAGATGCAGGGTCAAATTCACCATACCTGGGGCCTCACACATTTTTTTTCCCATGTTACAGGCACATTTGGACCTTTGACTTCCCTGCAAGGCACGTGTTGTTTTTAGCATACAAATGACAACGCCTGCAGAATGCATTCTTCATTCATGCTTTGTCTCCTAAAAAAAGAAGCTCCCACCATAGGGCAAGAAGCTAAGAAGAGCTGCCTACCTTGTGGTGCTCAGGGACTGGGGATGGGCATCTCAGGACCAATTCCCCATGGAGCAGGTCAATTTTACCTGGGTTTTACTGGTAAGGATGCAATTTCTACCTATTGGAAAGCTCTTTAGGCAGGAAGAAGCTGGAGAAAGCCTGTGCTTTGTAACCAGAATAGACTGGAAATCACACCAGCAAATGTATGGACTAAAAAGACATTTAGGGACACTTAAGGACAGCACCCACTCATCCAACTCCACCCTAGATTTCTTCACAATCTGATCTGCAATGATGTAAAGATATGTATTTTTTGTGGCAGTTTCTTGAATGCTTGTTTCTCTTGGAGACAGAAAGGAAAGGCAGCATGTGCAGAGCAGAGCCAGAGGCTGAGCAACTGCTCTCATGCCTACAACATAACTGCTCCTTGCAAGCCTAAAAGCAAGGGACAAAAAGCTACATAGCACAAGCCCTGATCAGTCCTCCAGGATCTGAAACAGGTCTGGGAGGCACCAAGCTGTCCAGGACACAAGGGTGCACCATCAGGAGTGTGAATGGAGAGATGTCACATCCCAGCACAGTGCTGAACTAGTACTTCCATAGGCCACAGAACTTGAAAAACCCTCTTTTCTCTGATATTTCCTCCCATCTTCTGTGGATTCTGGCATTATAATGGATAAGCTCTAACTACAGCTTTGTCTCGGAGTATAGCCCTGCCATCTTTCCCTCATTTGCCTCTTCTGAAGTCTGAAAGCATCCTGGTAGCAGCCTTCCCTTTGCTGTTATAGCAAGGATTTCTGCTTTCCATCAGAATTTTGGTTTTGAGGCCCCTATTCCTCTGCGAAGCTTAGCTGGCAGATGGACACAGGCACATTGAGCCAGCCAGCTCAGCCTTCCACCCTTCAGCTCTGACATTCCCCACATACCTTCCTGATTGAGCTTCCATCCTTAGCAATGAGCCACTCAAACCCAAGCTCATTTGGGCTACAAAAGCCTCCTAAATCTTCCATCCTACCAACCCTGGTGAATTTCCTCAGTGCACAAACCACAAAACATGGGTGGAACTGTTCCTTTCCCCAAGGATGAAGATATGTATTGGGTGCTGCTGTCTGGAAGCACAGAACCAGGGCCCTGCCCTGCATATGTGAGTTCACACACGTTGCCTTTTCCTAGGTAGGTGCTACCCCGATTTGACACACTCACCTTCATATATTGGTGCTCAGATCACAGCACTGAAGTAGCAGAGCAGGCACCAGCATGAGCATGGGAACACAACCCTCTGGGAGGCAGCACTTGCATCCCAATCTGACTTGGATGCTAGGACTTTCTTTAGCAAGAAGGAGAGGTGAATTGAGCCTCTCCAGCCAAGAAGAGGGGACCCCTGCCCTGAGCAGGAGCATAAACATTGGTCTCCTGTGTCCAGGCATGACAACAACTCCTCTTCAGGCTCCCACAGGGCTGTGGCCTTCTATCCTTGCTGAATCCCAGCCCAGCATCTCGCCCTGCTAAAGCTATCCACCAACACACCGTGCTTAAAGCCCAGGATAAGAGCTCCCCTCCAAACACAAAGTGCTGCCCTTCCCTCTCTGCTAATACCTGGCTCCTTCCCCTGGCCTGTGATCTTTGCCAGCTGCCGTGGTCAAAGATCAAGGTCAGGAGTCCCTCTGTTAACCCCTTCAGCCTTGTGCCCTGCAAATATTCCATCACTGACTACTGAGGGTTTCAGCTTTCCAATCCTTAAGACACAAAGCTGGTTGTCTACCCAGAAGGGTTTACTGCAGTTTTAATGAGAGCTGTTGGCTGCTCTGTTTCTGTCCAGGTTGTAGGTCTCAGTGCTCTGGACATGGCCACTCTCACTAAGCTCAACAGCCTTTCTGCCTGGGTGCTTGCGTGGGCTGAGAGGCAGAAAGCCCTTTCCACAGTTTCCCAAGGGGACCAATCAGGTCTTTCAGAAAATTAATTGATCTGCTCTTACTAGATCATCTGCCTTATTCCCTGGCTGCTGGTTTCCATGCTCAGGTTTCCCAGAGCCCAGGCAGGGCTGCTGACACATCCCTCTGTCACTGGGTAAGGAATCCAAGGCACATCTCCAGTAAGACCTTCTCATCTGTCAGGTTTACTTCCCTGGAGGTAAGAAGTTACGAATGGATGCATATGTGCACACATGCTCTGTAACCCAGATATTTGCCATAGATTTTTTCAACTCGGTAATTTGGAATTGCAGATCATAAATATGCTGCAGTGATGATCCAGAAAAAGCCTAGAAAATTCAAGATGAAAAGGGGTAAGAAATGCATTATTCTTTTTTTTTTTCATTTAAAAAAGTGAAAAGACGAGTATCACCCACAGGGCCTGGCTCCTGGCACCCAGAGGTGCTGCATGCCACACACAAGCTTTGCTCTCAGGCCCAGGACAAGTAGCATCCCTTGTCATGGGTTGGAAGGAAGTGGGGGCCGTGCCTAGTTCAGATTTTCATCTTCAGCAAGATGGTAAATCTTATATAAACCATGCATGAATCAAAACAGAAGTGCCTGCCTGGCTGCTGGGAAGTGACGCCACCGTGACTCATGTCATTCTGTTTAAAACAATCCTCCCCCTCACCTTCTCCCCTCTGTAGTGATGCACCTTGGTGGCTTTTCAGCACACAGCACAGTGATGCTTTCCCATCTCTTCTACCCTCTTACACCACTTTTACACCATGGTGTTTTTCTCAGGTGACCTCTCCTGCCATCAAGATCTCCCAAAGCACTCTCACAGATCAATCCAAGTACAACAAACAGCTTTATTTTCCTGGCATTTTTTAACTTTATTATTTTTTACACACCATAAAAACCATTGCAGTTTTTTTTTCACATTCACGAGATCTCCTGGAAATTATTGCCATTTCCCATACATATTACATATTAAAAAATACTAAAAAGGTCAACAGACAGAGACACTCATTCTGAACTCCCTGTGGACACAGAAGCCAATGTGAGCAAGACAGAAATAATTTTTTCTGGACAAAGGCTGACTAGAGGTGACCACACACTCTAAGCAAGTCACATAACACTGAAAAGACCACTTGACCATACACGATACACAGTGAGAACACTTGGGAAGGGATGGAGAAAAAGTTGTTTTGGAGCTGAAAGCTTGTCAGGTTTTTTTGGTGTGAAGTCCAGCAGTTACAGTGTTTTACAGTTGGGAAGTGGATGGGATGAGGATTGTTGAGACATTCAAGTACTCTAGGGCTGTTCTTAAAAAAACAGATAAGAGGACAATAGCTCAGCAGGGTAGCTGATAGACCTCAAGTCCCTGCTTTACTTAAAAGCACATCCAGTACAAAGGCAAATACAGAAGTACAGGAAATGCCACACCTGAATGGACCCACTGGCGGCGGGTTGGTATCCAGTTACACTGTGGACAATACCTGACACTTCGGAGGCTGGAGCACAGGGGATGTTCACCTGGTTGTGCAGCAGTGTCCTGGAAAAGGTGCTCCCTCTCCCCACTCCAGCCCTTTGCTACCTGAAACATGACACAGGAGAGGGGAGGAGGAAAGCCAGAGGAGGATTTGAACAAATATTCACTCTCGCCACCTCTGTGGTTGCAAAGGTAGTGCTTTTCATTTTGCTTGCTTCCCTGCTGCTGCTGTTTATTGCTTGAAGCTTTAAGTGAGGGTCTTTTCAAAAACAAGATTGGAAGAAATGGGAACTGAGAACATACTAAATGGATTTCTCATTGTTCCCCAGGAATCTGGAAATACAGTAGTGGGTGCACATTGTGTGGTTAAAACCCTAAAAAAGCACTTTGTATTTCTTAAAAAAAGGACAATAAAAGTTCAGAAAACCTGCCATGCTTAGACCTCTTGCATTTTACAGTCACAGCATATGGGAAGTATGACCCATGACAACCACTCCATCTCAGAGTAAGTGGATGAAGTTTCTCTATTGCACATTCATGAAATGTTCTTGTTGGGGATCACAGTTTGGATCAGGACCACACCAGCTCCAGGCTCCCCACGGTGCTCAGCAGGATGAAGATGCCGTCATCGGGCTGAGCTTCAGCTGGTGCACAGGAGAGTGGATGGGCACGGAACTCAACACTGAGGTAGGAAAGGCAAAGCACGAGCCCTCAAAGTTTTTGCCTAAAGTCAGTTCCTCTGCAAAGAAAGACGCAGCTTCTCTCTTGCACGAGGTGACAGGGGGGCTGGGGGTGGAAGACAAGATCTCTGACTCGTATTGCAGCAACTGGCCCATGAAACCGAAGTTGGGTGAGATCAGGCTCCGGCGCTGCTTGATGTAGTCAAAGGCTTCGTCCAGGCGCAGCTTCTTTGTCTTCATGAGATAGGCCATGCAGATGGTGGGGGAGCGCGAGATCCCCGCCTCGCAGTGCACCAGGATCTTGCCGCCCGCTCGCCTGACGTAATCTGGGGGAAAAGCCATTGCAGACATCAGCTGTTGTGGGGCATGGAGAGGACACCGACACACCCAGGGCTGGGGACACAGCCAGTCTACCAGCAAAGAGAGGCCTGCTCTTCTGTTGGGTACTAGGGTGACATGGAGATTATCAGACAAGGAGGACAAAACCCAGCTTGTGACATACCTGAGCATGATTTCAGAATCTGTGGACCTTGATTTGGTTCTTTTTGCATTTTTTAGAAAAGTCCATCCCTGTCTCCTTCGTTGTGCCTACTTCTCTTTTGGAACAACTGACATTCAAGAGCATTGTGATGCAGGCGGTGCTGTAGCTGCATTTCTCTGCCTGCAGCTCAAAATGTTGTGTAAAGCTAAGCCCGGCCAGCCCTCCCACTACCTGGTCACTCAAAAACTGCAGGGGCTGTCATCATCTTTGCTAGAAAAACAGGATTTTTCTTCAAAATCCTAACTCCCTGCTTGGCAGCAAGCAGCAGTACCAGGAGATACCCTTGGGTGGAGAGGCTGAGCTTAGTCCCTGGGGCCTCACCACAAAGCAGACAAGCACTGGTAGGCAGCTGCTAATTATAGCCTGGTTAAAGGATGCTTGGACTTAAGTCAGGATATAAAAGGCTTATGCAAAGTACCCATTTTACACAACAGGAGCCACTGTGGTTACTCACACAACACAATGATTGTTATTAAAGAGAATGTGCTTAAAATAAGCCCTTTCCACACAATAACACTGTTCAAAAAATAGACTTCTCTCTGCTCTATCGCCTTGAGCAACATGTTCAATCTCCAATTTATGGATAACTTTGAGTGTAGTGCTCAGGGAAACACACAGAGCTGAGGAAGTTATCATTTGCCTGCCTTCAATTGTCTGCCAGGGGACTGCCACCACGACCAGTTATATCTAGCTACTGCACAAAATAAGGAAGACGTGGATTTGAGTCATCCCCAGCATCTACACCACACGCCCAATTTTAAAAGAAAGTGAAAATTAAAGTTGTCCTCAAAATCTGGGAAATTTCTAAGTGACTCGACATCTATCAGAAAGGGTTGAGGATAGGACAGAAAGGTGCCATAAATTATTATTTCTCTGTGAGATGTCTGGGATGGGGGAGGATTTAGAGAGCACCCTCAGGTCAGGTTTTTATAATTCTGCCTGCACTGCTGAAGGCCTCAAACTCAGCTGAGCAATAAGTCCAGTGAGTCTGTAACTTGAATATTCCTGAAGAGCAACAGTACCAATTTCAACATGATCTCCACCCAGGCTAAGGCTTCTCCACCCCACAAAACCATGTTGTGCTTCTCAGGGAGAATCCTCTCCCCTGTGCTCCCTGGCACAGCTCGCCTTTGCTCACCCACTCAGCCGAACACAGGAAGATTTGAAAAGGAATAGCACAAACTTTTCTAAAGGCCTCCTCATTTTTATGCATGGGGGTATTTGATTTAAGGGTGAGATACAGCATGATCAAAAGGAGGAATGTAAAGAGCTCTGTGATAAGGGGGGACAATGGATTTCTAGGATGCCACCTTTGGGATATCTCAGCAGAGTAAGGCAATGGTTTTACTGACTCTGGCATGCAAGTCCAAGGAACTGGGGTTTTTTTCCTTCACAAAATTCAGTAGATTTCAATACATATTTTATTATAAAATTAACTAAATGTATTTTAATTGATTTTACATTTTAAATTAGTTTAAAATTCATGAAGATCTGCAAATCTGTTCATTGGTACCTACCAATGAAGTCTATGGCTTCCTGGAAGTGAGAGCTGATGTCTGCTGTGTGACTGTCCTCTACTGGTATCCACTTGTAGCAATACTGGTCTTTGAAGGACTCTGAGCTTTTCCTGGAGACATTTAGCAGGGCTGTGATGTGCAGGTTAGCGAGAAACTCGCACTTGGAAGCATGGTAG
Source organism: Onychostruthus taczanowskii (assembly GCF_017590055.1). Taxonomy (NCBI): domain Eukaryota; kingdom Metazoa; phylum Chordata; class Aves; order Passeriformes; family Passeridae; genus Onychostruthus; species Onychostruthus taczanowskii. Next base: position 9,809,490 of record NW_024502568.1, on the reverse strand, counting down.
GCACTACCAAGGTAGAGAAAAGGCAGGATTTCAACTGGACCACCCTGGAAGAGAAGGAGCAGAAACATGTAATTCTTCCTGAGACCCAAGAGCGACCACGGGAGCCCATGTGGGTGCCTGCTCCCTCCCTCTCTCATGTTTTTGGACCCCAGTACTGCTGTCCAATGAATCAGTGGCAAAGCCCAGGCAAGAAAAATGCTTTCATTTTCTTGTCCACATCTGCAGGGTACAAAGTCAGACCAATCTACTCATGTGCAAGATATTTGTGGCTTTCTTTAAAGTGCTGCCCCTTGCAGTGCACCTAGAGTGCTTTCATAGGTGGTGCCCATTCCCACTGAGGCTTTACTGAAATGGGACAAGGCAGGGAGCCACATCCAGCAGGGAGGAAGATTAGGACAGAGGAAGAGGCTGCTTTGGCTCAGCCAGGGCTTTGCCCCTCTTGTCACAACTCCAAAAGTGAAACAAAGCAAAAAACTGGACATAGGCTCCCCATCCCCCTTCACCCCACACCTCTGTGGAGCACAGCACCTACTGCATCACCCACCCTGAGACGTCATCTCAGTTCCTCCTTCCTCAGCACAACCAAAGGCTGGATGACGAGATGGCAAAGAAAAGCCACCATGTGACACAGCTTTCTGAGCTGGCAGGTAACTTTCCATGATGCACAGGAGCTGCTGCCACCCCCCAGCTGCAAGAAACTGCCTTTCCACTCCCCCTGAACTGCCCACATGGTGGGTTCCCGTGCATCAGGGACAGCTGGCAGCCAGCCACGGTGGCAGGAGGGCACCCGGTGTAGGAGGTACTCCGGTACTCCCTGGAGAGCCCAGAGGCATCGCAAGGGGACTCCCCTGAGCAGCAGGAAATGCACGCCCTGGCGGAAGCGTCCTGACCACAGGGTGACATCTCGGAGCACACATCATCCCGGGCTGGGTGGGCACACCGTGACTTCCTCTGTGGAAACCCCACTTCCCCAGCCCAATGGTGGGCCTCGCTTCTCAGAGGCTCTGGCCCCTTGCCAGCCTCAAATTCCTCCTGAGATCTCAGAGGAGTCATGGGCAAAATGTGCTCCTTTGTCTGCTGAAAAGTGACACTCCTGGCAGCCTCTCCCCTGCCCGTTCTCAGTCTCTCTGGAGGTGTGAGCTGACAGCTCACGCTGTCTGGGTGTGTGATAAGAGAGTTCATAAATAGTTTTGGGGGCTAGATGCAGTGTTTTGCCTCCTTCTGCCTGATTTTGAAGCCGGGTGGAGGTGATGCTGACCAACTGCACACAAGGGCAACTTATTCAGCTCACAGGCCATCAGCCTGGACTGTGACAACTTATCCACAGCCCACGGCAGCACCAGGCCCACTGACACCCTGCCAGCCTCCAAGAGAGCCTGCTGGCAGCAGGGAGAAGTCCCAAGGGGAGGGTCACCTACCACAGCCATGGCACACACCTGGTCATAAGCAGGTTTGTGGTTGGCACTCTGCTTCTCACAGTGGCTGGAAAGGTTTCTCTCTGCTTCCGTCCTCTCTGGGGAAATGAGTTTTCCATTCACGCAGCACTCAGGATATTGAGAGTTAAAGGTTTCATATCCCCCTAGGGAAACAACAAAAAGAAGAAAATATGAATATTTGCCCTCCCAAGGACTAGTTTAATTCAAATGAAGGACAAAGGAAGCTCCAGCAATGCAGTGGGATAGCAGTGCCCAGCAATGAGCTCCAGGGGAGTGTCAATGAAGGACAGTGCTCCTCTGGGAAAATGGGTTTGCTTAAAAGGATTTGGGCACCCAAGGAAAAACCTCTGGTACCACTGACAATTATTAACTTGCTCAAACCCAGTGAATCCAGACTAAATCTGTTAGCAGATGTAATTCTGTTGAGTCTAGCAACCATTAACTCCTGTACACTGGGGACTAAACTCCCTCCCCCCAGGTTTTACACATGAGCACTAATTCCAGCATTTGAGGCAGAGATTTCTGTACTCAGAATCATCTTTTCTAAACCTGTCATTAATATATTCACTACAACAACACACAAAATATTTTATTTGCGTTTTTAAATGGACATAAACACAAGAGGGGGATGCTTGCATGTGTCTCATTAATCACCACAATGCATGAAGACAGTGAAGTAATGAAGATGGTCCCACTGAAACCAATCTATTAAATAACAGCTATAAAACTTAATGAAATCCTGTGACAACATTTGACAACTGAATAGCCCCACATGAGCTATTCTGCACGGTTAAGTACTGCGTTCATTTCGTTCAGTGTGTTGCTAATGAAAAGGAATTAATCCTATTATTACATTGTTACTCAAAGTTTGTCGTCAGCTAAATTGTTGCCTGTTTCCAGGCTGGGAATATCCGGCATGGAAGAACATTATCTCCAAAAAGTACCCGAATAAGTCAGGTAGCAGAAGCAGCCCGGAAACGTCAATGGTGTGCCACATGTGTGCCACCTGCGCTTTCTCAGAGCAGAAATGAATGGCTCCCGACCAGCTACATTCAATAATCCTTCAGTATGGCCCTCGAGTAAACAAGGCTTGGAAGGCAAAGCCTCTCGTTGTGATTCATTCACCTGCAACTGTTTCACCCTGATAAGCCGTGTCGGTGCGGGTGCCCGGGTGCAAGGGAGGGTTTTGAGCCGAGGGGAGCGCTGAGGATCAGAGCAGCCCCGGACCCCAGCAGCCGCCCCTGACAGCTCAGCCCCGCAGCGCCGGCGTCTCATCTGTTCGCAATGTTTGAGCAGTTGTGTGCTCAAATTCATGACGTGCTGCTGTCGCCTACTCATTCCTGCCGTGGGGTCCTCGTGTTGCAAGCGGCCAGCATGATCCAAAGCCCACTGAATGTGATGAAAGTCTGTTTTCCATGACAGAGGACAGAAGAGTGACCTTGCAGCAAACGGGCACTCAGCACCTGCACCTTTCCTCCTACCCCCAGCCACATTCTGCCAGCTCATCCCAGAGCTCACAGCATGAGGCAGTGTCCAAGCGGTCAAGTGACCGTGGAGACCATGGTGGTGGTGGGAGGTGTTTGATAAAATGGTAGCTGCAACAACTGGGTTGAAAAAATTATCCCTAGCAACTGACAGTGTGAAAAAACAACAAACACAAGAAGCTCTATAGAATTCCCTGATCTCCAACTGCCCTTCATGGGGCGAACTTTTAAATCCTCTTGTTTTGCATAGCTGACCTTATCTTCCCCCAACTCCCCAGTCACCGCCATCACATAGGAAAAATATGTCCAGTTTATATAAATAGCCATGATCCTCATTTACACCCTATGTTGCTGTTTTTACACTTGAATGAACACAGAAATCTGCCCAAGCCAAACTTGCATGTGTGTTCGACAGACATGTGTCTCTTGGGGCAGCTAACACATGCAGCTGGTGAATGGTTAATTACAAGCCTTGGGGATCAGGATATTTGCAGGCCATTCTTACAGTGAGTCATCTGCTCATCCCATCCTCCAGCAATCTCCTCTCTTCCCCCTCCCCACTCAACCTACCTTCCCTGAGGTCATTTCTGCAAATACTCAGCTGCTCATCATGGAGAGCTGAGCTGCACTTCCCTTTTAATCAATAAGTAATAGAATCCTTATCAGCACCAAGGGAGGATCCGTTATTTTATCTTTTTTTTTTTTCCCCTGACAGACAACCACTCTCACAGTGCTGGGGCTGAGCTCATCCAGAGTGAAACTGCACCTACACAGATGAAAGATGTGACCCTGCAAACCAGAAAGCAACGGAAGGAACGGGGCCTGGCACGCAATGCCTCAGTTCCAGCTGCTCTCTCTGGGACCAGATCCTCAGCATCTTGATCACCTGGTGGTCTTGATGACCTCCTCATATCTTATTGCCACGAGACCCCCTTAGCACTTAAGTACCCAATACCTCCTCCCAGCTCTCCATGCCTAGGGAGAGCAGGAATATAAGGGGAAACTTCAAGGTTTTTTCCTGGTGGTTTTACAGCCTATTATTTGCAAAGTTGGTAGCAGAGGCCTCCAAAGGACCCTTTCTCCTGATCAGAACACAGTGTTCCAGGGTGATTTATATCCCCACTGTGCCAAGGATCTTCCCCCAGGCCAACAGCTTCCTGGGGGTCTGTGGCCCCAGTGAATCACCAGTGCTGCCCACTGAGTCATGGGCCTGAACCTGCAGCCCCAAGCACTTCCAGAAAAGCAAAAGGAAACTGCAGCAGGAAACTTTCTCATACACTGAGAGGAAATGTCTTTAGCCTCAAATCAACAGGCTTTCAAGATAAGACACTTCACAACTCACAAGATGTACAAAGCAGGGTAGTAACCCCTCACTCCGGATAAACTGCCCACAGCCACGGTCACCACTTCAAAGTGTAGGGCTGGTACATGAAGAGGAAAGGATGATCGTGTGGCCAAACAAGCAGTTTGAGAGCCAGCAGAGCTAAATTTGGCCCCTAGTTTACCACAGACTTCCACCCGTGACCCTGAAAATATTTTTTCATCTCCAGTTTAGTGTAGTCCCTAAGGATTTGAATGACACAGTGCTGGTATCTCTGCCCTCCAGCAGCAGAATTTGTGCTTTTGGGGTGACTGCCAGATCCAGCAAAGGCTGATAGTGGCAAGACAGAACCAGGGTGGTGGCAACAGCCGGGGAGCATCCCCCATCTCGGTACCAGGCAATACCCGGGCTGAAGGTGCCTCTGCCCCAGCGGGAGGTCGTTACAGAAGGCTAAAGCTGGGTACCTCAGGTCAAAAACTAGGGATAAAAGGCTTATTAAAAGTGAATTAACCCTGGCCCATTAGAACACAGGGGCAGGCTTTATTCAAGAAACATCGCCTGGTTTTCCCCTCCCTTTTATGGCCTCATGGTATGGCAAGGGGGTCTTTGGAAACTCCTTCCTCGGGCTGGTACCGCTGCGGGAGCCCCGCGGGCGCCGCGTGTGCGGGGCTTGGGGCGGGAGCGGCCCCGCTCCCAGAGCAGGTGGGGGCTGCGCTGACAAAACCGAGAGGGCAGAAGGACAAAGGCGCTGCCAGAGGTGGGGGGAGGCAGGGGCGGAAGGACGGGGAAAGGGCGGGCTGCTGTGCTGGCTATGCTATTTATCGTTTTATTAGCCCGGGTTGTACGGAAGGAAAACAAAGAACCGCAATCGAAGGGCTGTAATACACGTGAGGGGAGGAGGTATTTCTGTCCCTCGACGAGCCCCGGAGTTTCGCCTCTAGGTTTCCCCTGCCAGAGTCCCGATGTGCCCGAGGGAGAGAAACCTCTCCGCCCTCGGTGGAGGGGCGGGCATCGGTCCCAGGGTTTAGGGGGCCCAACACGGGCGTCCGTGTGTCACCGGGCGGAGAGCGAGTAGCGGTGGCCTCGTCTCTCCTCATATCCGCAGGGCTGATTTTGTTTCCCACGCAGCGCCCATGTCTCTCCCCCTTAGATAAACTGCAACTTTTGCTGCTCTTTACTGATATTCTCTGCTTTCCCCTCGGCCTCTTAAACGCGTGGCGGGGTTGAGCGGAAAGGCATTTCGGCTCAGCCAGCAGAGTCTATCCGGGATTTATTTCCAGTAGGTGGAAAAGAAACAAAATCCCGGTGTTACCTCCCTGCCCTCCACCAATAATCAGGTTCACTGCAGGGCGAAGGAGAGGGAACGGGAGCACCTCGGGGCCGCAGCCAGCCGGGGGAGTTTTGAGGGCCGACCGCGCCGCTCTCCCCCGGCCCCTGTCCCTCGGGTCCCCGCGACCCCTCTCACCTTTCAGGAAGCAGACCCTGGCCCCGGCCTCCGGCAGGCTGGAGAGCAGGGCGTTGAGGACGATCTGAGCTGTGCTCTCCTTCTTCAGCTTCTGCCAGTGGCCCGTGTCCTGGTCCAGCACCACCACGGCCGCCAGGCGCGCAGCCCCCGCCGCCCCCTCGGCGCCCGGCAGCAGCCGGGCTCGGGCCGCCGCGTCGGGCACCACGAAGTGGAGCGGCACGGCCCCGCCGCGGGCCCGCCGCATCACCACCGAGTTGAGGTTGACGTTGAGCGAGCCGCGGAGGCAGGAGGCCGAGTAGGACAGGTAGGGCCGGCAGTCCAGCACCAGGCAGCGGGAGGGCTCCTTCCGCAGCAGCTTCCGCAGCTGGCGGCAGTCGAGGGACGTGACTTTCATGCCGGCCGAGGGTAGCGCCCCGCCGCAGCCGGGGCAGGAGCGGAGAGAGCGGCAGGAGGGTACCCGGTGCTAGCGCGGAGCCGGCGGCGATGGGACGGGACGGGAGGGACGGAGGCACCGCGGGGCCGCGCCGAGCCCGGGCAGGGAATCCCGGCCGGCGCCCCGGGCATTTATATGAATGGGAGGCCGGGCCGTGACGACACTGCCCATATAAGGGGAGTGACGCGCCCGCCTCCCAAACATGGACATCCCCCGCCCCGCGCGCCGCCCCCTGGCGGGGATCCCCTCCCTCCCTAGCGGCGGTAGGTCAGCATGGGAGGCAGAGGAAGCTGAAAAACGCTGCAAAAATTCTCCACTCATCGGCTGGGGCTCATCCCGACATCACCCCCGCCCCCTCCCCAGCGCGTCAGGAGAGTAGGGAAGCGTGCCGGGGGGACGGAGGAGAAGGAAGGAAACAAGGGAGGAAGGAAGGAAGGGCAGCGCTGGGGCAGGCTTCTCACACCAGGTTGCGAATGGAGTTTCGGTTCCCTTTATTCCCCCCTCACTGTGTATCCTCACCCCCAGAAAAGCCTGAGCCCAGGCGGACCTGCCTGCAAGAGCTCCGCTGCTTGCGGGATGGGAGCTGCCTGCTCCTAGATCCTCTCGGAAAGAGTTGGGTCCCCTGCTTAGGCTATGGTTTGCATTAAGGCAGCTTTGGCAACTGAGTGATCAGCGAGAACACTGATCCCCGGGTTGTTGCCTGGGGAACAAACCCGAGGATGCTGTTACTTAGCCCATGGTTTACAGCCTAAGGAACAAACAAAGAGTAGTGGACTGGGACAAAGCAAGATGTGCCATTTCTGCAAAATTAGTGAAAGCTCTGAAGCAATGGGGACAAGGATGAGAGGGCCACCTGCAATAAATACAAAAATTGCTGCTATGGTTGTTGGAGGGGAGGGTCCCTTTCCCTGTGGCTGCAATTTTGTGTCTCAAGGACTTGCAAGACTTACACCACAGACCACTGACTGTGCCTGTGTCCAGAAGTCGTGACACTAAGACACACAGGAATTAGGAAATTTGGCACTTGCCCTTTCATTGCAGATAGTTTTGTAAAGGCACCAAAACGAGGAGTGGAAATTCCTAGAAGTTAAGCAAAAGGGTGAACTCCAGTCAAGCTCATTAAAGCCCAGGCAGATGACAGTGCAGCTATCTAAGAGCAGGGTGTCATTTATTCTGATGGTGCCCTGAAAGAATGCTCACCTTAACTGCAGGCAGGAAGTGCCATCCCTGCCTCAAATTGCCTGCAGCTGAAACAGAGAAGCACAAAAGCGACTGGGCAAAGAAGAAAACGTTCAAGCTGATTGAAAGAATGGCAACTACTGGTTTTGAAGCAACTCCTCCTCCTCTTCCTCTTTCAATTCCCCTACAGTCCTCCCATCTGTCTCCTTCTAACCTGACCCCCCCTCACTCCCCTCCTCTGAGTCAGCCAGGGCATGAGATAGAATAAAAATAGAAGTAGCTTGTGGGTAGGGGCAGATGTTCACAGCACATCTCAGCGTGGGTGTTGTCTTCACCTGGCCACTGCCATCACGGCAGCCTGGCTCCTTCCCTTGCCCTGCACCCAGCCTGGGAGGCAGCTGGGCATTGTCAGAGCCACATGGCTGGGTGAGACCCACGTGCCAGCACGGTTCCTGTCAGAAGTGGATCACCACAGCTGTGCCAAAAGCCTTCACATGGACTAGATGGGAAAGCTGGCATAGGCAGGGGTGCTGTGACCCAGTCCTGCTCACGCAGGAAACCTCCACAGCACCTGAACACAGCCTGCCTTTCCTGCCTCTCAGCCCCCAGCTTCAGGGACCACTGTTTCCTCTCTGACAAGCAGCCTGCTTCCCTTGGGACTCAGACCCCAGGGACAGCTCAGCTGGCAAACTGGTCCCAGTGGGGCATAGGGAGGGGAAGAGGTGCTGTTAGCAGATGCTGGAGTGCTCCTCCCTCCTGAGAGGAAGGAGGGGGCCAGCACAGTCACAGTATCATTTCCTCTCAGGAAACCCAACTGAAATGTGGAGGGGTGAGAAAACGAGCTTTTTCTCCTTCCACACTCCTGCCTGAAGTGATACCTCTGCAGCAGGGGCAAATTACCCCAGCCCAGAAAATCAGTTGTCTGGGGAGTACCTGATGTTTGGCCCGTGCTGGTGGCAGGCTGTATATCACCAGAGCTGACCTGCAGCTGACCTTCCTCCTTTTACACGCCTAATGCTGAGCATCCAAACAACTGCTTTTCAGTAGATTACAACTCTGCTTTTGTTTCTTAATGGAGTGAGTCACGACCACCTTTTTATTAGGAGAAAATAACAAGGCTAACAACAGCAGTACTAATGCTTCCTCTGCTGCAGGGTGCTGGATGCAGTGTCCCTGACTTCTCTGCCCACCAGCAAAATGTCTCAGCTGTCCTTGGAAACAGATGAGCAATCGGGGCTGACGCTGTCAGGGCTATGGGATGGACACGGATACTCTTTCCTGCTGGAGCAGCTCGGTCGGGTGCTCCCAGCCAGAGGAAAGAAAGGGCCTGGATTCCTGTAAATGGAAGTGGTTGAGTAAATTAAACCACTCTCTGCTTTAGGTAGGAAATTCCCCTCCTCCCTGCAGCATTTTACATCATTCCCACTTTGGTTCTGCTGCATCTCTCTGCTCCTCCTCCCGCTTCCCCTGATAATCTCCCAGGCTCTTTTGGCCTTTGTCTTGGGTTTTTATCGGGACTTTCAGATCAGCTGGTCCTTTCCTTTTCTTCCAGGCTGTGTTTCCCCTAACCTAGCTCATTCTTCCCTTCTCCTCCCCACCTCCTCTCTGCTCTTTGTTTCTGCCCGTTCTCAGTGCTGCAAAGGGAAACTTTCTCACTGCAGCTGGGGAGTGGCCTCGCCATCTCCCGAGGGGTGCGGCTGGACCTCCACCAAGGGAACAGCATCCACAAGGTATTGCCCAAGAGTAAAAACTGCCTTTTGGAGAGAATAAAACTCAAAATGAGTTTTTAAAGGAGGCTTACATGAATAAATGTGCACCATTTCCTGGGAAGCGAAAGAGACAGGATCAGCCAAATTTCTAGGGCTTGACTTGCCTCACCTGAGACGTGGGATGCCCTGTTCTGGATGTTACAAATGTGCTTGTAACTCCAAAGAGTGAAGACCAAACCTCAGCAAGACCAAAGGTGAGAGAAAGCCAGTGAACTCCTGGAAAGGAGAATGAGGAGAAGACCAAAGATCATACAGGAGATGGGTCAGGGAGGTGTTATAGAGAGTAACCTGAATGCCATGAAGTCCTAGTCTGGGGCTTGAGCTGCATCATATCCCTGCTGGGGAACACTCCTGAACCCACATCCTCCTCTTGGCTGTGAAATGCAAGAAATTCCTCAGATGGACAAAGCATAGCACAAAGCAGCAGAGAAGATGGGTTGGCATTTCTTTAATGTTATTAAGCTTTCCATATCATCAGTTTCTAATTTTGGAGTGGCTGATGTCAAAACACTTACAGGACAAGCACTGAGATAGGTTTGTGCCAGTAAATGGAGAGCCTCAAGACACCGAAATTTATACCCAGGGCTAAGGTCAGCTGAGCAACAGGAGATTGTCAGACTGAGACCTCATTGTTGTCATGACTTGGTCACTCATGAGATAAAGTCTAGGATCTAAGATCAGATCATGATCATTCATCTCGTTATGAATCTCTCTCAGCCCCAACAGAACACCTGTTGCCAAAAGCTGATTCTACAGGGTGAGAAGCACTGTCAGACACAGACAGGAGCTGTCTGCACTCAGCATTTCTGAAAATCAGGCTGAAAGGGAACCTCAGTCTGAGTCTGATTTTTACCTGACTCATGCCTATGTGACTGTGACTTCACTGACTGCTGTAAGCTGCTGTCAACAGCTACAGTCAGCAGTGAAAGAGGAACGAACCAAAGCTCCTGTCACCTTTTAGAAGCCTCTGTTCTTTCTGTTCCACTGGCTGGTGGCTTAACCCTGCATACAGATGGAAGATAATTTTTAAAACAGGGAATCCATCTATCTGCACAATCAAGTTTCAATTCCTCTGCTTGCCTGATATGGCCCACAGCACCATGAGCCATATTGGTGGAGCACTTGCCAGACCCAGTTATGAATGTAAAGAACCAGTCTTCCCATTTCCAACCACATACTATCCCTGGGGTAACTGCAGTAATTGCTTGCATGGGAAAATGATTTCTGTAGTTAGCTGCCTTTAATGAGAGACAAAGCCCTTTTGTTCTTTTATCAACTTGCCAGTTCTCATTTGTTCTTTTCTCTTCCTGCCACTGCTTCCCCACATGCATTTCTTGCCTTCTCATCCTGTCTCTTCCCTTTTCCTGGATGTATTTCCCAGGAACCTGCATAGGCAGATCTCCCTGCACTAACACAGCTATCACCAGCCTGGCTGGGCTTTCACTCACATCTCCCAGCTATTCCTGCCTTTCTGTACCCAACTAACCTGTCATATTGCAAGACCTTGTGTGTGGTTATTGCTTTATTACTTCTTTAGACTGTTGTGAGACGGCAAGTAACACAAAATATTCCTGCATTTGCAGTTTAATTGGCTATTAGGACAAGCATATATTGAAGGAATGCTGTACACTTCAGTCCAGATCTTCTGGAAGCAAATCTTATCGTCACTGAATCTGATTCCCTCTGCCTTGGTCTTTCTGACTGACTCATTTCTTAAGCACCAGGTTGTTGCCTAGAGGCTATAATCACATAAGTATAATCCACTGCACAGCGTGTGTTACTATGCCCACTCCACCAAGAATGAGTACAGCTCCTGGGTACAGAAATGACTTTTTAAGCTCAAAATGGAGCAGCTCACGCTTTTAGCTGAGAATGTTTTGGAGCCATTTCAGTAGGCTACACAGATACAAGCAAACAAACACATTCAGTGAAACCCCATACACCTCTGTTATCTATAGCACTGCCAGTAAAAAGAAAAATTCCCACCCCACAGCTCCTGCCTGTTTTCAGGGGTCCCCAGACATGACACAGTCAGGACAGGGCAACCACTGGGTCATAGTGCAGACTACAAACCACCTCACTTACTCCAGCACAAGCATGGCATTGCACATCCCATGCCCAAAAAGCTCTTTATCCCATCTTTGCAAACAGAAAACACACACAACTTGTATCTTGCTGTTGGTCTGCCTCTGAACATCACCCTAGATGTTTCTGAGCGCTGTTTGGGTCTGCTCAGGGGATCTAGAAGGCAGCTGTGGGGAAAAGGGAAGCAGCTGGAGCCAGTGAGCTGAGGGAGGCTGGGCCCACCTGGAGCAGTGGAGGGGAAGCAGATAAAGCCTTTCCCAGCAGTAACACGGGTAATGGCTTACAGGGAAGGCAGGACAGCCACTGCAGGAGCAGGGAAGCTGAGTGCCAGCCCTGGGGTCACTCCCTGTGGCTGCAGCTCTCCATGAGGGCTCCGGGAACAGGCTCAACAAAACTCTGTCCAGAACAACTTAACAGAATTGATTGTGCCTCGGGGTACAGGTGGGCTGGATGACCTTGCAAGGAGTCTTCCTACAAATCCCTGTTTTACAGGATTATGTGGGTCACGTTAAGGCACACATGCCTGTGACTTGGTAACTGTCCTAAAATTAAATGGCAAAGTAACCTGAATTAATAACTTGATAAATTTATTTATTTCTACTGAGTGTCCTCTCTGCTCAAGTTGCTCTGTGGTAACTTCAAATATTACTCCCTCCCCTGACACTGAATGATCCAGAGAACAAAAAAATAATTTGAACCAAATATTTTTTCCCAAAATAAACCCAGTGAAAAACTTGTAAAAGAGAGGAAATACTTTATGTCTTTTATGTTCCTTTCTCCTAGGTATCTACTTACTTAACCGCATTTAAACTTTGTATCAGCTTATTACATCCGGTGAAAGTACACTACAGCTTATTAAAATTTAAAGCTGTTACTCCAAGGGAAAACACTGAAAGCTCTTTTATGGATTAGCCAAGCCGGCAGGATGTGGCTTCGACTTTGTATCCTTTTGATGGTACAGCTCACTTGAGCATCTTTATAAAATAAAACTTCCCCATCACTTTGGGCCCATGATAGTTTTCTTTGCACCAAAGTGTTTTGTGCAAGTAGGACTACATTCCACCCCTGTATTTCACAGGCAGAGTAAGAGGGTATCATATTTAAAGTAAGGTAAAATGGAAGTAAATACCAGCAACAATGCCGTTCATTTAAAAACAGAAGAGTGAAAAATAATGGATGATATCTGCCATGCTTTTGCTCACCTCTGTCCTGTAGGGAGAACGAGATCTGAGACCAGCAGGACATGAGCAATGATCTGTATTGGTATTCTCAAACACACAGTTGTACCACTGCAGCACCTTTGTTTCTTCTAAGTCAACTTTGTATTGGAAACCCTTGCCAATACAATGCTGCTGTTTATAACACGAGCCTTCACCACAGTTTCCTACTGACAGAAAAGTCTGTGGGGTGACACAGCTGATTTCCTCTGCAGCTGTGGCAAACAGCCTCTTGCACCAGACACTGCCTTGCCCATGGGTGTGCAAACTGCACCCCAGCAAGCAGGGTTTGTGTCCTCAGTCCTGTGATCCTTCAGCTTCCAGCCCATTTAATCTCACTTTCTATTCCTCCCTGAAGCTCAGGAGTCTGAAAGAAGCCAGTGTATCAAATATAAAAGGTTAATTTCCAGGTTTATTAAGAGTCTCTTGTTTATTAAAGAGAAAAAAACCCTTCAAAGTCAATCCCTTCCCATTGTCCTGCTGAAGTTTGTGCTGGGAAATGACCGTTCTGACAGAGACTGCTGACAGTGAAGGATCTCTAGGGCTACCTTATAGCCCACAGCTAGCAGAGGGCCCCATCCTACAATCCTGATGAAGAAAGTAACAGTCAGTCCTTCAGAGAATGAGGAAAATGCTCCCCCTATAAACTGCTGCTTGCTCCACCCCTTTTACACCCAGCAGATTCAGCTTTGCTTTCCTTTCCCAAGATATCAGCAGAAAGGTCCCAGCAGAGCCGGTGGTTGCCATGCTGGAGAGGCTCTGGAAAGGCTGGACCATCCATCACCATCCCTCACTCCAGCTCTGGGGTGAGGAGTGTGACCTCTGGCTGAGGATCAGCACAAAGACATCACATTTCATATCACTGCAGCTGTTTGCTGCCTGACTGCGTGCTAGGGGTCCCATGGAACGTGGCTTTGGGGCTGCAAGCTTTGGCAGTCTTTATTATTCATGAACTGTGAACAGGGACTTCAGTCACTCAGCATCATGCTGCTCTCTGCCCACATGCAGGAAAATCTAGAAATCCAGGGGTAGAAACTGTGCCTCAGTGCAAACTCACCATCCCATCAGCACAAAAGGAAGAGGGCATTCGGGCTGCTCTGGAAGCATCTGTGTAGGCAGAAGTTGACTCACAGGGAAAAAAAGGTGGGAAGAGAACGGGGCTGAGCTGGGAAACAATTTGTCACTTGCCAGAATATTTGTCCAGCATTGCTTAGAGTGATACTGGAAGTCCAGTTTAGGAGTGGGTGGCAAAGTGAGCCTCCATGGCAGTTGCTCATCTCTCTTCCCACCCAACTCCTCCTCCAGGAACGTAGCACAGACATGAACGTTTCCTTTCCTGCAGCCCTGGGGTCCCTCAGGAGCCCATTAATAAACAATGCTCTGGGAAGCAGTGCTGTATCAGGAGTGTGGATTAAGGGGCAGTGTCCCAGTTGGGAAGGCTGCTTACTGGGACATGTCACTACCAAGACAGCAGTACTGCTTTGGGAATAGGGACATCTGACACATTGGCTGAATCACTGACAGTTTCAGTTGTTTACAACATGTCTTTCATCTACCAGGAAAGGCAAAAATATATATTTGGACAGACCTTGAGCACCTGAACCCAAGGGCTTAAAGATACACAAAGCCAGGTTTTCCTTTAGAAATCATTCTACCAAGGGAGGTCAGTCCTAGAGAAACTCTTCACTGTGCAGACATGGCATTCCTGTCCTACTACTCGAGTCTACAGAAAACAGGCTGCTCAAGCTGCCACTCCTTTTTTTATCCTAACAACCCCAGAAGTGCCTACCCGTAAGGAACAACTAAAGCTTTTCCAGGAATAAAACACATTTGTGATATTGCAAGTCTGCTCCTGGGGCTGTGCCTGGCACCATGTTGAGCTATGAATGTATGGTGACAGGCACTCTTTTTCCACACAAATCAGAACAGCACTCTCTGCATTCTAGCTAGCCAGAAATACAACCAGCCCATATAGGTGTCCCACCAAGAAACACACACATGGTGTGACACCTCTGAGCACAAACCTCCAGAAGCAGAGAGGGAAAGTAGAGAAAGATGTGCAAACAATGGAGCTTCTTAGGGCTTACCTCTGCCTGGTCCCTTCTGGTGGTGTGGCAGCAAAGGGTCCACATAAGGACAGTAAGAGGCTGAGACAGGCCTGGAGAATCTCAGCTCAGCATGGCTTTCCTCTATGGTGACTCTACTTTGTCACAAGGTTAGAGTGACAAGACTGTCTGTGCATCTTCTCCTGATGTCTTTAAAGAGGGGAGAAATCATCCTCACTGCAGCAGGGAGAGCACAAAAGATGACTTTGCACATTTTGGCAATACCCCAGTGTCATTCCTAAAGGCAGGTTTGAGTACCTGCTTCCCTCTCTCACCGTGGGCCAGAGCCCCCTCCTCAGGGTGTCCTGGCAGTACAGAGCTCCTTGCAGGGACCATGCACAGAGGTGTGACGAGTCCTCCCTGGCAAGTGCAGACCTACAGTAGATTTGGGACAAGCCTGTGGAATTTCTCTCTGATTGACACAGATTCTGCTGACATTTCCAGAGGCCTTGGCTTGATCAGCTCACACTTGGGCCCTTCTTTGCCCTTTCTGTGCTGCAGCTTTAAGCCCAGAGTGATGAATTTGCCTGTGCTGGCCATTCACCTCAGTGTGGTGTAGGTGGCTCTATTTTAAGATAATTCCCAGGTTCAAGGGAAAAAACCACACCAGCAGATGTGTCTGCTTCTGCTGCTCTTGCTGTGGGGACAGAAACCTGCAAGAGGGAGATGGTGTGGATGGATACTGGGGGCACTCACTCCCCAGAAGGGGCAGGTGGGCATCCCTCCCTCCATTCACACTCACCTTGGCACCGTTCACATCAGAGGCTGGTGCTGGAAGGTGCTGCACGGCTCAGTCCCCTCCCTACAGGCTTATTCTTTCACAAGAGGGCATTGTCCCTGCTGGCAGGAGCCTGGCCTCATGATGCTGAGCAGGACAAAGACTCAATTTACCCTGTGAAAGAGCTGGAAACCAGGAGGGGGCCAGAGGCAGCCAAAGCCCATTCTCCCTATCTGAGACACTTTGGATTTTGGTGCAGTGGGTTGGTCAGCTGCAGGCACAAGTGCTCAGGGCTTAGAGCTGCCTGCCTTCAGCAGGAAGTGCTCTGAGACAGTGTGGAAGTGGGAGGTGTTGGGGCTTTATTCAACAAAAGGAGCACTTCAGATACGAATATACTCATTTTGTGTTTCATTTGGCATTTCAGTGAAAGTCTCCTGCATTGCATACCCACCCTAGTGCATGAGAGGAAAAGTGGGGTCTGATGTTTGGAAAAGTCATGTATGACTCTCCAGCTTTTTGCTGCTGGCGGTGCTCTGCCTGCTTCAGAGGACAATGTACAGTGTGTTGTTCTTTACAAATGGTTTCTGCACTCCAAAAATACAGAAGCTCCTGCATCCTGTCATGCACCAAGACAGAAATTATGGGGAAGATTCAAACATCCTTCTGAAAGCATACCTGCAGCGAGGAGAAGGAAACCCATGTCCAAAGCCAAACACAGAACTATTTCTTCTAGGACAAGCCACACATGTCAGTCAGTGACAGAAGAAAGGCTCTTTGACTGCCTTCCTGGAGGGTGGAAAGGACTCTTTTTTCCACCATCTCTGGTTAAAAAAGACAAAAAGGGTTGGAATTAGGAAGATAAGGGGAGAATTGTGGCATTGTCTAAAGTTAGGCAAGAACAAGGAACCACAGATTACTTAATTCATCCTGGAGAGGGAGGAGCTCAGGGAGCTACACAGGCATCTGGCATGGACAGTCTTGCAACTATTGTGAGAAAACCCTTCCTCCAGCCAGAAATGAAGCAGCTTTGTACCACACTAGATGATGGCTTGGACAGGTTGATCCTGACACCCTCCAGGGGGCTGCACCTGGACACAGGCACACAGACATGCAGAAAAGCCTTCCACCACCAAAAAGAAAAAAAAAATCCCACCCCAAACCAAACCCAAAGCATTTAACTGGGTCCAGGCTTTAGGACCATTTAGTACCTACCATTTTTTTTCACAGCAGGCAATTCTATCCATTTGTTCAGCTTCAATTCTTTGTCTGCAAATTCAGCACTTAGGCAGAAGACATTTCTCCAGTCCAGCCTCAACTGACAGGATCATCACAATACATATTTATCTTGTGTGTTGTAGCTGTCAGCCTAAATTGGATCATATTGGACACCCCAGGAGAACGCACAGTGAAGCCTGTCATGTTGGCTGCCATGCAGATGTTGTCTGGGGAGGCAGGAGGTGTTGTGACATGCTGAGCTCAGACATGCTGAGCAGAAGGAGGTGGCCACACACCACAAATAAACCCTGTCTGGTGGTGGACACTCATTAAATACTTGGCTGCAAATGATTCCCAGTCCTCCCAGGCACCCATGTCAGCTGGATGTCTTAGAGAAAAACTAGAGGAGTTATTGACAGGAGTTTGGACTCTGACATTTGGGATTAGGAGACACTATGAGAGCGCTGCTGTCACATAATATATCATCTCATCAATTCTCCAGTGAGCACAGGTCAGTGGGAGATACCACCCATCAAGAAGCAACAATTGTGATATTTCCTTGCTGTTGAATGCTAATAGCTCAGGTTTGTAGGATTGCACTGCAAAAACATTCATATACAGAAATTCTCTCTTTCAGCTCCTTAAAGTTTTTTCTTCTCTTTTTAGATTAGAGTTCAAGAAGGGACATGGAAGTAGAGATAAATTTTATATCAGATTTTGGTTACATCAGGCTTTTGTCTGCAAGATAAATTGCAAGGTTGTTTTAGCTGAAATGTTCATTGCAAAAGATTTATAAAAACAACTGTAATGAACTTATATTGACGCTTTTTTTTTGCTTCCAAACACAAGAACTGGATAGCATCTCTGTATAAAGCTACCAGCCAGCTTATTCTGCAGATCTTAAAAAGATTCTCTTGCTGTGGGCCTGATTTTTGAAAAGTCCCTCCTAACAATGCAATCCCAGCTTGATTAGCTGTCACAGAGTGCCCGTTCCTGAAATGGGATTTTTCTATTTCAGTTTCTTCTTCCAGCAGGGGATTCCCTCTTAATCAGCTGCAGAAAAAGATTGGAGAACAGAGCTGAAGGCAGAGAGAGAGGATAGTGTGGGGGTCAATTCTTCAAAGTCAGAAGGGTTATTTCTCACTAGCTGCTGCAAAATATTTTGTCCATCACTTCCCTGAAGAAAATAAATTGCAGTCATCCAGAAAATTTAGCAGGATTATTAGAATTTGAACTTGAGATGCTCTCAGTCATCTGGCCTACTTCCACTGCTCACACTGGATGAGACCAGCATAAAAGACAACAATGGGAAGCAAAAGTCAACCAAGTTCATGTGAGAAATGAGATTCACATTTTTAGCAGCAAGAATTATTAACCACTGGAAAAAACTACCAAAGTAGAGGAGTTTTCCTACCCTGATGGCTTCAAAACAAAAAAATGCTGTTGTCAAGTAGGAGTTACAGGGTTTGGGCCAGGAATTGCTGGATCAGTTTATCACACCTCAAAAACCATGAACTGCTTGTGCTGTGCAGCCCCAGGGATCACATGGCTGTCCCGTGATCAGACACACTGGTTGGAACCTATTAGCAGCTGGCTGTAGTGTATTACAAATGAGGTGTTTGTACCAGTTCAGCCTGGCCCCTGCATACTGTGCAGTGAGGAGGCAGGAGAGCACATCCTGGGATGGGTGTGCTCTCCCAGGAAAGCTGCTGGTTTACAGCTCTGAGTGTTTAAAAGCTGACCAGGGCATCTTCCTGCCTGCTTGCAACACCAGTCCTCAACTAAATCAAATATTTTTAAGGCAAACTTGCAACATGACATCAAAGTAACTGATAACTTGCAAGTGAAAAAAAAGTATCTGGGAACACCTGGCTTTGGCACTGAATCCACCCAGAGATCAAAGCACTTACAGAAAGGAAATGGATAAGGAAAAGGACACCATCCTGCAGAGAGAGGAGGGATCAGAGCCTCCAAGTGTGATCATGGGTGGGGTTGGAGTCAGGGATCTTACAGCTCCTGATGCTGGTCTCTGCACCAAGCAGTGCTGTGGGACAGTGCCACTAGCAATCTTCTAAGGAGTCGACCTCCCCAGCCCTCACAGTGGGAATGGGGGCCCCTAAAGACACCACAAAGTCAGGATTCCACCTCACTATAGCCACTGTCACTTAAAAGGATGAGGTGCACATACAGCTGACAAAATATACTTGAAAAATTCTTCCAGCCTCAGCATGCCTGAATGACAGAGGATTGGTCCTTGGCAGGTCCCCATCAGCACAATTCCCCATGGTCCCCTACCTGCGCTTCTGTAGCCCTGGGGCCCAAACACGAGGAGTACAGCTCAGATCCTCAGACAACACAGAAAAATGGGGAGAAAGTTGCATATTTATATTTCTTGTGATTACAGCCCACTTGAGACCAACAGGTGTCAAAACAGTCTCTGAAGTCAAGCTCTGCTTCCACCCAAACCAAGGACTACCTTGTCCTTACAGGCAGGTCATGCTCTCAACTCTCTTCATCTCTCTTGCTTCTGGTGTGAAGATCACTCAGATGTGAGAGCACACAAATCTCTTGCCTGTCCATGGGCAGAAAGATCAGCAGTGCACAAACTATTAACTGAATCTATATTAATTTCCCATGTCTAAGAATTTGAGTGGCTGCAATGTAAAATCCTGCAGCAGGTTCTTCTCTGTCAAGTAGGAGAACTCTCCTACTGCCATACTAGAAACAAACACAAAACCCAGCTGGGTTACGGTTACACTTCCAACCAAGCCTTGGCCAGCAGACAGGATAAAGGGGAATTTTGCTTTGACTAAAATCAGCTCAAAGATCTGGCTGCCACATTTGCGCTCCTGCACTTGCACCAAGACACCTCTGCAGCTCTGCCCTCCTCCATGGCCAACCTTCACACAGGAGAAGAGATCCCCAAGCAGAGCAGCCTGTGGGTCCTCCAGGGCCAGCAGCTGTAAGGGCATGTGTTCCAGTTTCGGTAGGCCATGACTTATACCTCAGTTACCTTTGATGTCACTCAAGCAAATTTAGGAGTTCTTTATTGTTCATCTAGAGCTCAGTGTTACAGAGCTGTGTCACCTCCCAGACCATGTGTTTTGGTAGGTTTTTTTGCAAACACCAACCCTTCTCACTTTAATTCAGGGTACTTCTCAGCAGGGCTGACACGATCTCCTGGGCAGGGGGAAATGTTTCATTTTCCCCAAGGCTTCAACTTGCAGGAATGCTGGAGTCTGAACAGTGTGTATAACTCATAGTTCCCATGGTTCTCTCAGATTCTCAAATGACACAAATTCACTTTGCCTTCCTTCTCTGGAAAAGAGCCAGAGAAGCTCAGCCTGCAGAGATGCAGGGCACCATGTAAAGTCCTACCAGGGCAAGGGAGCAGACACAGCAGCAATCATACAAACATTTGAATCTTTTTATCATGCCTGATAAGATCTCTTCAGCCATGTAAACTATCAAGAGTGGGATCTCAAAGGCATAGTTGAAGGGGCTCTGCAAACAAAGGTAATCTCCAGGACATCTTACTGCATCCCCTCCCCATGTGCTGCTGCCCAGCCACCTCCTCAGCTGCTCCTCACTACAGAGCATCCAGCAATTGCTTGCCCAGGGCAGCAGCAACAAGATATTACATGGCTTTGTGACTCTTCTGATGCAATTTAATTGCTGGAAACAAAGCAGAAGAGTGTTTTCCCTAAAAGTTCTTGGAGTTTCCAGGGATCATATGCATACTGGAGCTCTCCAGTGGGCTCTCCTTACATTTTGTGAGCACAGAATGAGAACATTTCTAGTGGAAAGAGACACAAAGAGAGAGAGGCAGTGCCAGAGATAAACTATAAGAAAAACAGGGTGTCATCATCCACCTGATCCTGCAATCATTATCTTGGATAGCAATTCCCACTGCTTTCATCAGGTACTCAGGCAAAAGGAGGAATGTGGGATCTGGCCCAGCATGTGTGATGATATCAGTGGCTCACTGTCACGGAGCTGGGAATTACTGCCAGCACGCTAACAGCCCCTGCCACCCACACTTTTATTCTGTAACATCACACTCTCTAGAGATTCTCTTGCTGCTGCTACACCCTGCTCAAAACACCATAGGCAAAAAGGTTTAGTGGAGAGTCCCCAGCTTGGGGGATCCTCCTGCCAGTCAAACCCCTTTGAGCTCCTAGCAAAGCAAGCCATAGGGCTCCTGTGTGCCAAAAGCCCACGGCAGGGCTCAGCAGCCAGAGGCGTGGGGAGGGGAGATTAGTCAGCAGGCCAAGTGGCTGGGCTCCCCAGCCCCTTGATTTGTTTGCCTGATTGCAAATATGATGCAACCTGACAGCAGCAAAAGGGTGCAGGGGTTTCATTATACACCCACATACCACCTACATTTTCTGCCCCTGACCCACTGAGGTCCAGCACACCTGCAGCACAGACATCAGCAGGTTTGGGAGCATTCAGCCCACAACTGCATCTCTTGGCACTACACATATCATAGTCAGACAGCCTGATTGCCTTCTTTAAAAAACAATGAAGTACATAAGAAAGAGGAAAGAGCTTCCATCATCTTTCACCATTCATACCTAGGCTTTCTATCTCTCAAGCAGAGGCAAAATAGTTCTTGCCCCCCCCTGCCTAAGGGACCACAGCTCTTGCTGAGAATCAACCTGGGGGGCTGGGCTCTGGCTGTGGGCACATGTGGGACACTCACACAGAGAACAAACTCGTGCATCACCAGTTCTGCTGTTGCAGTTCTAGGCCTAGAGACATTCCTCATACCTGTTTATTAATAGGGACTGACAACTCCTCAGCTCCCAGAACTTCAGTCCTCATTCCAGTGAGGAGAGATGCAGTCACATCACCAATGCAGATACAGCATTCCCAATGAATGCCACCAGCACGGGCAGGAGCCGCGCATGCTGCTTCCCTCCACACTTTCAGCAGTGATCCCAACGGCTCCACAGTGAGCAAACAGCTCTCAACATGAAAGCAGAGGAAAGGACACAGCTTGATTGAATTTGCTCATGGTCAACAGCAATCTTTACCTCTCACTAACACTCTTTATATGTTAATCAACTCTCCATTTTCTCCCCCACTCTTCCCAGGTGGACTCACTCTTGGGTCTGATAAGAGCCTCACCCTCATTAGGGCAACTAATTAGATGGAGAAGCACTCCACTAAAGAACCCAAAACCCAAATAAGATTTATATTCTCTTTTAGTATTTCCTGTCTCAGCCTTTGCTGAGATATGTGTTTTTCTGTTGTGTGTACAACTCTCTCCTGCCAGTTTCATCCCCTGCCCACTGATCCTCGATGGAGGTACCTAAACACAAGGGCAAGAAGTGACAGTGCTTTAGGCCAGGCTGTGTGTCAGGGCTCTCTGAGTGCTCTTCCAGTCCAGACCCTGTGAAGCACCACATGGCAAGAAGCTGTTCGTCAGGTACTGAGCCTTGGCAGAGTTGACATATCTACCACAGCACCCAATTTCTGCTGGCCCATGACCAGACTGCCCAGAGTGTTTGAGCTCAGACAAATGCCTTTTCCTAACTCACCAAAACTATACTGCCACCTGACCAGTACCAAGGCACTGCATAGTTCAGTGCACATCTGATGTCTCTTTGGTACCTCAGTATCTTCCCAGATCTCTCCCTGGTTCCCCCTCCTCAGTGAAGCACAGTGGAGAGAGCAGAGTAGCACACCACAAAAGCCATGTCCCTCCCCTCCAAGGAGCTCTCCTTCACAAAACCGCCCAAAGAAATGAGATGTTTTGGGCCCCTTTCCATTGCACTGACAGCTCTCCAGGGCAGCACTTGGACCAGTAAGGGCAGCATGTCCACCTCCTGGGTGGTCTGGCATTCTGCATGCTCCAATTGTGTAAAGAATTAAATCAGGGGAGTGAAACCACAGATGAGACAACACTCACTAGCCAAAAAGGACATGGGGAAGGTGAATTGGAGACTGGACTCTGAAAGCAAATGAGACAGGGCAAATGACTGGCTGCAGAGAAAGGGCTACCTTAACAGAGAGAGGAGCACTCTGGAAGGGGACAAGTCTGTCACCTGGAGACTTGCAGATCAAGGTGAATGAAACACAGGCTCTCAGAGCTGAAAGAATGTGGTAGGTAAACAGAAGCTGGAAATAAGCACAAAGCCACGGTTGCCTTTTAAACCTGGTATTCAAAATGAACAACACAGCAAAGTCAACAAGCTCCTGAGAGTACCTGGTTTCCAGGCAGTTGTGTCTACAAACTCATAATGCACTCAGGCTCTGTGGGAGAACTGAACTCAGACTGAGGTCAGCCCTGTGCAAACACTGCAGGGCTCAGGTAATGAAAAGCTCCAGAAACCAACCCCCACCATTTGCTTTGCACTGGAACAATGTGAACCCACAGCTGCTGCCCTGGTCTGCCATGTGTAGGGCTTTGTAGGGGCACCCCATGCTGCCCCTACAAAGCCCCTCCATGCACATGTGATCGAGTGCCTGGGCAGGGTGTGTGGGGCACAGGGAACAGTGGTTCAAATCCTGCCCACCACCTGAAGATAACCAGCTTTCCACAGAGCTCTGGCTCTGAGAGGTGTTCTGCAGTCCCTGTCCAGGTGTGCAGCACGCAGCCATCTGGCTCCCCCCTCTCAGCAAGGGGACAGCCAGCAATGCACTGAGCAATAACCCAGAGCAGGGCTACAACCCCTTCAGAGGAGAGGAGGTTTTCCCTGGAGCCTCACAGCAGGCTGAATTTGTTCCACACCTCCTTTTTGGTGAGTCCTCGTTGCTCTTTCACACACAGAGGTTATGGCTGCCCTCTCACCACAGCACTGCCAGCAGCCCACAGCCCAGACAGGAGCTGGTCGCATTTTACGCCCAAACCATCTCAAGAGTCCTGTCCTTTGGAGTGCTGATGGAGAGAGCCCATGGGGACAGACCCCCTAGACAGGACACCACAGAAGGGACATAATCTACTTTCTCCCTCTATCCAGTTGAATTCCTGTTTCCTAGTTCAATGTTATTTTAATAACTCTAAGACATACATCTATAAAGAGGGGTGATGTTTCAGCTCTCATCCATGAATGCAAGGGAAGCCCTAATTCATGCCATTGCTTACTGATGCCTGTCCAGATTGCTCCATGGTTGCTGGTGGGCTTTGGCAGCTTCTCCTTGTGGCAGGGGTTCCCTCATCCCTGTGCCCCTGCGTCACCCCCACACAGCCCTGAAGGTGGGCAGCAAGGTTAGGAGTTTCAAACACTCACCCCAGTCCTCCACACCCCCATGGCTCTAACTGGCAACAGATGAATCCAGACTGTTTCCCGAGAGACAAGAGTTTCAACAATCCCTAAAGCCTCTTAGGCAAAAGCAATATCCTAAATGGGAGCTTTATTCTCCTGCTCTGCTCAACAGAGCCTGTATTCAGACATGGAATGCTGGAACACTCAGGAGCCCCCTTGGGACAGGAAACCTCCCTTGTAGGCGTGGGGTATCCTGGATCATACCTGGGGAGCTGCAGAAAACTCTCCCACTGATGAGCTGTAAAAGCCAGGGGGAATGGCATGCCCCAAACCAGAAAGCTCCTTCTTGGGTTCAGAGGCCCTCCCTTGAGCTCTGGATTTTCAAATCTTGCTGATTCTCCCTGTTGATGGGGGCAACTTTTGTGTCCTGACCTGTCCCTGCACAGGGGGCAGTGGCACATGGACATGTCCAGAGCTGGTGGTGAAACCCAAGAGTGTGACCCTTGGTGCTTTCTAGGAAACCAGAGGCTTCTCTACACCTGCAAACAGGGAAGAGGGAGGGCAAAGCACCCCACTGTCTCCTGTCTCACACAGAGGGCTTATTGCTGATGGAGGGGCAGGAATTAATCTGCATTCACTGCAGCCACCTCCTCGAGTTTCACACACCTCATGACCCTGTTCTTGGCCTCCTCCTGGCCAGGGATGCACAGTCTCTGCTGCGAAGGGTGAAGGGTGAGGGAGCCAGCAGCTGCCAAGGGTTCACGTGAGCTTGCAGCATTCCTCCAGAAGCTCCTCTAATCTCCGTGACCTCAGTGGGTGGATGGCAGCCAATTGCCATCAGTGCATCCTTAGCAGACCTTGGCTGCAAAGGAGGAACCACTGGGGGAGTTAAAAGGGGGGAAGAAAAAAGAAAAGGGAAAGAGAAGAAAAAAACAACTTGCCTGGCCAGTCTAACTGCATTTGGTTGATCTGATTTCAGGCGTCTGCTAAGACACACATGCCTATTTATCATAATCAGCTTAGGGCACAAGGACAGTGTTAACTAGGCTTTACTGGATTAAAACCTGCCAACTAATTCATAGCACCCACCCAGCCAGTACAAGTGGGCTTGTGCACAGTCTCTGTGCTTTGTCTTAAACATTTTAACTGGCATTAAATAAAAGCACCTGCATAAGGTGGAAGGCTACAATGGCCCTATTGATCCATCAGCATTATGAGCAAGAGAAGGGCTCAGGAAACAGAGGCTCATGGTCCCAGTGCAGGCAGGTTAACACAGAGCAGAGCTGTAAAAGTACTGAGCACAAAGGCTGTGTCTTGATGTGTTCCTGCCCATTCAAACAGCTCAAGGCTCACCCTGAAATCACCAGCAATATGCCTTGGAATCAGCTGCAGGATTTAAATTAAACTGGAATTTGCAGATAAAACTTAGTTAAATCAGCCTGGAAGAGCTAATATTAATGGATACTTTGAGGGTCTAGGTATAAAGTAATGCAATATCTATTTAAAGTCCCAAAGAACAAATATTAAGTACAGCAGAGCCACATCAGATGAATGAGCGAGCAAAAAGTGTGAGCAAAAGGGGAAATTCACTGTTCCTACAAAAGGAAATGTAAAAATAGAAATAATGCTTACAAAAATCCATAAGAGAAATCCCCACAGTGGGGTGTAGCTGGAAACCCTCAGTGACCATGACAACACCCCTGAGCAAACCTAAGTCTCTCTGCCTTGTGGGCTGTGGATCCTTGCACATATTATAATCTGCCACCTAAGACTTTGGAGTGCCTGTACAGCAGGAGACAGTAAATTTAAATATTTAGGGTGCTTCCTGAGAAGGTGATTACACTATAGAGAATTACTTCATATTACAGTAAACTTCTGCTGGTCATTTACAAAGGACTCCTTGGATCAATTGAGATAAGTTTCTGAGAAGAACCAGCCATTCCTAAGTGCTAGGAATCCTGGCTAACAAAAAACCCCAACATCCCCAAATCCAGATGCTTTCCTGCCATGGATATGATCTCATCCATCATCCTCAGGGAAGCAGTGTCCAGACCATGAAGTAGAAAGGGCTGCTGCTTTACCAGTGAGTCACTCAGCCGTGCTGGACCCCCTACCCAACCCTCTCATCACACCTCCACTGGTGCACAGGGCTTTTAGCCCCAGTTTTCTTATTGCTGCAGGGTTCTGTATATTCAACCACAACATCCCAGTGCCCACGTGGCAGGACCTGACAAGTTTTTGACTGGCTTGTGAGATGCTCTGCAAGCCCAGCTCCTGTGGTCCTACAGGTTACCTCAAGGCAGTTGCTTTGATTAAAGACAAATGCAAACCACGTCCCCTGAAGGCTTCAACATAAAAAGGAAGCAAGAACGCCAGTGTACTCTCTTTGCATGGAAAACCCACACTGGGGGACAAGAGGAAGTGGGTTGACTTGGGATTTTTACATGTTTGAGGTCAGCAGAGCTGGTATTTGTGCATTGACACATTAGATAATTAAATGCAGGCAGAGTCAGGTGTTGGCTCTAAGCTTCTCCTTCCTCCATTTAAGCCTCCACCTCCTAAAACAGAGATGACCTTTGATTTCCCAGCAACACCCATATCCTCATTCAAAGGTAGGAGCTGCTCCTCACTGGGGTGGTCAGGGGGTTACTGGAGCTCCTACCCACATCCTGTAACACAATGACTGGTGACTTCCCTCCAGTGGGCCCTGCTCTTTGAGCTACAGAAATCCCTGGATCCTGGAACAAAAAAATGAATGTAGATGAATAAAAATAAAATGGTGCAAAATGGCAAAACAAACAAACAAACAAAAAAAGGCCCAGGAATGTATTAAACCATTCTAAAAATCTACAGGATTGACCAAAGACTTCATGCATCAACATCCCTCTTTAGCCAGCTGAGTCCTTAGAGTTGTCAGTGCTGTTTGTCTTCATCCAGGCACATCCCAGCAGGAAGTGTAGGAAGTGGTAAAGGGGAGGATCTTAACCAGGCACTAAGCCTGGTATTACTGACTCTGTGAATCCAATCTGCACGTTCCAGACTGAGTCCCTTGGCAAGAGTTGCCAGAAGCCAACTCAAGGACTGAGCCCTATCACTTGGCTCCCTTTCTTTTCAGTGGGACTCTGTTGTGGCAGATAAATCATATTTACTGCCAACTCCCTGTTTATGCTGCTGCTTAATTTGCATATATGCAATGTACTGAGGTGAAGTGCCCAGCTGCTGCCCCTCAGCAGCAGCCAAGTAGCCTTTGCTGCAGCTGGGAGGAACTGGGGGGAGACGATGGGGCCAGGCCAGAGCAGGAGGTGGATGGCACCACCCCAAACACTTTTTCTCTCCCACACACTCATGCTGCTACTGGCACATTTATTCCTTCAAGCACTGATCCCTTGTGACTCAAGCAACACAAAGCCGACCTCTGGCTCCTCTGCAACACCCACATCCAACAAGAAAGTCGTTCCCTGTGTTAGGCACCTTTCCAACAGGAAGCCTTCTCCTCCATTCCTCACATTCTCCATGACACCTCTGCTGCCAGTGTGGCCAGAGGGGTACCATCAGCCAGGGCAGTGCAGATGCAGAGTCAGGGATGCTGACATGTCCAGGAGGACACATCCTGCTCTCCAGCCTGCTCGCAGCAGCAGGTCAGAGTCACGTTACACACAGCTCAAGGCAGCTTGCTAAACCTCACCTGGGAGGATCCCAGGACTTAGAATACAGTGATGGGGAGCTGCAGGGCTTCTTGTGGGAAGCTTGAGCACAGCACAGGAGATGTGCTGCACCTAAAAAGCAGCACAAGATACCTGATGTTTAATATGCATGAAAAATGTCTGGACTTTCTGAACTGGGGCACTGTAAAGTCACACCCTGCCCATGGATCTCTTGTATGCACTGGCACTGCAGAAGTTTGGGAGGACTCATCACCCAGTCATGCAAGAGGCTGAGGATTGTTATGATTAATCTTTCTCTGTGATGTGGAGGTACTAAGGGACTCCAGCCTCTGACCAGACTGGCAGGAAGCAAGATCCTGGATAAACACAGACCCAAAAGACCATTTTTGTCTCAAGGCATTTATAACTCAAGATGCTCAACAGGAATCATATATGCAGCACTGGAGAATCCAAAGGGAAGGGGTAGTAATTACATATTGAATGTGGTAAATACTCTGGCTACTGCCAAGTCAACTTTGCATAACATGGTGAAGAATTTGGGGGTGATAAAGCTAATGGTAATTTGTAAATCCTATGTAAAATGGATCCAACCTCCTTCCCAGGCTGGGGCTGTGCACTCCAGCATTCCCAGGGGTTCAGAATACAAAGCACTAGTTAGCCCTTCTGTAAACCCTGGCTAACATCTACCTCTGGCAGAACATGCTCAGCCAGGCAATCTGCTTTCTCACCACCTGCTCCAGCCTTGAGCTGAGCACAAAGCCATCCTTCCCACCTGAGAGGCTGCTGATAGAGGACATGGACACCTCAGGGGGACATTTTGCAGCTGCATTGATTGAGCAGCCAGTGGCTTTCCCTGAGCCCCAGCACAGCATGAGCTCAGAGAAAACCTCTGTGCAGCAAAGCAGAGTGAACCAAGCTCCTCTCAGCTCACAGACTGAAGCAGATGGAAAAAGATGTGTCCCACATGCCCTCGACAGCTCCTATTCACACCAGCAGCATGTGAGCCACACTGGCAAACCAGGCAGCTAACTACCAGAAATAAATATATACAGCAGTGAAACTGTACAGATGGAAAGGTCCTGTTTTATCTGTGGCACTCTCTGGGGTTGTTCCAACACTAGACAGAGATCACTTGTTGTTGGGTTCTTTTTGATGTAATCTCTTAAAAAAAATCCCTGAATAACATCCTAAATTAGACTGCAGAGAGAAAGGCTTCAAAATAGGAAAATCCAAACCACTTCTGCTTCTTAGTTGCAGAGGAACTCTTGAGAAAATTCTTAGACTTGGAAAAAACCCCAACTCAAAACCAGTGTACTGTCCACTTTCCATACTCTGTTTGCACGGCATTTCAGGTGCTCAGGTACCAATTTCCTCTCCTGTGAATGTGGCTTTCCCAGGACTGAGTAGGCAAGCTCAAAATCCAGTCAATCACCCATCACTGCTCTGAGCTTTCTAAAATTTCTTACAAGGCAGTGATTCATGAGAATAATTCTTTCACCTGACGAATAATATTTGCAGAGAGGGTGGACAGGCTGTCAGATGACCAGTGCTTTGTTCTTGAATGTGTTTGTGGCTTTGTATAACTTTTATCTACCTGTCAGTAACCCACTTTTTACCTCTCCATTTCTGTCACCTTTCCCTACATGGGTTAAATTGTCTCATGCCATCTTCTCCATAATGGGGCCGAGCTGTGGTTCCTGGAAGCTACTGTACTGCTTTCCCTTTCCAAATGAAAGGTGGAACACAATTTAATGTCCCTCCCTTTAAAATGTCATAAAGCCTCTTAATTCTCCTCCTTTGAGAGCTGGGTGCTATTTTCATGTCATAAAATAGGTACAGTGAGAGGATAAGTCTTTAAAAGTTGTTACTGAAATCAGAGGGATGTGGGTTTGTAATGGCTCACAAAGACTGTATAAAACCACTTCTCTCCAAATGAAGGGACCAAACTTCTCCTAAGCAGAGATTTTAGCAATGCTCCAAGTATCCTTTGTTCACAGGAAACCCCTTTCATTGATATCTTATACAATACAAAAGCTTTTTGCTTTTCTTTTGGTGGTAGGGAGAACAAAAGTTATTACAGTTATATAAGCAGGATACCAAAATAACTTTTTTTTTTTCCACAAGGAAACATGAGAATTGGAGGCTTTTATTTTTAATACAGAAAGGGCCTCAACAGAATACAGCATGAAAACAACCACCCTGAGAGACCACAGACCCTTCTAACCCAGTATCCCGTCTCCAGCAGTTGCCCATAGCAGTTGCCCAAGGGAAAAATGTGAGGTGGAACAGGCGACAAAGCTTCCCCAGCACGCTCTCCCCTTCCATGCCCAAGGGTTTCCTGAGCCACAGACGCTGTGCTGATCTCTCACCACCCATGAGGGACTTGTTTTGCTCTGACCCATAACCCTGCAGTCCCTGGGCTGGTGAAATGTGAGATGCAGAAGGGCAGGAGCATGAGAGGCATGAGAAGCTGTCCTTGAGAAGCTGCAAAGCCTCTGCTGTGAGAAAACCCCTCTCATACCTGCCCACCACCTTCTGTCATGAGCCAAACCCCATAAATCATCTGAGATTTCCCTTCCATCTCTCCTCAGCCACTGCCTTCAGTAGGAACAAGAGACAGGTCAATACAGAGAAACTACTGAAAATTCCACCCTTCATTAACACTTGCTTATAATATTGGCTCATCCTGAGTCATGACATAGCTCTACCCAGTAACCCACATATTGTACACAGGATATGTCTGCACTGCAATCAAAGAAATAATTATTGAGATGTTTGCTACAACCAGACGTTATATAATAGTTGTGGCTAGTCTTACTGGCTACATTGGTCACATAATTCAGTATTTCCATGCTGATAACATAAGAGTAACAGGAAACAAACAAGCAAAACCCCCACAGAAATCCAGTCAATAAAAATCTCTCCAAACATGCTCATACCAATGCTGCTGTTCTGCCTCCCAGCTTCCTCCTGTGTATCTCATTAGAGCATCTGGAGCGCTTGCTGGGACCACCTCTGACCAGATTTTGAAAATATTTAGGCACAGAGAGCCAGAGCAGCACATCTACTCAGGACTTCTAAAGCACTGGACTTTTTAAGATTAAGAAATTGATACAGTAGTTTTAAGCTGGGGTTGAGTTCCCAGAGGAGCTGTGCCATTAGGGTGGGATTTCTCTTCTGCCAATGGCTGGCACTTGGAAGTTTCATCTTTCCTTGTTGTGTCAGCTCCTATACAAAAGTATCTCCAGAGAATGACTTACTCCTTTTTAAGATGGCAGCTAAGGGGATAATGAAACAGACTTTTTACAGGTGCTTTTCTCCTTTAACTACAGGAGGATTTATACAACTAGTTTAATTCTTGTGTTTAGGTGATTAACAGTAGCTAAGAAGAACTCATCACTAGGTACCCACAGTTGTGTTTTAGTTGTGATTTAAGTACTGAAGACTTCAGATCTGCTTTTAAATAACAAGACTTTGATTTTGAGATTTTTTGGATACAGTCCTCTAAATATATATTAAATATGACTGCAATTAGGGATGGGATGCAGTCTTCTTGTTCCATCTTTTGCCCATCAAAGCATCCTGTGAGAACACCTACCTGCTAATTATGGGTATGTACACAGGCCCACTGCATTTGGTTTTGCCATGTTATTACCATGTTGTACCTGACAGGGTGAGCTGGGAGGTCAGGGCTGCAGATTTGTAAACAGGAACAAAACTGGGAAATCTTGAAGACATCTATAAAGCAGAGTTTTTCCACTCAAAGTTTGATCTATTATTGTAACGAATGTTGCATCCTGCAACAGGAAGATAGAAAAATAACAGGAAGGATTCCAAGATGAAGAGGACAAACTGCAAGTCAGAGCGAGCTGGGCAAGGAAAGTCTTTGCAAGCTCATCAGCTTTGACTGAAAAATGGCTTTCAGCTCACCCTGCATAATGTGATTTGTATTCTGTCCAGAGCAATCATTAGGCGAGGTAGTTATCTGGCTCTGCTATGTATTATGCTACAGGTGCAAGGTCTGGAACCCCATATAATTGCTGCATAGATCTAGATTTAGCTTATCATCATTTTTCCGTTAGCTTTCAAAGGAACAGAAAGAGCTTTGCAGCTGCCCTGGGCTGGGCTGTGCAGCCAGTGTCGGTCTCTCAGCCATCCCCCTGTCAAGGAAAAGAAGCATTGTGGGCTGGCAAGTCCTGAGAAAGCGATGCCCAGCTCACACTGATGGGCAGTGCTGCACCCAGCTGCAAACACTGCAGCCAGATCCAGTACGTTGAAAAAGAAACAAGAAACAGATAAGGACCACTCTCTAGCTACCCCTCTGAGTGTTCCTGGGGCACCCTGTCCTTGGGCAATGCCATAGCCTCCCTCGCCTCCATTCCCCCTCATAGCTAGAGCTGTGTGGACACTGATGCATGGAGAGAACATGGGGTTTGCCCAAGGTCTCACAGAAAGCAGTGGCAGGGCTGGCACTGTGCCTACTTGACATGAACCCCTGTCCCAGGCTTTAGCCACAAAAACATCACTGTTACGTACTTGGGCTGTCTTGGCAAGGGGACGAAAGCAGTGGCAGGGCTGGCACTGTGCCTACTTGACATGAACCCCTGTTCATCACTGTTACGTACTTGGACTGTCTTGGCAAGGGGAGATCAGTTTCATTTAAAAGCTGCTACGAAAGCCATGCCCTTGAGGCTTGTTTTGGCAAGCACATCCCAGGGAGTTGTTTGCTGCAGCCCGTGCAAGGGGCACACCAGCCTGGCGCTCGGCCAAGCCCTCTGGCCGTGCCCCCCCTGTGCCCTGGCACAGCTCACTGGCCACAGCCGTGCCAAATCCTGCCGGATACTGCTTGGGGCAGTGTGTCACGGCGTCCTACTAACCACAGCTCACCTGCCCTGGCAGAGTGACCCACACTGCTCTAATCTGTAAATCGTTCAGCCTAACGCAATCCCCACTGGAATGGCCAGCAATTAACACCGTGCTAACCATGGGTGGAGTGAAGGGTGGAACCTCTGGGAGGGCAAATAAAACCAGGACACTGAAACCAGGCTGGCAACCTTTCTAGCAATGTCACCTTTGCAGCCAGCGGTCTGATTTCCCCATCAGGATCCATGGACACCCTGAGTTTGCAGTTGTGACAGACTCATGTGAGCTGGACATGCTGACATGCTTGATGTGAAGAAGAGCTGGCACAGTGCAATTTGAAGAGCAGGTAAATCACAGAATCATAGAATTGTTTGGATTGGAAGGGACCTTAAAGTTCACGTAGTTCTAATTCCTTCTTGTCCTATGCTTTACTACAGGCCTCTTGTGAAGAGTCCCTCCCCAGCCTCCTTGCAGCCTCTTTAGGTCCTGGAAGGTGACAGAAGTCCTCCCCTGAAGCTTTCTTCTCCAGGCAGAACCACTCCAACTCTCTCAGCCTGTCTTCAGAGGAGAGGTGCTCCAGCCCTCTGAGCATTTTTATGGCCTCCTCTGGACCTGCTTTAAGAGGTCCATGTCCTTATTACATTGTGGTGCTCCACCTTTGCCCAGGAGCAGCCTGCCCAGCCAAAAATGAGAAGCAGGAGAAAGGAACACTTCATACTCAACAGTTTCTCTGGCTCAGCTGCTGTTCAGTAGTAAATTAGACATCCACAAGCATTCACAAACAGCTCAGGTATCTGGGAATGCTGAATGCCAAAAAATTGATGCTGGTCAGCTTGATGGCCAGGTCTACTGGAAAAAGAGGATCACATTTTATCTTTTAGGTGCTCATGCTTTGATATTTAGAGGAGGATTTCCACTGGTAGAGTTTATTTTGTGTTGTCAAATAAAATAATAATAATAATAATAATAACAATAACAACAACAACAATAATAAAAAGCTCTTTTCACTTTAAAAATTACTTCGGATGCAGCTTGGCTACCAATTAAGGCTGTCAACAGATGTCATTTACAGCAGAATTTTGCCTTGATTCATGGGTTACCATGTCTGAAACATCCACTGCTCTACTGACACCACTGTGGTTTTGTGAGTGGCAGGATTTCGTGCACTTGCTGGTCTAAAAGTAGCGGTGGTTCATCAGTGCTGGCTCTCCCCCTAATGCTACTCCTTGTGCAATACCAGAAGATTCAGTTGTCAATGGAACAGCTTGTTTTCTCTTCAGAATCCCATATTTTAGGAGTCCCAAAATGCAGGGGATTGGTGAGGAAGGGTGGGGGTTTCAATTCAATCTTCAGAGCCTGTGAAGAACAGAGATGTCAGAGAAGTCCAAGAGAAATTATCACTTCAGAAGGTTTGTGGTACCAATGCCAAATCTGTGTTTGCATGCACCAAACTGTCCCCTCTGAACCCAAACTCACGACGGTGTAGAAAAGTTTGGGTTTATACCACAGGGTGCAGAGTTTCCAAAGTGACTGAGTCTTTCCTGGTTGCACTTTGTCTTGTAAAAGGAAGAAAATCTAGCAAACCTCCAAACAGTGTCCTGGAGGCTCTTATGCAGCCCTTGACAAAGCAGGCAGGGCCTTTCTCTTACATTGTCTGAAGAGTCCAGAGCTATGAGAACATACGAAAATTGACACATTAGCAAAATATCATTCACACATGAGAGGTCAGGCTAGTTGGCTACCACCTTCTCAGGACCAGGTCATACAGAAATAGCCCACACAGTCATCTGGTAAGATTTTCCTAACTTCCAAATATCCCACTACAATGGCATTAAGATTTCAGTGAGGGATGAACTTCTTTGCCATCACTGAGCAAAATTCTGTGCTGAAAGCTTCCCTGCAAGCAGGAACTGCAAATGAGCTATGGGAAGGTGGTGATTTTTGAAGTGGGGTGTTGTACCTGTGCCAGGGACAGGCTGTTCCTAGGGCAGCCAACCTGTCTGGTCATTGAAGGCAGGCGTCCTGTCTCTGACAGCAGCTGGTGACAGATGCCTAGGGAAGATGTAAATGACAGGAAAGCCTGTAGTGACACTTCCCCAGAAATACCAGAGATTTCCTGAACCAAAGATACTATCTCCATATTTAAAATGCATTTTTCATTCACCACAGTGTGCAAGGCAAATTGTGTGAAAAAGCATACTCTATTGTTCTACAAACTGCTTTGATATTTTCATCTGATTCTCCCTAGTATGACTGCTCCCTCATCACCACTCCTGTGCCACCCCAGATGTCACAGGGCCTGGAGACCCCTGCCAGCTGTTTGGAGCTTGTCTGCTTGGTGATTTGTACAGAAACTGCTCTGGGTTTTTGCCCTTTTGTGTCTCAAATCTGGTACCCTGTGGGAGAGACCCCCCAAAGGAAGTCAAGGGAGAACCATGGCTGATAATGTCTTGGACCAGGTCACAAAGCAGAAGATACAGCATAGGAGAGATCAATGCTTCAATGCTTCTCAAACCTTTTTTTACTATGGCCATGCACACTAAATTCTGCATTAGCACCTCAGATTGTTTTTCTATGATGACTACAAATGAGGCCTCTGTTAGTGATGCTCATGAAGGTCAGGCTCCAAAAAGACCTACCAATTTTCTACCATTGTGACTGAAAGTTGGATAAAGTCACAAATTATCTGTCCGAAATGATGAAGCATCCCCCACAAGAGAAGAGCCCTGCCTGCTGCAACCACAGCACTACATGATTCAGATGCTGGTAACCATCTTCAGTTTCTTCTGACTTTGCTCAGGCCTTAAAAACATTGAGTCAGCATAACCTCTTACCATCTTTTTTTAGTGCGTGAAGATACAATCACTCAGCATCAGAATGATGACACAGATATCT
Source organism: Onychostruthus taczanowskii (assembly GCF_017590055.1). NCBI lineage: Eukaryota > Metazoa > Chordata > Aves > Passeriformes > Passeridae > Onychostruthus > Onychostruthus taczanowskii. The sequence continues at coordinate 9,774,426 of NW_024502568.1, read as the reverse complement.
GCAGCAGAGGATCAAATGTGCAATAATAAATTGATACTGGAACCACCTCCTACAACTGATAGTTGCTTAGTCATTTCTCTCTTCACCTCCTGTGTTCAGTCCCAATGCTGCCATCCCTTCCACAACTCCTGGGACATCCCTAACATGGTCTAAAAACATCCAGCTGTGCTCTCAGGAAACTGGAGACACAGGGAAAAGCATTGTCTTGCTGCTGAGCCTGCTCCTTGTGGAAGTGTTATTTTTCAATCATCGTGCAGAAGGATGAGGTTCCCATCAACCAGGGCTTCCGTGAGACAGGGCTTTACATTTCAGAAGGCAGAAAATGTGGCATGTGCTGTTGCGGTGGCAATACCCATGGGTAGTGAATGCTGTAGCCTAAAGTCACATGTTAAATAAACACACAGCTACAACACAAATTAAACTAGCCCAGAGCAGCTGTTATTTAGATTGTGGACATTTTTAAAATGAAATGTTTTCTTTGCAATATTTCTATGAGGAGGTGAAGTATGCAAAGTCAATCTCAGCTCAACAGAGACTGATTTATTTGCTCTCTCTCCTGCTCTGCACGGCTGGGGGACACGTCACCAGCTGATTCACTGAGACCCAGAGAAGTGGGCCTAGTGCTGGCACTGGCACAAAGGATCTCACCTGCTGCCCATGCTTGTACTGTTTGGGCAGTAAATAAATTTGGGGCACGCACAAGTACATGGTTGAGTTTTAGTGTGGAGGAAAAAGATGAGAGAAGGTGTGACAGGCACAGAAGACAGAATGCAGAGAACGATCCTGGATCCACTGCCTGTGCTGGTCTCCAGCCCCAGGTGATCCCATGCTGTGAATCTCCAGCAAGTGGTGATGTCCATCTCATGGCACAGGCTCCCAGAGCAGGATGCTGGTTCTTCCTCTCTACCCTCTCTGACAACAACCCACCTGTGACCTCCCATTTAATTTTGCCATGAAGCATTTGGGTTCACAGGACATGTGAAAGCCCAACTTGGCCAGCCAGCTCCTGACCTTTAGGATATGTCTCACTCTTGCTTTGCACATAAAAGATGAAGCCATCAATAATTCTCCCTGAGAGGTCACTCAGTTGAACAGGCACTGCCTGAAGTCTGTGGACTAGGTGGATAAGAGGGAAGTTTTGTACCACTAAGGAAGGGAGATTCTCTTTCACAAGGAAAAAGCATTGGGCTCAAGACCTTACAACCCTAATCCTAACCCTAACCCTTACACTTCCTTCTCCAAGCTCACAGACAGCACTGGCTTCCTGTCACAGCATTACTTGTCTGTCAGCAGCTCTGCTCTCCCTCTCCTGGCATACTCCCATGGGGCCTCTATTCAGCCATCTTATCTTGAGTGGCATCCAAAACCTCTTCCCCTTCCCTTTCCTCTTCCCCTTCCCTTTCCTCTTCCTCTCCCCCTGTACCTTCCCCTTCTCCTTGACCTGTTCATTTCCAACACCACCTACTCTCTAGCTTTACATTTCCTCTGTTTAGCACAGAGATTTTTGAGGATGCCACACAGTACAAGACATGTCTCTGCAGTTCATGAAATCCCAAAAGCACCTCAGGTGTCACAGCCATGCAAGCAGATGCCCGGGATAAGGCACTAAGAGCCAAACAAGTCAATCACGAGAGTGTGTGTGTGTGTGTGTGTGTGTGAGAGAGAGAGAGAGAGAGATATGGTTTGCATCTTTACTTTATAGGGAATTTTATAGGGAAAAGGGAAAACATTTCTAATAGTTCCTAAAAAGAGGCCTAATCAAACCTCAGCTTCTCTTCTTCATGCCAGCACAGGCATTAGGTCATTACCATGTCCTGCCAATAACTGCTGACTGCCCACAAACCCCTGCTGAAACAGGTTGGAGAGCTTGAGTAGCTAAATCCTCCTCCAGGGTTTTGAACAAGTTTCACAAGATGGTTCAAAGCTTCAGCAGCTGGAACAGTGATACATTGCCATGTGCTACAGATGAAGTGCTAATACTTGTCCAAAAGGGATTTGCCAGGATGTGTTCCACATTTGCTCCACCTGTTGCCCCTCTCTCTTGGCATCCTCTCTTCCCTGGGGTTTTGTCTTCATAACTTAAGATGCCTGTTTGTGGGAAAGTGGAGCTTGATTGACCTTATACTTTTTCACCTTACTTTCTTGTTTCATGCTCAAGATACAAGAGCTCAGCACTTTCCAGGAGCAGGGTACATGGTCTGAGAGAAGAAAAGCAGGCACAGCTTTCTCTGAGGCCGTTAAGGTAAGCAGCTAATTAAAAGCTTGCTGATTGAACTCTTAAAAAAATACAGTTAACAGAGGACACACAGTGTATATATATTTTTTTGCTATAAGAGATGGTTGTAAATGAATTTACATATTACACAAAGCAGGGTTACTTGATTTGATGTGTCATGTAGTTATCTGGATCAGCTAGTGGGGAGAAATCATAACCAACATCAAGCTCCTGCTCTGCTACACAAATGGGATTCTCTCCCCAGATTCACACATTCAGTTCTGGTCCTGACATTTTTTCTCCATACACAGAGTTTGTATACTAAATGAGATGTCTTTCCTGCCCAACATATAAGAACTCCAAGAAGTTTACACTTGCAGGAAGAGAAGAATAAAGTATGCACTGTACCTAAGCAGCCATTCTTTCAAGCATATGCTCTCAGACAGGTTGGAGCTCAGGTCCTCTCCCCTGCTCCCTGAGAAAGTCTGTTTTCTGACCTCAATTTTTCCTCCTAGAACAAAAAAAATGTACCTGATGCTTTGTCCAAAATGTCTACCCTGAGAAAGTCTGTTTTCTGACCTCAATTTTTCCTCCTAGAACACAAAAAGGTACCTGATGCTGTGTCCAAAATGTCTATAAGTTACTCAAAACTGCCTGGGATCCTAGGTACTTAGATAAACTTGGAGAGTCTGGTACCTTAAACCATAGGTAGTCACTTAAGATCAGATTAAAAACCAAAGGCACACACTTGAGTGACGAAGATTGTCCATGGCCAAAAAAAGATCTAAACCCAGGGTTCTAATTAATCATAGAATCTTAGAATGGTTTGGATTGAAAGGGACCACAAAGATTCTCTAGTTCCAAGTCTCCTGCCATGGTCAGGGACACCTTTCACTTTAGGCTGCTCAAAGGCCCCCATCCAACCTGGCCTTGAGTAATTCCAGGGATGGGGCATCCATGATAGGGATGGGACATGACCAGCTTTGAAAGTAGCTGGTCTGTGCCTCCATTTCCCAAGCTATATGGTGAAAGGGGCTTCCCTCTCTTACAGGCATGAGGCAAAACAAACCATGTTTAGACATTGCAGTGATGTATAAAGGACCATGGGCTGGGAGCAGTAACAGGAATCATCAATAAGAAATTAAAATTACTTTTAATACTGAAATAAACCATAATACAAGCAGGGTGGAATTTCTTCAAAGTTCAATTGCATCAAAGCCTGAATTTCAATAAGGGTTGTGATTGAAACATTATAGGGATATTTAATTTTGGCAACTAGCAGTGAAATGGGAACTGAACTTGCTCCCACATCACTGTTGAAGGCCAGTGCACTAAGTCTGACCGTCTGCAAGGTATAAAGTTTAATACGTCAGTCACTGTTTCCTCTCAAGCCTTGCAGTTTAAAATTGACTGAAGCGCAACCTCCAGAGAGTCACAGCTGCAGGAGATGCTACCAATGGTCCCAAAGGTCAGGCCGCTTCTATACGAGTGGGGAGGTGTGGCTCGGGTCGCAGCAATTGTCACTGGAGGTGGAGGCGACCACCTCTGTTTCCAGAGGAAGTCGGACGTTGGTTCGCAGCCCGTCTCACATCAGCGCCTCGGCCGGGCCGGGCTGGGCCGAGCAGGGCCAGGCAGGGCAGGGCAGGGCCGGGCAGGGCAGGGCCGGGCAGGCCGGGGCAGGGCAGGGCAGGGCCGGGCAGGGCACGGGCAGGGCAGGGCAGGGCCGGGCAGGGCAGGGCCGGGCAGGGCAGGGCAGGGCAGGCCGGGGCAGGCCGGAGCCGTGCGGCTGCTGCGGGACAGGCCCCGCCGGGCCGGACCCTGCGGGAACCGCGTACGGCCGCGGCTCCAGCGGGGTGGGGCTGGGGGCCAAGGCTGCGGCAGGAAAGGGGTCTGTACAACGCGGCTGAAGTCACCGCTGGCTGAGCGAGGATGAGAAATCCCACTCCCTTTCCCTTCAGCTCAGTATCCCCTCTTGCCGTCTCACTCCCCCCTCTTTGCTTTCCGCTTCCCAAAATCACTTCCTCTGCTGCGACCAGTGCAAGAAGTGGTGGAACTGTGCTTTGGAGCCGATCCAGGTTCGTGCACACTGAAAACCACCCAAGCCCAAACCACAGCCTGTTTTATTTTAGCGGGGCTATTTTCAACCCCAATGGCACAACAGAGGGTGAAATGACACGTCATGATGGAGTTGCTGTGGCCAAAAGCGTGAAATGCTCTTCCTCCTCTCATCCCTGCTTGTCCCTGTTCCCATTCTCACTCCTGGGAGAAGTTCCCATTGCCTTCTTTGTGTCCATTTTGGGGCAGCTACTGTAATTTCTGTGTGCTTATTGTGTAGGACCTTCTTAGTCTAGAAATGTCCCTCTAAGAAAGTGGTACTGCTTGCTTTCTTTTCCTGCTGTAAAACATTGTTTAGTAACTTTAATTCAAAGGTCTCTTCTGCACTTGAGATGCATGAACTGGGATCAAATTTCCTACATAACTCAGAATAGAGAATTTCACCAAGTAGTTAATAGCAAAAAAAGAAGATATAGGATACAAATTACTATGGCTTTGAGGAAGTCCAGTTTGCTCTTTCTTCTAAACACTAGGCTACAGATTTCTAAGTGTATGGACAGTGCCATGGCAGCATGCTTACCTCCCTACTGAAGAGCAGTGCTGCACAAGATTTGCTGTTCTGCAAGTGCTTTGATGCAAAACAAGAGTATGTTGAGGAGCAATATCAAATAAGTACCAGACATCGACAGCAAACATAACTGTCCAGGCAGAACCCTGCTTGAATTCTATACTGGGGTGCCCATTTGTCAGTCATACTTTGATCATCTGTTGTCTCAGTAATGTTTTCTTCATGCAACAATACTAATTGTCTTTAAGCTCTGCAATGGCCTTTGCTGACCCAGCTACTGCCCAGATGTCTTGGAGACAGACTGCATCACATAGAATGCCACAAAGCCTCCTCAAAAATCTCATTTAAAATCATCTAAAAGCTTGGTATGAGCATGAAGCCTTCTTAGGAATCCCTTCAGGACAGCAGTCCTCAGGAGGATTACACTAACCCATTTACTCAGCTATGCTAGACCATGGTACAGTGCTGTGCTAATCCTCACCCAGAGATAAACAGCTCATGCCATGGGAATGATGTAGTGCAAGTGCTCTGGTAAAATGCAGTAAAAAAAATGCTGCCAATGAATTATGAAACCCAGTTATGGATCCATCCTACAGATGCTTCTCAGGCAGAGCTGCTATCTACAGCAATTGACTTACACTTGAACAAGCTGCAGTCAGGCACCCACAGAAGATCAGCTCAGGAGGTCTCTGATTTCCCTATGTTCATGGCCAGCATTCACAGCACAAATCTTCTGCTGCTGCCCCTTCTCAGCCTGTGACAGACTGACAAGTCCCAGTTATGATGTCCCCAGCAGAGCTGTCCAGGCACTGCAGCAATACAGTCTCTTCTCATCATAGTGGGGCCAAGTCATTCTGCTCCCCCAGACAAACTTGAAAAATCTCACCCTCGTTTTAATATTCAAAACATTTCAGTTTTGTGGAGGAGGATTTGCTGATATTTCAGAAATGTGAACTGCTTTGTGATCTTGTAACTAGGGAGCAGACAAGAGCTCATTAGAAAATAGGAAAGGATTTTGAGGGAGTTGCACAATTCCCACCTAACTACTGTGGGCTTTTGCATTACAATTCAGAAGCTTAATTGAGGCTTCTACCACAGATCTTGTGATATAAGGTGTCTTCCAGGAAGTCCATTTTCTCCGGAGTTTGACCAAGAGCTGAGACCATCAGGAGTTAATACCAAAAGTAAAAACACAGGTTTCTACCTCACAGAATGAAAAATGTGGGCAATAAGAAGGCTCAAAATTCAGAACAGGCTACCTTTCAAAACCAGCCATCCTGAAATCTCAGCTTTTATTGGTTTTGAAGGGTGTAGCTAAGGGCTTTTATTGCTTGAACTTTGACCCCCAAGCATAGTGATTACTAATCAGCTTCAATGCTACCTTGGGAAAGAAAAAATAAATCATTGTCTCATGTAGGAAAAATTTAGCATGAACATCTAAAGATAATGCTTCCTGGTCTGTATATTGGAAGGCCAGGAACAGCCACAGAATTAATGTAGCCTTTCTGGTCAAGCTGTGGTTGAGGTACACAGCCCATAGCAGAGAGTCTGTCTCCTTCTCACACTGACATCAGCATTTTGCCTGAGCAGGAGTAAGAAGGCTCTTTCTCAGGCAGTGGCATCTCCTCTAGGGAAATCCCACCCATCTGTATCCTGTTCCTTGTGGCATGCTGCATTTTGCTTTACAGTCTTCCCATCAGCTGGGAGCCAGCAATTTGTTGGACCAAGGTTGGTCCCTTTCAGCTGGGCATAAGACAGATTAACAAATAATTAAATATGCTTTGTAGTAGATGTTATGTGATAGAATTCACAGTCTCCTTTCTTCCTCTTGTCTCAGCATTTTGTATGGAAAAAAAAGATCTGAGATCTGGTCACTCTATCCAGCATGTACAGATCTTTTCTGTTGCAATATTGCTACATTTCATTGACTCAGAGGCTTTGGAAGAACATGATAAAATATTTTTACTTGGTGCAACAGAAATAAAGCAAATACTGCAGTTGTAGACAGTTCTTTTTTTTTCAAGTTCACTATCAGTTGGATGTGCTTTTTGCTAGGGATTTTTTTTCTCTTAAGGGAACTATAAAGGAAAGAGAAAAAGGCCTGTTAAATAAACTTTTCTATCCAACTGTTAAATTGTCTGTGATTTCTCCTGGTGACAAAGCCACAGTGGGTTGCTTACAAACTCCATTATAAAGAGACAATTGTAAAGAGTCACCTTGGAAGTAATTAATATTATCTAGGTCCTTAATTGTAAATTCATGAAATGATAATATGCTAAGCTTGAGGGTGTTTCATCTGCTGTTGAACACTGGTAATAGGATAGGATTTGCGACACCTTACTGATCTGTGTTTACAGAACTGCCACCAGCAGACCAGCTTAAGGGAAGGACCACACTTCCTTTAATTAGGGATATGCCAACTACCCTCTGATGGCCTGACAACAGGGAGGAAGGGAGAGAGCTTGCTCCCTTTGATTCAGAGATACGGGCTGTGCACAAGTCTCCATTTCATTAAATACAGGAGATTTGCAGTCAATATCCTCCTCTTTGATATTCTTCCTCAAGAATTTCTGGAGGGAGCAGAGCGGACTAAAGTGCCAACTCCTCCCTAGTCCTGGCCGCACCTGGCTGTGTTCCTCCAGAGGGCAGTGGACAGGGAATTAATGATTTTTTTCCTCACAGCATTACTTCTCTTTCAGCTCAGTTTCCCGATGTGACTAATTTTCCAGCCACAACAATGCTTGTGCTGGCTCGAAGGGGCGAATGAGACCACAGGAGCTCTGACTTGTATCTGCACAAAGATGCTGTGATGCTGCGAGTCCCACTGCCGTGCCTGTGAGGGCTGTGCCTGTTTCAGATGTGCCACGACAGAGGTGAGGAGCTCTTCAGGAGGAAGAGTAGTTGCCTTGCAGGCACGGGTGAGCCAAGCACACCGAGAGCAGTCCCAAAATACAAATCAGTAGCCATCGTTACTCTGACTACAATGTGGAGAGAGGCTGATGGTCATTTCCAGCTGAAGAGTGGGGGGACTTGCAGCGTAAATCCATTCATACACACACATTCTCTCTCTCTTCCCCCCCCCCCCCCCCCCCAAGAAAGTAAATGCCACATCTTTTGTATTTCTTAAAATATCCTTTGTTAACGTAACGAGGCCATTGACAGTAATCTCAAGTCAGCATCCTACCATGATTCTGACAATTCAGCAGCATCCTCAGTACTCCAAGGAATTGGAAACACAAGCAATGCAGGAAAACAAAAACATCAATGTGCAAAACAAACACATTTGATGTATCAGAACAGCAACAAAGAGCCTCTAGAGACTGCAAGGAAAGCACCTATTTGCTGGGGAGAGCAAACCCAGGTGACATAATGAGCTGGTGAGGCACTGTTCAGCTTCTTGGGATTCAGAAGGTGATTAAACAAGGCAAAAGTCAGCAGAATAGCATATTACACCATGACTTTGTTAAAGTCATCAGCACTCACCCCCTCTGAGAAATCTTTTTCCCTCTACTCACAATTCCAGCACATTTTATTACCAAAACCCAGAGTCACTTCCCATAAATGAAGAAGTTAATCTTAAAACTTGTTCAAAATGCAACTTGGAATCTTTGACTTTCCTGTGTGGGAAACATATAGAGGAAATAAAAGAAAATCAAGTAAGAAGAAGGTTAGTCAGACAGTGAAATGAAATGAAACTACAGCTGCAAAACTTCATGGATTTTTATGTCTGGGGGAACCCAAAGCAGCATTCTGGTCTCCTGCCAGCACAGGCAGCACAAAACCCCCCCACCATATGGTTCAATCAGTACATATCTGCCACAAGCTCTGCTGAAACTGGGTCTGATACCTGGTGCCAACACAGCTCTATCCTGAGCTCAAAACAAGTGTTTATTTTAACAATCAATAAAAGAAAAACCTACATTTGATTGCCATAATCTACTGATTGAAATGAGATATATCTGACACTGAAGAGTATGCAGGGCTAAAGGGTTGTTTTCAATATCATACAGTTGTATCCTTCCACATTTTAAGGTACATGGAGATGGAGTTTTGGTAGGAGACTGTGTTTCCTCTCATATGCTTTTTCATTTTCATTCATAGCTAAATATCATCTGTGTGACTGACAGTGGACAAACCCCATTGTTATGAGAAGTGTTGGCATTTCCAGGCAGGCAGGGTACCTGGGCAGTGCAGCAGCATGTTGCCTTTACTGCAGTAACCAGAATGTTTGGAGATCTTTCCAGAATGAGGCAGGAGAGGGATCAGCAGCATGCCCATGCTGCTCTGCAAGGCCAGCACCACATGGCCTAATACATCATCCCAGATGAGGCCAGACCCTCTTTGCAAGCTTACATTTCGAGAAAATGGAAAAGATCAAAGCTGTGGGAGTACTTTTAAATATAGAGAGGGCTGCCTCGCTCTGTTCTGCTGCATGAGAGAGAGACTTTGTTGGAGAATTAATTGCTTTTATGTCAAGAGAGTAACTTCCACTGCCTCCACCCCACTTCCAGCTATGCTGACCTTCATTACACCTTGACTCTTTCAGGCCATCTGGCTATAAATTAGGACAGACGTGTTACACCCTTTCCTTCTCCTGTAAAGCACGTGAACATCTCAGCAATGCTATTGGCACATAAAAGCTTTTGCCCTCTCTGTTTCCCTCCCTGGATAATGAGCCATCCATTAAGCAGGCAGATGCAGTTCTAGCTGGTAATATATTATGTAATTTTGTGGGTGAACAACAGACAGATAGAACAGAAGATAGCAGAAAAGAGAAGCCAAACAGGCAGAATGTCCAGAGCCCCAAGAATTGTAATAATACCAGTGCTCTTCCCTTTGTTACATCCTCACTGCTGGAGCCTGCAAGAAAAGGTTTGCTCCCCACAACTGCCAAGCACCTGTACTGTATTGGACTAATTTTAAATAGACCTCGAAGTCCAGTCTATCCCACCAATGTCAAGTTCCTGCATCAACCAGTCCAGTCATAGGTCTCTCCTCTGGGAGTCCACCCAGAGGAACAGGATTTTGTCTGAGATTTGTGTCTCATCAGTCCCCCACTCTTAACTTCCAACCAGTTATATCTTCCCACTTACTTGATTTCTTTGGTATAATGTCCACTGTTGTTTTGTGTGCCGTTCCTTAACTTGTTCCTATGTCCACTAGCAGACTCTCACCATGCAAAACTTATGCAACTAAGGCTGCAAACAATTCTTTTTCAGACAGTAAATATTGCAGAGGCAGTCTTCTGAACAGGAAAACAGGAATTTTGGTGCCAGATGGGGAACAAGTGTATAAAAAAAGGCAAGAAGTTAAAGCATTTTTCAGACCTCAAGAAGTATGGGTAGAACAGTCACGGGTTTGTGATCCTAAACATTGCTTTGCCTCAGTGCAGGTCTATGATTTGTTCTAGATGTGAGTGCAAATTGACCTTGAGTCTTCCCAATCTTCTGATCTGAAGGGCAAGTTTGCCCTTGAGATGAAAAGGTTTTGGTTTAAGTTTTGGGCAAACTGCTCCTGATCTTCTAGTTTTGTTGTTTTTCTCCAGTTACTCACTCACTGCCCTAAAGCTGACCTAAGCTTGGCTCACAGACCTCTCCTGTGGGATCCACTGGTAGCTGTGAGCCCTGCACACACACATTACAGCTTACCTAATGAATAATTACCAGGGGACTGGGACACTTCATTCTCCTGATAACAGCATTCACCTCAGGGAATGAAATAACATTTTGAGGCTGGACACAAATGTATGCAATACAAAGATGTAATGGTTTGCCCCATACGACAGTTATTGCAAAGCCCAGACACAACACCAAGAAACAGGTAGGAGAAAAAGTGCCCTATGGGGATAGACTGTATATTAACCTGAGAATATACAGCTGAACTTGGTTGCAGAGCTACAGACACTTTTCTTCTTTGTATCTATTTCTTAATGCTTTAACTACAGTATCTTTGTTTTTACTATTTGAGTGTAAACCAAAGTTCAGGGTGGGGAACTCTGTTTGCACAGGCATTGCTGGAGCAGTAAATGTCACCCAGATTTTCAAACAGAAATTGGAAATCCAGCATGTAGCCAGGGGCTACATCTCAGCCATCAGCCCCAAGAAAATAGGTGTTCTCCTGGATACTCACTCCAGAGAGCTGTTACACTACTTCCCCTTCTGCAGCAGAAGTAGATGTGAACACCTGCCCATTACATAGCCACAGACAGCCTTTACATCAAACGTGGCTGCATCTCCCTAGTCTCATTTTTATTTCAGGCTGGTGAAAAAACACTTGGCTGATTGCACTGGACTCTACTTACCCACATGCCAGAGCTATGAAATCTCTCTTTGCCCCCACTCAGCCAACCAGCCAGTGCATGTGCACTGGGATGTACTGGGCTCAGCCTGGGGCTGGAGGGGCAGTTTTGTTCCCACTGTTCACTCCCACATTAGCCTCTCAGACAGAAATGCAGAGAAGAGACTGCCAAGTGTGAGAGGTCAGGGAGGCAGGCGCACACTCGTATAACCGGATTTGCAGTGACACTTCTCACCCACAGGCCAGCACGCTGCTGCTGGTGATGCAGGGTTGGCTTCCCTCCTGCCAAACAAACCCAGATTTGCATTCAGTAACATACTGTACTCTTTGCTTCTATTTTCTTGCATGGCTGACTCCTTTGCCCACCGTGTTACCAAGGAATTTGAGTCCAAAACGTGAAAGAGCTCTCATGCAGGAGGCAGAATGATACTGGGGAAAATAACATAGGATCTTGTAAATAAAGACTACATGAGAGGAAGCATTCAGAAAGGGTGCTAAATTAGCGTTATGGAAAACTTTAAATTTGGATGCAATTTAAATAGGTACATAGAATAAAGAAGTGAATACATTTTCCAACCTCTAAAAGGGATAGTCTATAAATAGACTTGTAAATCTATTAAAGGATTTTTTAAGACCCACTAAAACATGCAGCAAATACATAAAATTATATTTATTCCTCGAACTCACCACCAAATGGCTACAGCCTTACCCCAATTTTTTCCTATTTGAAACACAATAGAAAACAAACTGGTTTATCTTACTGTACCTGCTGCAAATACCTTTATGGCAAGGTAATTGCTAAGAGCACTGTGTTGAACAATTCATTACTTTGTTACGGGAACATTTGTCATGCCCTTTGGAGATAGCAGAAGAGAATTCTCCTGTGACCTTTGAAAAATGAAATCGGTGACATTACTCAGAAGCCAAATTCAAAGTTTAAAAACAGATTTAAGAAGGGTTTCCCATGCCTCCTGAAAAAGAGACAAACTGCACTTTCACCGGGAGCCTAGCTAGATTATTCCAGTCCTTTTAGACCATTAATGATTTGTGCCTAATGAGCACTTGGAGCAGTGATTCACTGATGAAAGCGCTGCAGGGCTCCCTGTCCTGTGCACAACTCTGTTCTCGTCATCACAGCAGTACAGGACATAACACTGTGGGCTGCCTGCACTGGAGAGAAGATCATGAGCTCGATTGTGTGCTACAAACAAAGGGAGAGCCATTATCAGACGCTGCCTTGCCAGGCTGCATGAAAAACCGCCTCTGCAAATTGCATAATGCCCCTGGATATTCCCAGCAGTGCTGTGGCAGGCCCACGGGGCTGGCGCTTGGACAGGGAGGAAGCCGGATCTCCTCCCTCCCACCTTCCCTCCCAGCATGGGAAAGCTCAGGAGAGCTCTTGTGTAGTCAAAAAAACCCCTCACTTATCTCCTGGGAAAGAGCTGTGCTGCTCTGGGGTGACGTCTGACGCACAGCGTTGTGGTCAGGGATCAGAGGGAAGCTGGCATGGTGGGAGCCTTGGGAAGCACCTAGAGAGGATAACAGGAGAGGTGTCACACCTGTTCTCCTTGAGTGTGTATCACGTCTCTGTCCCTCATCCTGTGCTTGTCGTGTTCATGAGACAGTGCATCCCCGTTGTGATCAGTCCCATGCATTACAGCAGGAAAGCATCTAAAGGACAGGAGAATGCTGTAAACACAAAGCCTGTCTATGCTGCAGAGCCCACCTCGCACGGTGTGGAAGAGCTTCAGTTTAACAACAGAGACACTGGTGTGATCCTTTGGTCCTTGCTGTTCGTGGGCCGGGTGAGTACCTGTGCCTGCACCAAGGGGACAGGAAGAACCGCACAGCTGGGGCAGGGGAAGGGGCTGCTCCATCGCCTGAGCAGTACTGTGAAAATGCAGCATGAGGGTGAAATCCTCAAGGAGCACGAAATTCCCACTGGAACAGCAAATGGTGAGAATCCCAGCCGTTGTTCAGTGGGAAAGATTTCACCATGAGTAAATGTGACCATGATAAGCAGCATGTGTGACGTACCCGGCTTCATTTCCCTTGCCTGAGAATCCATATGCTTGGAATGCTGCCCCCTCCACCTCCTCCTCCTCTGCCTCCTCCTCCATTCTGCTGGTGGCACCAGGGATTTACAAGGCAGGAGGGAGCATTTCCTAATACTGGTTGGGTGTAACTTTCCAGCGTGACTGATTGTGCTGTTAACTGTGGCAAGGGGAAGAGCACAAGTGAGCAGCATGGGAGAGCACTTCAAAACCTGGAGATGAATGATAAGTGATATTAAATAGTTCTATGTATGCAAAGTAAATGTTTGAAGTTTGCAAGGCTACTGTTATAGGCATTGCTGGGTTTATCAGAAAAGGGGAAAGTTATAGAGAAAAGAGAAGTGTATGTAGAAAAAAACCAAAGACATCTACAATTAGACAGAAAGGATCTGGGACTTAATGGAGTCTGAGTAAAAAAGACTTTAAATTGAAGACAGGGTAAGGGAAAGGTGGAAGACTTCACAGTTTGGTTGAAGCTCTCAAACCTCTCTTAAGAAAAAGGCTAGGACAGAAGGTAATGGAGATAAGTAGAAACAGAAAAAACACGTCTCTAATTAAGTAATATGCACACGCACATACACACACAAAGCACACAAAAATTTGCTGCTAGTCCTCAACCACTCTTAAAACCATTTTGGTACAAAGGGCAGTGATCTGAAAACAGGAGATGATGAACTAGAATGCTGGAATTCAAATAAGTATATGGGCAATATATATATATCTGGGAAACTTTCTAGAAAAAACTAATTAGTAAAATACTATTATACCAGGTTTAAACAGTATAAATGTCAGAACAGTTCATGCCAGAGAGAGAAAGATAAAAGTGACTCAGTTTCTCAGAAGAACTACATAGATTGAATATCAAGCTAAATGTTTGGCTTTAAAAAGGGAAATCACATAGAAGTGATGAAATTCATTGAAATCAGTAGCTAAAACTAGTAAAGCACTTTTAGATGGCATCAGATTGTTTAGAGACACTATACAGCAGACTCCTCATCAAATAAAAAATACTCAAAGCAGAAAGAAAGTGTAAGCCAATATGATTAAACCATGTAACACTTCTGAGATATAAAAATAATTTCTTTATAAGATAGGGAGTTAAGGAAGATGCAAAAGAACACAGTCTGACAAAGTGGATGTGAAAGAACAATAAAGAGCAAGAAAATAAAAAACAATTTGCTAAAAGCATAAAATGGAATGATGGGACACTTTCAACCACAGCAGAAGCAGGAAGCTGGCAGAGAGTTAATGGGGTCCTTGGATGAATTGGAGCACATGAGAGAGAGGACATAGTAGAAAATCAAATTAATTTTGTTGTTTAACTGCTCCCTCTGGAATGCTGAATTACTCTTTAAGGAGGATCAGACTTATAGGGCAATTTCATGGCACCTTCAACAGGACCAGGCTGAGGTTACTGTGACTTGGTCAGGGTGTCCTTCCCTGATCCCATAGCTGAGGCACTGAAGGCAGACCCAAGCAAGTCACTGAGGGTAAGGGCCACACTGCACACAGCCTGGCATTCCAGAGACTCCCCACCTCAGGGTTATGAACTACCAGCTTCCTCAGGGAGAAGTCTGATGAGGGTCTTCAAAGATCAAGGGGTGTGGAGAGCAAAACTACCAGCTGGAATCTCAGTGCAGCACACAACATCAATGGACCCTGGACTGGATCTCCTTGCCAGAAAATGGTCAGGCACTGGAGGCACCCCAGGACTGTGCCCCAGCCATAGATGGGTGCAGTGCTGCACACAACAGGCAGCAAACCTCACCCTGCTGAGCACAGAGCCAGCACAACCCATCAGGTGTCCTCGCCACACTGTGTCTGGGTGGCACTCAGCAAGCAAGGAGGATGTGGGTGTGACATTTCTGAGCTGTGTGGTTCAGAGACCAAGCAGGTGGACATCAGTTGGCCCACTGAGGTGATTCCTGGAGGCTGCTAAGGGCTGGTATCCTTTACAGAGATGACAAAAAGCTGTGTTGTACTATCCAAAGAAAAAAGAGATTTTGTACTTTATCCAGACTCAAGAATAGGCTGAAATCAATCACAGAAATACAAATAGATGATTGTCACAATATCTGTCATGCTAATACTATCCTGAAGTTTGGTTATTTGGAATTTCCTAGCCACATGGATCTCCCAAACTGAGAAGTCAAGTGGTCGATTTCTTTTCCAAGTGTCAACATGCTCTCTGTCAGGGCACTGCAGACTTTTCAGGGAAGTGTGGTTGGAAACACTGTCACCTTTCCATCCTAGCCAAGCTCCTGAGCCATGCTGGTACACAGGACAGGGAAGATCAGTGTTCAGATTCTTCTGAATAAAGGTAGAAATTTTGCAAATGCTTTGGATGCACTGGGTGCTTTATTCCTAGCATGCTTCCCTGTAACATTGCATGGTCCAGTCATGCCATATGGTCTAACAAACAAGCTTAAGGCTTAGGGTGTTGTTGCTTTTTTAATCGGACCTTAGGTCACCATCCGTTAGGCCTTAGGCACTTTGAAGCTCATGCATGTAATTAAGTCCAGTTAAATAAAGGCTAAAATCCATCTTGTTTTTATACTGTGTTGAGTGCTGACCTGAAACAAGCTAATGTTGTATTTGCATTTTTCAGTGATCTCCACAGTGGAGAACAAACACATCCCATTTCTCATGCTGAGATTAATAAGTGACTCCTGGCTCATAAAACCTTTCCGCTTCCATGATGCCAATAAATCCAACACTGATTTCCAAATATTTTAGCCACTTGCATGGTTGCCATTACTGCAGTGTCTGATCAGTCTTGAATGTGTCAATACCCATCACACCTCTGTGACTGACAGGTGCTCTTTTGCCAAGAGTACAGACGGACAACCCTGGGCCAGAGAAGGGAATGTGTATCCCACACCATGGCAGACACCCTCCAGCTCCTTGGAGTCCTTGGCTGCTGACACAATCACTGCACTGGCTTTTTTTCCCCATTTCCCCTCTAGCAAAAGACATGGGCCAAATCCCACTGGCATCTAGGAGCATCTTACTATGGATGTCACAAACCTTCTACTGACTTCAGCAAACTTGGCTCAAACCTAATGGCTTCTGCCAGCCTTCCTGTGTTCCTGGACTTTGCAGGGCAATTGGTAAGTACAGAAATAAATCCTTTGTTTACTCTGGTAACTGGAGAGCTGCTTTAACCTCTGGTTAAAAACAGGTGCATTTTCCTATCAGGTTCATGAGTCATTTGTCCCAGGAAAGAATGGTGAACTTGGAAAGCCCAGTGCTCAAGGAACAACAGGAAAGGATAACCTTTTTATTTGAATGGTGGCAAATCTCATAATCTGGTTTTCTGGTGTGGCTTTTTTCTTTTTAAGTCGTGTTAAGTCATTGGTTTAACACAGCTCAGTCCTGCTCCTTGCAAATTCCTGGTATTTTGACATCATATCCAGTTTGGGATGGAAAACACTACTGGTGTTTGACTCCCACAGGAAAGAGCAGGTGTAATGTGTGACTACATAAGTGGTGCAAGCAATTAATACTTCTGTAATGGATTTTGTGCTTGGTCCCGCATAATCAGGTCTTTCAGCACAGGAACTTATATCTCTCCTCTTCTTTACAGAGCTGTTTTCACAGAAAACAGTATTGCTTCTCACACATCATCTGGTCAGGACCAGCCAAAGAATTCTTAAAAGTGACCTTCAAGGTGACTTCTTTTTGATGAATTAAAAAAAGAAAAAAAACAAAACAAACAAACCCAAACCTGCAATATTGAATTAAAAAAAGAAAAAAAAAAAACCAAACAAACCCAAACCTGCAATACCATTCCTCTCCAATTTTAACACCAGAAATTCAAGTCTTACTGCCCTGTTTCCCACAACTGTAGACTTGTGATGACATCTTGAGAAGCTGCTCGGGGGATATTTCTCCACTGCATCATGAACTCATGTTCTGACTCAAATTAAAATCAGTGGCTCCTGCCATACACAGAAGAGAAACTTCTGACAGGCAAGGGTGTGCTCCTAGTCCAGACCAGATGACCTGGTTGGCTGTAGAGTGCAGAACCTGAGACTGGACCAAACCTCTTTTACCCTGTGACTGCAGACAGGAAAATGAAATGAAAATAATTTAAATTCTGGTGATTCTCCAATTCACCTCCTGTAGCTCCTGCGTGGTAGCCAAGTGGCTGCAAAATAAGCACACAGCCTCTGAGCACCAGAGGCTCTGTGACCACACACACAGAGTTAGCACAGCATCATCAAGGTCACAGAAATATGGGCAGGTCTCTGCTTGAGGTGAGGCCAGGTTACCTGTAGAGTAAAATCGAAACATGGTGGGGGAACTGATTTTTGTGCCACATCTCTGATGGTTTTGCTTAAGATGCCTCACTATGTTAAGGGTTTTTGAAATAAGGAGAAGTCACCTGGTCCCTGCATGGCAGGGATGTTCAAAAGAGTCCTCTTTTCATGTCTGTGTCCTTTGAGGACACAGTTCAGTTCATGAATGGTAAAGAGAAGAATCAATATTCTTGGCACTGTAAATTAAGTAGATAAGTATATCTTTGGTGTAATGGAAGAAAATATCCATAAAACCCTCTCAAGAGAGACATGCAGAAGAGCATGACCAAAGCACGTCTCCCTTTACAAAAATCAAAGGCTTTCTTTGTTTGATATAATAAGCCACAAATATTTCCAGTTCCTGCCCATCTCCACCCCATTCCTCCCTCTCCCCCTGTCCTTTCCCACTTCAGGTCTCTTGGAATGACACTGGTACTACTTACAAAACCAGCAGAAAGTCAAATACTCGCATATATTATTGCAGGGCTAATTTTTAACCTCTTCCAGCTGCACAGTCAGCTGGCTCAGTAAGACCTGTTCCTCCAGGCAATTATCTAGTGGCAGCTTTCCATTTCTGTCATGCATGACAGGATCCTGCACCAAGCAGAGTCTCACAGAGCTGCAAAATGTGCTGAGCTCCCCATCCTGAGGCTACACTAAGAAAAAAGAAATAGGCCAGAAGACTGCAGAAGCCACATGTGCCCAGAGAGCTGCAGGAATGGATGTCAAAGGGAAGGTGTGATGAGTGCAACATAAGCATCTGAGAACAGTGGCATTAATTTGGTGTCACTGTGAATCTTACAGGTCTACAGGAAAGGTGCCAGTGTCCCAGACAGTGCTTATTCACCATGACCAAAGGCAGTGTCAACAGGCTCTTGGAGAGCAGAGCACTGGCCAGCCTGCATCCTTGAGGTCTCCAAGGAGCAGAGCACTGGCCAGTGTAAGTCCATGGGCTCTCTGGGGCCCAGACTCTGAGAAGCAGACAGCAGCACACACTACACTTGCTCCTTGCTGTCAGAGAGGATCTGCAAAGCAGAACCAAACCCCGGTGGGACACTTACCTCAGTTGTTGCTTGGTTCATGCAAGGATCCACAGCCTTGCAGTAACATCACCTGACAGAGGTTCCCCAGGGTGAGAGCATGGCTATATGCTCAAACTGATCTAGCTTAGTTCATGCAAGGATCCACAGCCTTGCAGTAACATCACCTGACACCCAAGGCATAGGGACAAGTGTCCTGTGGGGCCCCACAGTGTGGGGTGAGCCCAAACAGAACAGATCCTGTTCCTCTCTCAGTACCCAGCTATATGCTCAAACTGATCTAGCTTGCTAGCCCTGTAAGCTCAAAAAAATGTGATATAAAATAAAATTTATGAAAAGGGAGGAGCAGATATTTTCCAGCATAACAATTTAGCCAGCTCATTCAAAGCATTCAAGGAGCACCATTTGAGGAGTTGTTGTAAATGGTTGAAAAAGGTGACCAGGACTGGGGGAGGAAAAAAGATTTTCTATCTGGTGATGGGTAGCTGCTAAAATGCCTTGCACTATGACAAGAGCCACACACCTCTAGGCTGTGTTGAGGGAACAGCCACTTGAAATTGCAGATATCTGAGTAAGACAGGCAGTGACTGCCCCCTCCCTGGCTCCCTCCTTCAGCCTTCCCTGCAGTGGTACCCTGTGTCCCCACAGCCACAGGGCTGCTCCAGAGTAATGCTGGCATGGGGAAGAACAGATTAACACCGGATCCAAGTGTCTGTGTGCCATATGGCTGTGGCAGGAGTCTAACAGCAACAAGGAAGAAAGATTTATATCTTGCTGAGAAACATTTTATAAAGCTTGTGAAGGTTGTCAAGCCTCTTTCTGGAACTACATTCTGTGGACTTTTCATTTGAAAAGCAATTTTCTCCTTTTCAGTTGAAGAAGAGGTATTACCAGAGATATGATCAGCTCTGAAAAACACCCCTAACTGAGGAAAGCCCCAAGTGTAAATATTTTTCCCATAGGTGTAGTTTAGAACAGAACAGGGTTTGGAAAGGATGAGAAAAGAAAATCAAAACAACCAGGTTGGTAATGTCTGTGAAGGCAATCAAGTCTCAGCCTCTAGCCCCTGCTTCCAGCAGACAAGCTCATGCAGGAGAGAAATTTTTCCAGCTAGATAAGTCTAGAAGGGCAGATTTTAAGAATTAACCTGCCTAAACAACAGCTCTAGAACTGCTAGAGCAAAGTGTTTGAGAAGTCAAGAGCAAAATTCAGTAGAGTGGATGAAACAGAAGCGGCAATGGAACCATGCTCAAACATAAAAGTGACCATATGTTCTACTTAAAAATAATTATTCTGATCTCAGCTGTCCTCAATACCACTAGCAGGGAAGCTGGTTGCATTATTACATGTACCTTTAATAAGAAAAGAAACACAACTACTACTGAAAATACCTATTTCAGCAACAAAGTAATAAAGGTTTCTCAGTTCTTCTCTGCATTCCTGAGCCCTGGGGGATTAGCTCACTTTTAGGGCAGTCAGCATAAGATGCCCTGCATGAACAAACACAATTATTTCTAGTTGTCAGCTTTGGGGCCAGTGCACTCTGTGGCCAGCTTAGCCTGTTTTGAGTCCATCTACCCCAGACACCACAAACCAGGTATGAGAACCCACTTCTACTTCCATCACACTCTTTGTTAAGTCATCACCATCTCTCCTAATGGCAGGGAAAGGGGACTGGTCAAAAGCCTTACCAACACTACAGACTGAAAGTGCCAGAGAATAGGAAGGTGATATTTTCACAGCAGAGAGAAGGACGTCAATAATACAGAAAAATGCACCCTGCAGCTCTAGTGGCACCAGGGCTATAACATGCATTTCTGGGCCAGCTAATAATAGCAGAATATTGATAAACAGAGGGCTGGGACTAGGCTGGACAGTGAGTGGGGAATGTGATGACGACAAAGGAAAAACTGATGTGGGAGGAAGCAGGAATTTATTAATATGAGAAAATTAGGAGCAGGTAGTTAACTCCACTATCAGCTGTCCCCTTGCAAGTGAAGGACATAAGTGGGCAGACCACCCAAGATGACAGCGTGGCTCCCGGAGATTTGGGGAGTTCACTGCCACAGAGGTTAAGTGTGGGACCATGGTTTGATGGGAGGAAATGGCTTCTGTTTCTACTAGAGCTCAGTTTAACTCAAAGCAGCTCAAAACAGCACAGCCCCACACACCCCTTAGTCTACTGCTAGACTGCAGTGCAGACCAACTGGATGTCCTGCATGATGCCCAGGGCCAGGCTTTTCCACAAGTGCTGATTTAACAGGATTCTCCACCTTTTGCAGAATCTGGGCCTTCAGAGGTTCCCCAGGGTGAGAGCATGGCAAAAAGAAGAGAGAAAAATCCAGTAATAGGGAATCTCACCTCCAGCCAGAAGTGCCACAGTTTCTCTGCATGCCCACTAAGTGCTCTTTCTGGGATGTAAATTGCTAGTAAATAAAGACTTTATTTGTTTTTTCCCCAATATTTTCAAGCACTTGGTAGCTATGAAGAGGGATGGGCTAATCTAGTTTTTGTAAGGAATTAGTGAAATCTTGTATTTCTTGTTTATGTGTCAGGCTCTGAGGAGCCAGTGCTGAGCCCCGACTGTGCACAGGCATCACGGCCTCAAGCAGGTTGTGACTTAACCATTGGAGTGGAGAGAGGGTTGGAAAAAAATCCCTTGTGGATTCCCAAAATGGCCACTGGCTGATCTGATCCTGAGGTGACTAATAAAAATTTGGACTTATTTGAATCTCTGTGGCTTTACTGGAAAGTTAACTCCCCTGCTGCCAGCATAAAGAGGCTCCTTCCCCTTACTGGGTTCCAGGGAAGTACAAAAGCAGCTTAAAATAACAATTTACTTCAATGCTGTAAATGTCACAGCAAGGGTCATGGGAGGGGAAAGTAGGGAATTTTATTTGATCTGTGCTGAAATGTCCTAACTAGGCTGTGTTCAGATCTGGCAGCTCAAACCAGCCCCACAATACATATGGCCAAGACAAGAGAACAGAAACAGTGAAGTGGAGAAATTTAAGCCAGTCTCTGTCAAAGCATAATGCAAGCTGGGCCTTAGTGCACCTTGCTCTTGCTCAGCTTTGCTAATTATCCTTCCTGGGCCAGCCAGCTGTTTGCTTGGCTTTAAAATATTATTTCCCTGGTGTCTGGTCAAAACGTATTATGTTTGTTCTCCAGGCTTCACAGAAGGCATTATCAGCCTTCAAAACCTCCTGCATGCCTCCTTCATGCTCCTGTTCCTGCACCACCTCATCTTCTGTCAACCCAGAGGCCTCAATTAGAGGATAATCCCAGGGCACTCATTCGGTGCCATCAAGAAGCTGCCGTGTCACCTCCTCACACCACTTCCTCAGCACTCATTCCTGTGATGCCCATTTTGCTGGAAGAGAAGAGCAGGAAAAACAAATGTGACCCGTGCTTCTCCAGGACCTGCTGCAGCTACTTGCAGCAGCTCTTTCTGTCAGATCAGTAAAAGGAACTGGCAGAAAGGAGCCTGTTATTCCAGTTCTGCCAGACACCTGATGACAAGAGCAATTGATCCCAAATGCAAATACAAATGTTACAAAATAAACAAGAGTCAGTTGTCCTTAAAAGAAATTTGCAACCAGAAAATTGCATTTTTTCCTTTCAGAGAAACAAATTTGAAAACGGAAACAAATTTGTCAGCTGAATCATCTGAAGGTGCTTAGTCTGCAGATTTCTCAAAACAATACTGGGATATTTTTAAAAGTTGGAGATGAGGACTACAACCAAGCTGTCTCCTTCTACCCCTTTTCTAAGCATCCTTACTTGCATTATCAGCAGAGGTATGGAAAACATAACAGGGGAATTCAGTAAGCTCAGAAATGTTACACTTTTTCTATCAAGTTCTTAATTTTCCAACATGCATATTTTCCAGTGGGATAAAGAAAAAATTCTTACTTATTTTCCTTAAGAAACAAATAAACAAAGAAGCCACCCACAAATCATAACATGACAAGTCATCCAAATAATGGTTTCAAAGTGAGCATTTAATGTAAACCTAATGTCTAATTCTGTTAAATTGCTCCTGAGAAAAGCTCTAAGCCACAAACAACTCAATTATAACACTTTCAGACCTGAAGTTCTCAGGATTCATACTGTTTTCAGAGTTTTGCATTTTCCCCCTTCCTCATTTCCTACTTTGTTACAGCAAGAATTTCAGGGAAGTGTTTACATGCAAATAGAAATCTGCTTTCAGAGCTGACTGTAGTTTTCAAGTACACAGTAATGTGTAGGGAGAGGAGAAAGATCTGTATTGATTTTTTAGTAGCTTTGTCCTGAATCACAGAGAGCAGATGGGTAATTTCAAGGAGAATGATTTTTATGTCTGATTGAGAAACACACAGAACAAATGAGAGCAACAGCCAAGTCTCCTGCATAACAAGTCCCTCCTATGGCAGTCCTCAAAATGGACCATGAAAAGCATCCCTGCCCTTGCAGACCCCTCACAGATGGGAGACTTCAGACACTGCAATAACATTTCATAGCTATATGCACAAAATTTATAGACCTGTCCTTTCCTTCATGGACAATCAAGGCTGGATGAACAGTGAAAAGCAAAGCTCTTTTTCACTCTATTAATATAAATGTAGCCAGTTCTTTTTTTCTTGTGCAGAGACTCTGTGTTCCTGAACTCAGTGCGCAAATAAGACAGTACAATGTTATTCTGACTTGTTCTTTACATCTTTCCAAGTGGCTATAATAGGGAATAAACATTTCTATGAGTACATCTTGCTCTACTCTCCAGTATTTCCTTCAATCCCTTTGCCATGACTTACTTAAACAATTATTTCTACACTTACACAATCCTGATGCTAACTGACTCACCTATACCAATTACACCATTGTAAAGGGATTATCTCCATTTAATCCTTGTTGTCCTATAGATACAAATTAGAGCACATTTCAAATGCACATAAGCCAACTCAACCTTTGTGTTTAACTTACAATTTTCTTGCTTGTTGTTCTGTGGCCTCTCTTGCCTTAATTAATATATTCCTACTGTTTGCAATACCAAAACTCAAACACTCATCTCCACCAATAGAATTCACCTGTTGTTATCCTGTGCCTCCCCATATTACCTTCTCCACCTGTGTCTGCTCTTTTACCAGCTACCCAGACTGCACCACCCTTCTATGTGCCACAAGTGGGTTTGTATATACCCACTCAGAATAATCAGAGGCTCCATGAGCTGCTGCTCTGCTGGACACCCATTCCAGCCAGGGCATGGAGAGGAAATAATTAGTTCACAACTGCAAGGCCTCTTTTGATTATTAATGTTTCTTTTAAATTTGCCTATTTGAGAAAAATAAAGACAATGACCACAGCCTCTCTTCTGAAGCTGTTCTTCTTTCACGTGTTACGTGTCATACATTAGACTGCAAACTCTTTGCTCTGTCAGTGTCTCTGTTCCCAGTTTGACATGATGAAGTTCCAATCTTGATTTCAGCCTTAGTGACATGATAGTAAATAACCAGTAAGAAATAAACCATAATGCATTTTCCTCAGTTACTGAACGTATCTGAAACAAACAGGCTGCACAACAAGCACCCCTTGTGATTATGTGAAACTGGTGGACCTAATACCACAAGATTTCTCTAATCCCCTCCAAGGCAATACCTGTGCTCCACCCACCAACTCCACTTTCAGAAAATAAAGTGCAGTCAGTGAAAATGAAAGGGTTAATTTCTCTGTCTCTGGCTAACCTTTCCAGGCTATTCAGTTTCCTCTCAGACTCCAGCCCATCGGAGGCATGTGAGGTGAAGGATAGAATTACACACTGGGCATGTTTCCTGTACTTAGTGGGTGGATAGAGCACAACTTCCGCACTAATAATGTCAAGGTAATTAGGACATCCTGCAAAACCTGTAACAGGGAAGAAATAACCATTGTTTATTGTCATTTCTATTGCTGAGGTGGTGGGCTCCTCTCACAACTCATCTTGCCTTTTGTTTTGAGCCCATCTCTACTTCAGCAGATATGCAACTGGGCCAAATACGAGAACCCCAGCATTCACAATATGGACTTGGGCTAAAATCCGATTTCTTTTTCCAGTACCATCATTTCTCCCAGCTCTGTCTAAGGGCCTGAAGCAGTCACTGAAACTGGCACCTCTGTCCCTCATAAAGTCTCTGGGCCACTGGACTGCAGAAACAGAACTCTGGCTCGGTGGTGAATGTATTTATGCAGTGTGCCAGCTCCAACAAGATGGATCAAGAGCACATCTTGCACACTCCCTTCTTCCACAAAGCAGACTGTAGTCTGATGGCCAGGACAGCCCTTCGGCAGATGAGTCAGGGCTCTAGAAAGGCATCTCTCCTCTTGAGAAGAGCCCAGTGGGCAGCAGTTTCTTCCTGGGGTCCTGTCTCCTGGATTCTGCTGGAAAGAAATGTTTTTTTCCAGACTCTTGAAAGAAATGGCACCAACACTGACCTTCAGGTGTTGCAAAGCCCAGCAGGCCTCACATGGGGCACAGGACAGGGTAAATTTAAATTATTCTTAGTTTCTTACTGACTCCCTTAAAAAAACTCCTTTATTCAATGTGGGCTTTTGGTAGATGCTCTTTAGAGGATTGGAGATTTTCCTTTGCCCTTTGGGAAGGCAGATTTTGGAGAGAAGTAACAAACTTTCCTTGAGGCCATTGAATGTAACTGGGAAAAAAAAGCAGGGAATTTTGGGTAACTGAAACTTTTTTAGATCTCTGTTTCACAAGAATTTTAGAATCAGACTACTGACCCTGTGGCTTTGCTATGAACTGCCTCTCCTCTCACTAAAAATATGCCAAGGATAAGGTGGCTGCATACTGGGAACCAGTTGGTTGTGCAGCCCAGGCTCCTTGTCAGGGCTCCACAGTGACCAAGCAGAATGGATGGGAAATGAGACAACTGTGAGACAACACACAAGCCTTTGCCTCCGAAAAAGAAAGATCCTTTGCTTGACTTTTCTGGCTGCATTCATCACAGGCTGTGCTGTACACAGATGCCAGCACAGCCCGTCCCATACCACAGGAAGTGTCTACATGGTCAGATGCAGACAGTCATATGGTACCTCTGCCTTGCCAGAGGGCTGGGGGCTGCTGGGCTCCTGAAGCCATTTAGAGGCATCAGCAGGACATCTCAGGTTCACTTAAGCCTGGGCAGGGAACGTGACTGTGCAGATGTACCCTGGCCTGGTGCTGCTGGGCATTAATCTGCGTGTACACTGCCCAGCTAAACTGACCTTCTGTCCATACTGGAATACAGATAATGATCTGTTAAATTATTGCTCTTTCCTTTCATAAGGTTTCCTGGCTGCTGGGTGCTGATGTTTGTAAGCACTTTAAGGAAAGCAACATTGATTTTTCCTCAGGTGGAGAATTTCAGGATGCCGCGTGTCTCTTGTTTGCTTCACCAAACCTATTTCCAAGAGTCGTGGTTTTGCACACATTGCAAGCACAGCCTGCATCAATATCCTGGGGGGAATTGTGATTCTAATTAATGACAGAGTCCTTCTAAAGGTGTCTCTATTAAGCTTGTACATAAGGGCACTCTGCTAGGAAATGTCCCTTCCCTCTCACATGGCATAAGCTGTTGCCATCTGCAAAAAATATTGACAGTAATGCTGAGCCTAAATTATTAAGTGCAGTGCTGCTGGGCTTGTGGGGACAGCTACATGTTGTATATCCTCTCTGAGGGGCCTTGTGTGTAATGAAATTCTGCACTTGCTTTTCAGTGCTGCCACGTTTTCAAATTGTATTTGTGATTGTCAAAAAAATCAGCCTGTAAAAGAAAGCTGTGTGTTTCAGATGTGAGACAAAGAAAAACGTTCTTGGGTTCTCAAATAATTAACTCTGGAAGAGTCTGGAAAAGTGATACTGTGAAAAAAGTAATAGAATAAGAATACACAAGATTGCTAGCAATCAGAAGATAATGGTTATCTGTAATAATGCTTTTCACTCTACAAAATAACCCTGGTGTCTAAAAGTTGGTCTTCACTCAGAACTTACTAACGTAATTATAATGCTAAAAATACCAGTATAACTCTGTTTGGGCATGCTTATTTCAAAATAAGAAAATCCACATAGGGTAGAAATACATGTGTAACATGAAGTACAATTATTCTGGTAAAATTCCCTTCCCTCATTAATAAAAACCTCACTGCTTGTCTGGTTCCTTGTATGCACTGATCTTAGAAGGAATCTCCCACCTGCAGATAAAAGAAAGAGCACATCCACCCAAAAAGGCAGGTCCCACATCTGGTGAGCTTCCCTCAGATGAGAACCAAGAAGCTGAGACTTACAGAAAAATCCACCTTTCCACAAAAGTCTGGAAGGAGGAGTTTGGTGGCCGAAGTGACTAAGTAGCAGCAATGCCTTTGGTCTAGCTCACTGTTTCCTCTCTGCTACTACAACGTGGGAACAAAGCTGTGGGATAACTGGGGGTGGGAGAGCTGCAATGGTTGGTCTGCGCAGTGCCTTTTCCTCAGAGACTGAGGATTTCATATACACAGCAGCCTGTGCCTCTCAGCCTTCTGGAGGAGTGCAGGCCAGCAGAGGTTAACAACTGACCCTAACCCTTCTGCCTGGGAGTGAGCTGAACTGAGGCAGAGACAGCAGAAATCCCTGCTGACAACTCCAGAAGGATCACCTAGTGCTAGACTTTAGCTGTACCCAAACTTTGAACAATGTCCCCCCTGCTTGCAAGTCTTGCCAGGCCACCGAAAAGTGAGTGTTTCATGGGGCTCCAGGATTTTCCATCCATCCACTGGACCCAGGGGTCATCTGTGAGCAGTCCATGACCATTCCCTGCCTCAGCGCTTTGCTCAACTCAGCCTGCCATGACACAACTTTCATGGCTTTCAACCACTTCCTTCACAATGCTGCCTCATGGATATCCCCATGAGGAATGCCATTTCCTTTACTAAGCTTTCCATGCTATTTCTAGTCATGCCCAATTAGCTATTCTCCTGTCTGACTTACTCAGCCTTTGAAGACACACAGCTCCTAAGAGAGGCAGGTGCCAGAAACCACACTTATGAGTCCAGCATTAAGACACTTAATAGCTGCAGGACTTCAAATTCCAAGCGACTATTAATAGCAATGAAAGAAATGCTATCTTTTGCCCTAGAGACTCTCCATTACTTGTTTATAAGACAGGGGTTTTGAAAAAAGGCAGAGCTTTCATGATCTGGATACAGACCAGAGTCAGTTCTGCTCATTTAGTGCCTTCAGTTCCTCCTCCAGACAAGTTTCTAACAGAGAGAAGCAGCTGCCCAAGACTCAGCTGTTCTTCAGATGTTGATTTAATCTGTGCTTAGAGGTGTGTCTTCCCATGGGAACCTGGGCAAGATAGATATAAAGAAGAGCTACTGGTGGAGGTAGGTTGGATTAACCCTGCTATCTGCTCACAGCTGCTGGAAGAGAGCAAGACAGGAGGCAGCAAGTGAAAGAAACCTGCAAAATAATGCTGGTCATAGGCCCTTTGAACAAAATGTGAATTATCAATGGGAACTCTTCAGGAGAGAAGTAAGTCACAGAGGGAGAGCCTCAAAGCAGGCTACAGATATCCCTCAACTCAGACGGGAAACAAAAGCCCTTCATTGTGCAGTGCCATGCAACCAACACATCTCCTTGAGGGGACAAGCATCACATCAGGAAAAGATGTCCAGAAGGGATGACTGGTGACAAGCAAAAAAACCCTGAGATGCCTTTCAAGGACATTCATTAGAGGTCCTCTCCCATGTTGCATGGTTTTATAGGGCCATGAATGGATCATGTTGCTTTACATGATGCTGTCTGATGAAGGAGATCATCTCAAGCACTCAGAACCTGCTCAGGGCCTCATTGAGTGGCTGAAACCATCATAGATAACCTGTGCAGGAGCTCAACCCAGATGCACTGGGACTTTCATCAGACACTGGAAAGTCACAAAATACATGCACAATCTTCTAGTACCCTCAGAACAGAGGTGAAGTCTTTAGTCTTCACAGTTAGTGCAGCTTTGTATAACTTTGAGTTGACGAGAAAACCTTAAAAGTGCTCTTCTCATAAAAGCAACCACAGAAGAGATATTTCCCATTTCAGTTCTCAGTTTGCAAAAGTACAGAGCTCAGGCTTTGCTTATGAGACAGCCTGGATATCAGAAATGAGGTAAGTTTTCTAATTCCCCTAAATCATGCCTCCCAGCTCTTCAAAGAAAGCAGCAGGGTCACTAAAGAGAATTTACTCACACTACCGTTCTCATGCAGAAGAAAAGCAGAGCCATTCCCCACAAGGGGACCCTCTGAGGGACATCCTGTGCAGACTTGCTGACAGACCCCCACCCCACCTCCACAGACACCTTGAATCTGAAGACTGCACTTCATCAGTGCCTTGTCCCAAATCTTGGGCTTGGAGGACAAAACAAGTAGCAGAGATTGCCTTTCAGCCCCGGATGGGATACTCATGAAGTCATGTCTGCACCGAAAAACAGTGTCGACTGTGTTTTTTTCACCCTCAAACAATCCTTTTACTTGATCCTAAGCCAGCCCCATTCCTGCCGGGACACAAGTGTGTCCCAGCGCCACCTAGCCAATGTGCTTTAGAAACACACAGCAGCACCTGGAGAGCAAATCCCAGTGCAGAAATTATCCCTAAAAACACAAACCCCTCACCACCGAACCCAACACCCACAGGTGCTCTGGGCCCAACCTACACCTTGGCTCGCTAAATTCGCTAAAGACCTCTTGAATTAAGTTGAACACGATGTTCAGCACCATTCAGAGACTGAGTTTCCATGCCTTTGCTACCAAAGGCAAAAAGATAGGAAGGGAACTGTTGTGGCTTCAATGATTTTTTGTTTCAGGTTTTGTATTTCCTTTGAATGAAAAGCAAGAAGTGAAACCTTAGGGTGAGAGTGCAGTGTAAATCCCCAGACAGATCAAATCAGATGAGAGCTGGAGTCTCTGTTTTGCTCCATATTGTGGCCTGACCTGCCTCAAAGCTGGACCTTACTGAGAGGGAAGAATTTGCAATGAACTCTAAGCAGGAAATCCAGAAAGAACTCAAAGGTAGGATGGTTGCAACAGAGGTGGAAGAAGAACCAGCACTAACACAAGTTAGCAGCTTTCATTACAGATTTGTTTCCATCATCAGTTTAAGCCACTCTGAGTCTGCTTCTTCCCTGCCATAGACTCACATCAAGTCTCTTGTGTGGGTACTGATCATCACAGGGTTAATTGTAGTGCCAAACTGGCCTGCTGATCCAGCTGACAATCAAAATCCTGAAAAGGAAAAGTCTTGGGACAGGCAGAAACTAATCTTTCTCCCCATTCCAAGTGCGAGCACCAAGAATGGAGGCGGCAGGAAGATGTAGTCAGATGTTCAGGGGAGGGCAGGACTGCTGCTTTTGGCTACAGTGCAAACCTAAAGCATAAATCCACACTCCAAGCACTCTAGAAAATCCATTTTAATTTGGAACAGCTTGCTAAAGTACATGCTCAGCATCCCCACTGAGCATGCTCACCTCCAAGCTGAACTTTCATGTGAAACTGGAGATGATGTAGAGGAAACCAAAAACTGAACTGCAGTAGCAACATAATAGCACCACCTGCAAGGAACATGTTTAAATGCTGACCTTTTTTTTCCTGGAAGTTCATTCTGCATCTGTCAGACATAATAACAGAAGTAGTAGGTATTTTCTTCATCAGCAGCAAACCAACCTGCTTTGCATGTACTGAGGGTCCTTAACATTGATACGATACAAATAAAAATAAATTCCAAGGTAGAGTGGCTTACTTATATTAACTGAGCCAATAATATTTCAAGATAAATTACATAAATAATTGTACATTAAAATATGAGAATCAGTACACTGCACAACTCCTTCTGGCCTCATGTGAGTACAGGCCATTAAATTTTAGTGGGGGAAGCTCTGTGACAGCAGATTTTTCCTTTTTAGCAAACATTATGCTGGATATCCATGGATGCAGTTCTGTAAAGGTGGGCTGATGTGAAGCATTGAACATCCCACCAATGAGTTTCTGAGATTATGATTTGTGAATGTTTAATTTTAGAGGATGTGGGAGTGGCAGCCCTATTCCACTCACCTGAGCAATGTCAAATAATCTCAAGAGTGTTCTGCACTTCTGAAAAGAATATCAGCCTCAAGGTGCTCCACCTTGGTTCACTGGCCGTGGAAGACTGTAGCCTAAATCTGCACATTGAAATGAGACATCCCTCCCAAATGAACACTTTCCTTCTTTGGCAGGGAAAACTGCAAGGGAAACAACACAAACCATAAAGAAATACTGTAAACATCAATTTAGAGACTTGAGCTTGATGCCCTCTACCTCTTGGGCTCTCTGTGCAGCAGCATAAACACCAGTTGAACATAGGATGCTCCTTTAGCAAATATCTCAACCCTGAGGGGATGGTCTCTCCCAGCAGAGACAGGACCCATTCAGACCTTTTCCCCCAGTTCCCTAACACAGATGCCAGGCAGCGCAAAGGGCACAGGCGGTTCCTGGCAGCATGGAAACAGCTCTCAACTGCCAAGTCATGGGAGAGTCACTTGAAATGTCCAGATTTGCTTGTCCCTGGGGCCACAATTTCCTCACTGCAGCATGTGGACAAGACTGATTTTTCCAAACCTCTCTCCAGAGAGACAAGGTAACAGTTCAACTTTCACCAGTTTGTCTGACTCAGCCCATCTAGAAGATTCATTGGACCGGCATAAAGCAAAAGTATATAATTTACATGGGTTATAACCCATCACACATTTAAGAATTTGGCCTTTTGATTCGTAAATGTACCTTGTTTTAATTTGTAAGGATTTTAGTCCAAACTGGAATCTGTGCTTTCACAAACACTGGAAAAGCAAAAGGCTAAAATCTTCAGTCCAGGCCCACCTCAGGTCAGAACTTGGTGAAGAAACCCTTGACAGGACCCAGTGTTTCTATCTTTTTTCAGATCTTAATGCTGATAAAAACATTCCACAATGTTACGTGAACTTTGATACAACTGCTCAGTGGGCACAAAGGTGACAGCAAATTTGCAGATTTTTTGTTTCACTCTTGCGTCACCTGTGCCTGCATTAACCATGACAGAGTTGGACTCTTCTGTGGACTTTCAAACAGAAACCAAGAATATATAGCTGAGGAATGTGCTTTAAAAAAACCCCAAACAAGGCCACAAAAAGAAACAAACCCAGAAGTTACTGAGCTCAGCACCAGGATGAATTTCTCTTAAAAAAAGTTTCAAGTCTGAACAGCAGCAGTTAATTTCTGTGTTGTAAACCAGGGGAAAGGGAATACAAATGGGGTTGATTCTGAGAGCGATCAAAGTTTGTGCCATTGGAGGAGAAGGAGATGTGCTGTATCCCTGATTCTGCTGTGAATATTGAGTCAATCTGGTCTGCAACGCCATGAGAACCTGGAAATCTCTCCTGGTCACCCATTTAGTTATCAGGCTGCCCAAATCAACACTTCAGGTAGCAAAATGGCAAATGAAGGAATAATTTGGTGTCTCACCATAAACTAGGTAGGAATTTATATAGGAAGCACTTACTTACACACTGGCTATATTGGAGCAAGTCTGTTAGAGCCAGTTATTCACAAGTTACTAAGATCACTGAGCTGTTGCAGAGAGGGGCTGATATTTGGGTAGATTCTCTCTATTTATCAAAGAGATGCACAGAAGAGCTGGCCTGGCAGCAGCCTTTACTATATAATAACATCACAGTGACAGGAAATGCATGCTGTTTTCCAGCATTGAATTTCTAATTCTGGCATCTTGCTTCCCTCAAACAATTTTTGTCCTGTATGTAGCTGCACTAAAGCATTATTATCTTTTGAAAGCCTGGTTTGCAGCTTTTTGTCAGGAAGGTTTTTTTGGCTTTGTAAAGAGTAGCACATTATTACTTCATCAATGGGAAATATCAAGAAATTTCTTTTGAGGCAGAGAGGAGTTCTGGAGGGAGACAGGGAAGAAATATGTCTGTAGCTTGTTATGGGCTTGACGGATATACTCTGCTGTTTTCGTCAGTAGCTGTACAGCCCTTATATAATATTTTTGGACAATGGCCAGCTCAGCCCCACAGAACTGTTTAAATCAATGTTTTTGGAAAGCAGGAAATTAATTGAATATATCTGATATCTGTGGGTAATGGAACAAACCCCAAAGATTACGCAGTCAAAGCTGCAGGCCACATAAACAGCTTCTAAACACAATCCTTGAGAAAGGGATTTTATCAACAACTCTTACCTGGTTATGTGAGGCAAAAGTACAACTGAGTGTTGTGAAGACCAAGAATCCCAAAAGTACCCAGGACACTCCTATACAGGGAGATTATATTATTCATTAGCCAGTCCCCTAGTGCTGCTGATGGAGTCCCATCTGTACCTAGCAGAGAGGCACAGTTTGCAGAGTAGGAAGGGAATAAGTTGTGTTATATAAAGAAATTCCTCTTAGAACAGCAGCATAGTCACAAGCAGCTTTGTAACTCTCCTATGGAAAACAAAACAGAAGTAACCACACACCTGATCAGCGCAGTTACACCAATACCATGTTCCCCTGACACCTACAACAGGACAGCAGGCTGGGTAAGACGAGCACCAGTGATCTGGCATGACAAATAAAGCATTTGGAAATTACTGGATAGCAGGAATCCTGAGCTGGCCACCAGGGACAAAAGTATCCCTGCATTACATAATACCTGTAACATTATTATGGTGTACATATTTACCTGAGGGTAAAAGGGAATTAATTCTATTGTGAAGTATTTTTCCTGCTTTGAAATGACCACTGTTCCAGAAAATGCTGAGAAGCCTCTGGAGATGTCCCTGTTGATGCCCTACTCTATTAAAGCTGCTCTGGTGCAGTAATTGACTGTCACTGTGATTACTCCCCTTGCTTGTCCATTCAGGCAAACTAAGCACATGGCACTGTAATTTTGAGCTTGCTGAGCAGATGACTGGTTTGAATAGCCTGAAGTCAGTCTCAGAACTACAGCATCAATATCAAATTATATTACTCCAATGATTGCAGTATGTACCTAAAGCAACCAGCTGCTTTCTTGGGTAGTCCCCTTCAACTGCACCTTCAACTCACTCCAGTGCACTTGTGATTGCTCCAGCTCTCATTCTGAAGGCTCAGTGGGACACATGTGTGCAGGGTGCAGCATTATCAGAGACTCCTGAGGCCCCAAAAGTACCAGCTGATATCAGGAAGGTGAAAGGAAGTGCTGAAAAGTCACTAGTCCTGGTGGCATTAAACCGTGAGATTGCATTATGTGACGAGAATAGCTTCATAAACCCCTCTATGCCTGCCTGGGGATTTTTGATTTCAATTTTTAATTATGAGCTGTGGCCAGATTTAGTTTCAACCTATGACATTCCTTTGTCATATTTGTTCCCATCTATATTCTTGGTTCATCCTAAATTAGCCCATGGCCCAATCTAGACTGTAACAGTCAAGGACTCAATTACAACTTGTGTTGCAATCAGGTCTGGGAACAAATTATTTCCGTTTTGTGGTGTTGATGGGAACTGTGCCCACGAAAACTTGAACCCAGAGAAAGCCAGATGGTCACATCAACTCCCTTAATGGGGGAGAGGAGCAGTGCTGGCAGAGCTGCTTTTGCACTGTTGTGGTGGCCTATTATGAGAGCAAATTTCTTTCTCTGTCCTTTAACCCAATCTCACATACCCTTTTTTGGTGGGTGGCACATCTGGCTCTCAAACTTATTGTTTCTCTGAGTGACAGTTGGCAGAGGTTGGTGGGTGATTTTCATGACAAAAGGGCTTTTGTTTGTCATTCCTTTCCAGTGAGTAGATGAGAAGCAAAGACACAGAAATATTCAATGAACACAGCACAGCTTTCCAGGGATATTTTCTTTTTGAGCCTTTCCTGTAATTAAAATAGCTCCTCCACTGGAGTCTACACATTTCTGGAGAATTTTTATGTCTATCTATATATATAGATACATATACACTATTGGTGTTACTCCTCCAGAATAAACATAGATATTTTAGCCAATCTGCTGGGAAGATTTTTCAGTTTGAGCAGCTTCCCCAAGAGAATCTCAAAAATGAACTGAACAGATTGAACTCAAGTTTCAACCTCAGATTCCCCTAACCAGAGTAAGCAAATTCAGCTCAGGTTTGAATCCTATAAATGTGAACCAACTTCCTCATACTGCTCTGAAATAAGGAATGACTGTCTGCATTATATAAGATTATTTCAGTCTTGCTCAGAAATCTGCTTGCCCAAGGTCACAAGAATATTCTGGCAGAGGCAAGAGTAAGAATCTTGATATCTTGTCTCGCAATCTGCCCCTTAGGCAACTAAAACCAAACAAGTACCCTTGGGAAGGAGATATGCAAGCACCATGCCAAATTGGGAAGAGGGGGGGAAAAGAATTTGACATTGTGACAGGACAAATATTCTCTTCCTCATGGGAACATATATCTCTAAGGCCCCTTCCAGTGGATGCTGGAGCTCAAAGAAAAAGCTGATCTTTGTTCTTGTACCTCAGAAGCACTGGGAACCCATAGACAAGCAATAAAACCAGAGCACCAATTTTTCCCATCCCTTTCCTGGCATCCCAGGAGAGTTCATATCCAACACCAATCATACCACTCACTCCAGGTGGTTTTCAAATACGTATCAGTAAATATTTAAGGTGTGTTTTCCTTTTTAGCAAATGCTTTTCTGTATGGCTTAAAGAAATGCCCATGAATGAAAGAGTAAGAGGGGAAATGAAGAGTCAGAGAAGTGTGTGCTTGTTCTCCTGTACCTCACTTCCCAAATAATTTAAAGTCCTGAACTGTGAAACCATTCTTCAGCACATTAAAACACATTAAATCAAAGCTCAGTTCCATACTTTAGGTGCCCAGTGGTGCCCCTTTGGATGTCTCAGCTCACCAACGTGGCAGTTGGCACCCATCACCCCAGGTTCTCCCATCACCTCTGGCTGGTGGCATTGCACTGCCCCCTGTGCCACCTTCCTTTCACTGCTCTCCCCTGGCTGGTGATAAAGAGCAGGCAACCTTCATGAGAAAGGCCAGACAAACAGAAGAGGGGCTTCTCAACTTTGACACCCTGGGAGGCACACTGTCCCCACAGCACACTCACCTCTGCACATCTGTTCCCACCCAGCCATCCACCAGTCCATGAATCCCACTATGACAGCAGGTTACTGCCATGGCAGTTTGCAGTGTATACATTTTTCTACCTCCCTCTGAGAAAACCTCCACAAAATGACCATGTAGCACCTGGCTGCTGAGAGAAAGAGCGGGTGGTAAACTTTCATTGTGCCATGCTCACTCAGAAGCACCCTTTGACACGGAACTGATGGGCTCTGGTTTTCTAAGTCTGAATTTGGAAGGGGCTAAGGGTATGCAGTGAGAGGAAACAAATGTCTAAATGTGGAAAAGGCAAATGATCTCTAAGACACCGTGCTGTCAGGGAGGTAATCAGGACTGGCTTGCCTGGATTATCACTGTTGCAGCAATGCCTAAGGACTGGTCCTGGGCTGAGCCAGCCCAGACTCCTCCACACCATGCAAACACAGAACAAATTTCATCCTTATGCAAAAAATTTAGTACAGGATACACCAGCAGCAGAGAATGACCAAAGCCACAAACCTCCAGCCACTATCAGTACAATGAGTCCTTCAGGTCAGGGAAAAATCCAAAACTGTAAAAGTCAGTTGGGATCACTGGAAAAGGCCCAGAGTCCCTCCTACATGACATCTGTAAGAAAAAATAGGTTATATTGCATTGGCCTCTGAGGATAAGTCCTCATAATAAAGCCTGGGCCTGCTTAACTTAGCAGGCATTAATACTGACAAGAGTTCAGGGTTCATCAGTCAAGCTAATTTGTTCAACATTACCCTGCTGTTGCTTATCTGGGATAATCTTTCCTGCTGGAGGAGGGTAGCTGCAGGCTAATGCATTTGGTCCCCCTTAGCATGAACTAGTTTTATCTTTCTGCCAGTGTTCCTGCTCTGTTATAGTATTTCTGTTTAAAAGTGACCAGAAAGAGGAAAAAAATACATATAGGTGTCATTTTTGTTTCTATTTCACCATGTGCCAAATAGACAAAGAAGGATTATTCATTACTATCTTTACAGTTTCAGTGGCAGCACTAGAGGGCTGATAACATGAGGAGGTGAAAGAAAGGATTTAGGAACAAATCTGTTTTGAAAAGCCTCTGTGAAACTTGTTTATGATAACCCTGACTTTAATTTATTTTCCCAATACACACTTGGGAGAAAAAGTTGTGTAGGAGATATGCCTGACTCTTATCAGGAGCTGAGAAAACTTTTACTCATTGATTCTCTTGTGAAATTCCTCAGCAAAAACAACTGCCTGAAACCTTGCAAAAACACAGAATGTGCAATACTAGAAGGAATCTGAAAATAACTCTTCCCTTCACAAAGACTTCAATGAAGGCAGAATAAATTGTGAGACCAGAGCACTTTAGCAGGGAACCAACAAAGCAATGAGACAGGGGAAGGGCTGAGAGAGCGTGTATTCACTAAAGCATATGGTTACCAATTTGCTGGACATATGTTTTATTTCCCACAGGGCATGGGAGGACTTTTGGATTAAAGGGTGTAAATCATTGGTTATTACCATAGAATTAAGTTCTATTCTAAATGTACAGAGGCTAAATATATACCTTTTTCTCCCCAGAGATTTCTTTCCCTAGTCAGAGCTCAAAAAATCTACCAATCACACTGTGCAGTGCTTTTAAGAAAGAAAATGAAAATAGCAGTTCACACAGAATTTCTTCGCTTTATTATAATACTTTTGGGGGGTCAGGAGGACAAAAAAGGGCAGAGAGAAAGTAGAAAGACAGAAAAAAATCTTGGGACATTTTATCCCATAATTTCCAGAGGAAGCCATTGATCACAGATGTGGTTTTACACCACAGCAGCACCTAATTATTTTTCAGGACTGTTGCAATACATGTTGAGGAATCTCTGAGTAATAGAACCATATGGTAACATTGTCAGAAGGAGAAAAAAGAACCCAGTAGGCTGGGGGGAGGGAGAAGGCATTAAAATGTGCTGGCTGTAAATAGAAAACAATTTGTCAAACAAAGAATGAGGAAAAAGCAGGCGTGTGAATTGTTGAAGATAAAAATTTTCTTCACGTTCTCTGGAGAAGATTCCAAGAGCCTCATTCTTTGTCGTTCCCAGAACATCTGTCCTGTGAGACTGGGTACAGAGCTGTCACAAAACTTTTGGAGGACAGCAGAGGAGCTTGGACACTAGCTGTACAGCAAGGCAGGAGACCTGGACATGACATGTAGTTCTGGATGTGCCATAACTTATGTGAGGACAGGTGTTCTTCTGAAAGCTTCTCCTGGTGTCCTGCAAGGTGTTGAAGGAGCTACAGAAATACAAGAGGCTTTGCTTGGGGCCATCTCCAACTTGACAACCATATGAACACAGACTTGAGGCACGACACTCTTTCCCAAAGCAGATAGGTCAGGAACCACTTTGGTTTGGCTCTCACAGGCACACAGAAAGAGCTCCTTATAAGCCCAGGAATATCCACTTTTTCACAGGGCACCTCAGAGGGAAGCAGATATCTATGTAAGGGATCACATGAGGAGCGAGTAGTCTGGTATGTCCATGCTGGTGTGAACTCCACTTTGCACACACTGTTACAGTTCACTCAGTGCCCTGGAACTTCTTATGCTCTGCACTTGCAGATGGACTGTGAGATATCCTAAAATCCCAAACCAGTACGCAAAATCCTCAAAATCCTCCTGGTCAAAATGCTCACTTTGAAAGAAGAGAGCAACCTGAGGAGTACCCAGTAACTGGTACTCCAGGGAGCATGCTGGAACATTACAACTGATCTTCTTTCCTCTGACTTAAACCACAGCCTCCTGCAGTGTGGGCAGGCCAGAGCTCACCTTCAAACACAGCCTGGGCTCTAATCTGCCTCACCAGATGGACAAGAACACCCAGGCCAACAGTGTGTGTGCACTGGCACAAGGACTCCTGGTCTAAGCTTTCTAGCATCTGGAGCTGGGGTAAGCCTCCAGGACAAACCTACAAGGCAGCCCTGAACACAGAAGGGACGGGCACACGTGCAGGGGGAGGCTTTTTCCACCACATGGCTTGAGGTGGAGAGACTCCACATGCTGCTCATGGGCGTCTCTCAGTGCAGGAAACCTTTCCATCTGAAATCAAGGCATCACAATGTGCCTGGGGCTGTGCACAGTGGTGGAAGGAGCTTCTCCTGAACAAAAGGATGCCACTGCAGTGATCACAATGTTCCCACCGTGAGACAGGGGTGGGGATTTTGTAATTTGTAATTGTGCAAAGTGCTTTTCATTCATTAACATTCACTGAAGCTGTGTTCTTGAGTGAACCTCTCAGGGCCACTTCTTTCTTGTCCTCAGCAAGATGCAATTTCCTTTCTCCTCCTGGAGAGTACATTTAATCATTGTGCAAGGGACCAACAACTTTAATTGGCCCAATGAACTAATTTTAGATCTTCATTCCTGACTTCAGATTCACTTGAAATACACTTTAATAATGAGAAATAGAAACTCTATCAATTTTGGAATCACATTTTTCCGAGGGTCCCAGAAATCTTCACTGCAGCTATATTGTTTTGCATATATAAATAACTAAAGTCACAAATGGTAATTGTAAATTATCTGTCTAATGTGCAGAAAGCATCAGGTAGCCAGATCTCCTGAGGGCTTTCACTGCAACCACAGCTGATTGCAGGAACAAAATTGCAAACAGCTTCCCACGCACAGGCCCATAATGTCACCGAAGGATTGTAAAGAGGCAGGAAATGTGAAGACTTATGTTCCTCCCCTCAAAAAACCCCGAGAATCTGAAGGAAAGTCAAGAGAAGTAACTACCTAGCCTTTGACAAACCAAAAATTACTACCAGTGTATTCAAAATAACTATAGATGATATTAAGATATGTTGCTATCATGCTTGCTTAAATAAGAGTTTCAAAGAAGTAAGAATAAACTCTCCCTGCACAGGGAAATTCTCTACAGGCTGATTTATTCTGCTAAGACTCCGTTTACTGCTGATAATTAAAGCAATGTAATGTTTTGTATTGACCTGTCATTAATTTTGGCCCACATAAACCCTTCTGGGCTGCCTCAGGTGCTGGCTAAGGAAGGTAGTGACCAAGTCTTAGTCAGGTCTAGACTCAACACTTTCCCCTGATCAAGACCCAGACATGCCACTCTTCCAAACACTTTCCAGTTTGACATTCTTGCTGCTTTTGCTTAATCTCTCTGTCCCTTCTGGCTTTCTTTAGCCCTTATAATTTTCTAGATTTCTCTTTTGCACAATATGAATTTTGAATTATTTTCTTCTCACAGTTAAAAACCTGATAAAGCCTAAACTCAGTATTAATTCTGCCTATGTTTTTAATCCTCTAAAATCAATTTGTATTGTATTTGTCAATGGTGGTTGTGACAAAATCTCTCATATCTTGCCATGACCAGCTTTTAAGCATTTTGTTAACCTTTTTGCTCCTGGTAGAGGAGGAATATTTTAAAGTTTCAGCTTGGCACTAGAAGACCCTGGCAGACTGCTCAGGGGTCAAGGCATTGCAGAGGAAATATGTTCCCTATAGACATTCCTAGATGACAGAGTGGAAGTTGCATGTGACAGACAAAACTGTTTTCTTAGTGATTCATACAAGATTTGCATGCACAACAGACACCCAACAAAACAATAATTACATGTCTAAATCCTTAACAAACTACACTGCTGGGAAAGACTTCACAGATTCACTTATCAAAAAAAGCTTAAAGTGATAGTTTCTTCTGCTGCTGTGCTTGTACCTCTGAACACAAACACTGCTTTCAGGCTAAGGGCAGAGTTTCAGTTTCCAAGTCTCCTGTCACCACTACTTAACACTTTTTCTTTTATTAATAAATCACAGCAAGTGCCATCAAAGAGGGTATTTCTGTAGATGGGTTCCATGGGAACAAGACCCAGAGCATCCTATAAAAGAAATTAAATACATGAAAAAACACTTGTTGCTCCAGACACAATGGGGCAAAAATCCCACAGTGTAGGCTGTATGTGAAAAAATTCCTTGGGTTACTTATGCTTGCAGAGATAGC
Organism: Onychostruthus taczanowskii; assembly: GCF_017590055.1. Taxonomy (NCBI): domain Eukaryota; kingdom Metazoa; phylum Chordata; class Aves; order Passeriformes; family Passeridae; genus Onychostruthus; species Onychostruthus taczanowskii. The sequence goes on along the minus strand of NW_024502568.1, from coordinate 9,733,796 downwards.
CCTGTTCTCTGAATAGCCAATACATACAAAATTGCTGTAAACATAGCATCTTAGATAAATCCTTGTTGGACAGCAGTCAGTCAGGGGAAGCCTTCTTCATAATGACATGAATTTGAAAGCACATATTTCGTAAAATCATGAAGGTGACAAGTGAATTAAATAATTCAGCCTGTGATCTACTATTAGCTGTCCTTGGCCTACACCTGCTATCAAAATCTTCTGGGCAAGAATAGGCTCCATGGAGCTAAGGTTGGAGGCTTGTACACACTCTGAGGATGCCAGTCTTGGAGCATAATTACACATGTGCCCAGTCTTGTCTTGCTTCTTTTGTGACCCAGGAAGAAAATTTGAGGCTCAGCTCTTAAAAATGGCCACATAGAGGATGGATGTACTTTCAGACTGTGCTGCAACACAAGAGAGCAGTGGGTATGCAGCAACAGATTCACGTTTCCAACTCGTCAGCATAGCTGAACATCCTTTCACAGTTTCTTTTTTGGACCCTGACAGAGACTAACACAGCATGAAGCAAGGTAACATGATTGAAGAGCTTGAGAGATGTTAAACCAAATTGCAATGAAATTTGCATCATTCTAACTGCTTTCTTTTCCTTTTCTTGAGAAGAGCACGGGTGGGGAGAAATGTGGTACTTAACTCCAGAAATTACCTTAAAAGCAATTCATGGGAATCCTTTGGTGCAGTAACTTCAAAGCTTGCCTTTACTTTAGAAAGTTCTCAGCCATGCCAGTAAGCAGGGAGGAGAACAGAGAGAACCTCGATGCTAACCAGCACATTCCCTGTGCTGAGTGTGGTACTGCCATGGTTCAGTGGAGAAATCCCCACATGACTCAAGGGGACAAATAACATATATTCATTACAACCTTAATTTTCTGCCTTTAATCCCAAACCCACTCTCTGTTTATGTTATATTTCTGGTTTAAGTTACTTAAATTTTCTTACTAGACCTTTTGTTGAGAAACTCCCAATTCCTTCAACTTTAGTATCATAATGACACAGTCTTCCTGAAAGGAAGAAACCAATGAAAGACAGAAAGGACAGAAAGAAGAACTAGAATAAAAACAATTTGCTTAGAAGTACTACCAAGATGTACTTCAAAACTATGCAACTGTTCTTAAACCCTTGCACCAAAATCTAGCTATGATTAGCCAAAACAAAGCTTAGCATTATAAATGACAATAACAGGTAAAATTACAATCATCAAAATTACAATGATTCCACAGTCCTGCAGCTCCATTACAAGGGTGTCTTATTAAAGAAACCTTAGGCATCTATTTAAAATTGTTTTTTTCACAGAAATACTCTTATAGGATGTCCATAAAATTATAAATAATTAATGCAATGTGATATTACTACTTCTTTGCTTTTACCAAAAAGGGACCTACAATGTCTGTTGACACATGGAAAATAGCAGATTTTGAAAGAAGCACACCTTCTAATTTTTGTCTCTTTATGAAGTTATTTTCTAACTTAAGCTAACTTAACATCTTTCTACTTCTTACTTTTTAGTGGATTCAAATTTTTAATTCTTGACTGGACATGCCTTTTTTTTTTTAAAGTTTCATTTCAACCTACTTCTACTGATATTTCCAGCTCTTTCCGCAGTGTAAAAAATATTTATTTTTTTGGTCATTCAGAACATCTTCTGGTACTCATATTGTTCATTCACCTCTTTCAGCATTGACTCATCTCTGTGATGTCCACTATTATCTCTCCTGTCATTTCTAATTCATGCGTTACGGTATTATGACGCATTTTCCCTTCTACACTGATGGACAGATATGGCTCAAAAGAGAGAAGTTATGGGGAAAAAAAAAAAGAACTTTCCTACTGATCTCATGTCAGCTGGTTACTCCACAGTGACACATTTTTCATTAGAATATCCACCAGCACAGGAGGAAACCTCTATTCCCCCAAAATAACAGCCTTTCTTGAGCTGGATGTCATTAATCACCATTTGTTAATTCACTACATTCCCACTCAGTGCTGCTCTATGCACATTTTTGCATTTGTGTAACTAGAGGCTAAAGATGAGCCATTTCTCTAGGACATGTCTATCAAACACAAGCTTTTAAAAGGTTCTTATATGTCAGGAATAAGTCCTACTGATATAGGGACCTCTATTCTCATTTAACTGCTCCAGTTAGCAGACAGCTCATGCCATGTAGACATGCCCTCATTTACAGTCACAGGCACAGACCAGGCACAAAGGTGTGCACACACCATTTCTGGCCTTGGAGCCCGCTGTGACAGTCACCAAGGGTGGCTTAACCCCCTCAGGGATGGTGGATTTAAGGGAAATTGACCTAATCAAAGAACAACAAATAGCTACACTGACATGTTTAATAGAATCTATTATGCCCATCACTGTCCTTGGTAGTTTCATAGGTTTTGGCAGAAATCACATTAATGCCCATACTTGTGTGGGTTACTACAAGCCAGACTAACCCAATAAGCTCTGCTTTAAGGAACAGGAATGCACTAACATGGAAGATTTCTTCACATGAAAAAGATGAGTAGATAACAGGTGGTACTTAGCAGCCCAAATGAGTAGTGAGAGAGTAGGATGTGATAAAAAGGCATTATTTAGGGAGACAGAAAAGAGACAAATCAAATCATTGGCAACAGCAATCTGAGGACAGATAGCCTCCCCAGGAAATAGCAACAGGAAAACAGCGTTTTATGTTGTCACCTCCTGTTGTCCTGCAATCACCTTATGGCCTCATCTCGCTGCCATCAGCAGTGGCCCTTGCAGCTATTAGCATTGCTCCCAGCTCAGCACTCTGCTCCCTGATTTCCCACTTCAGTGTAACAAGTACTTCATGCTCTGATCACAACCCCTGTGCTGTTCCCACCAACACTTCGGATGCAGAGGTCTCCACAGTTCTCCTGGAAATCACATATGTGAAAATCTCCTGAGTATTATACCCATAGGTGTAATATTAGAATAATTCCTGATAAAAACCAAGCAAATCATGGTGACCTACAAAGAAGGTCATCAGTCTCACTTCTTACTGACCTACAACACTGAGTAGGTAAATTATTGCACACTAACATCATACATGGCTCTTCCTGTGAACTACAGCAGTAGCAGGCTCCCAAATCTAGGAACAACAAAGAGAAAAATCAGCACCATCTAGTCCATTCTCATGCAGGCTGCAGAGCCCTGTGGGAATAGGTCTGTGATGGGGGAAGCTTCTGACCTCCTGTCTTACACAGCTTGTGTCAGTGAGCATCACCCCACAGCTGCGCTCTCCTCAGCTTGAGCTGAGGTTTCAGCCACATGTTTGTGTTTTGCTCCAAGACTTGGGAACTACTTGCTGTTTTGGAAATTTGAGGACAAGGAAACCAGCAGATTCTGCAGACTGGTCAGCAACACTCATTCACACACCCAGACAACTGGACTGATCCAAGACAGACCATGTTTGGGAAGAGGGGAGCTGCAGGGAATCAGCTTTGCTCAGCAGCAGGTGATGTAATGTCTCTGGAAAGCAAGATGGGCAGAGAGCTCGGAAGCATCGTCTCTCCGTCACAAGAACTGGGGATGGAGAATATTCACACAAACGTGAGAAAAAGCAGAACAGAGGGAGGAAGGAACAAGCAGACGGGGAGGAGGAGGTGCTGAAAACCGGCAGGGGAACAGCTCTTTCTGGGAGAGAGTAGAAAGGATTTTGCAATGAGGAAAGCTGTCGCCAGTTATTTTTGTACAGATTTAAAAGTTCACCGAACCCAGCTCTGGAAGTTGCATGTTGTGTTTTTGGCTGGCAATATCAACATACCATATGGAGAAGCCTCAGCGTGAGCTTTACAATATTGTTTGGATTTGATATTGATGTATTTTCATTACTGAACCTGCCTTGAACTGTATGTTCTTTTCTTTTGATGTACTACAGATGAAACAAACACATAAAACAAAGAAGCAAACTCTAAAAACAACAAAAGAAATGCGCAGGGAAATACCTGTATTTTGAATTAGACCTGAAATTCATTAACTCCAGTATCCTGTCTTTAACAGCATCTACCAGACATGGAGGATTCTAGACAAGAGGAAGAGGCAAAAAACACTATACTACTGTAGATACCATGGATGCTGTTTCTCCATCTGTCTGTCCCATTATATTGGAGTGCTTCCCTATTTTAGGGATTTGCTGAACTAGTGGTGTAAAGGAAGGGAACAGTCTAAAGATATTCCTTACATTTACCAGTGTAATAAGGAATGGGCAAATGAAGGCAAACTCTCACCTTCCATCCTACAAGAAGATCCCTAGCAGAAATAATCAGGAAGAAAAAGTTGCAATAGATGAAAGCATAGAGGCTGAAGGGACTGTAACATGCAGGGTATTAAAGAACCAGAGATTCCAGAAACATGGGAGCTGCATCCTCTTCCTAGTTTCCCTCCCTGTAAAGATATTCCACTGCTGAAATTGTGCTTTATGTACTTTGAAAAATCCAGGGCTTTTGTAACTCCTGACTACTGACCACAGCTGCCAAAGGCAAGATGGTCAGTTAATTAAATGCCATGCAGCTGCCCTGCTCACAACACTTGGCATTGAAGCCTGGGGACCCCCTAAGGTGAGGAGAAGCATCATGGCCTTTAAGGGCAGCCCAGCTAATGCCTGAATGGAGCTGCTGAAAAAGAGCAGGAAAAGTCAGCGGGTGGGCTGCGAGTCTCCAACCGTGAGAATCACTGTCAGGAGGGGAGGATGTCTTACTTTGCAGACCTGGCATCCTGTAAAGATACCAATTAATTGCATGGGCCTTGGACATGTGGAATAGGAGAACTACAAGAAGTGTCCTCTGAGCTGCACAGAGGTGCTGCAAGAATACAAGGGAATACTAAGGGAGGCTGTCTTCCTGAGGAAAAACCCAGCATGTGGGTGCCTAAAACCGGTGTGTGACTTTGTTTGTTGATTTTGTTGTTGTTGTTTTTTCTGTTGTTGTTTAGTTTTTAAAGAAGCATTAAGGTTGTAAACTTTTTAAAACATGAGGACTGCTGAATACATTGCTGTTGTGCTTAACACCTTGTGTCTGTGTGCTGGATAGAGCTAATAAGAAATCCAACAGTATCCAGCAAACACCCTGGGCTAGATTTGAACCCAAGGGCTGTGCAGTGTAAGATTTTGCATTTTCCAAGTCTCTCTTCAGTGAGTCACAGGCTCTGGCTAATACTTTTTACTGCAATACACACATGTTAATAAAACTGTATCTTCCTTTGCTAATTACCATCACCACTTCCATGAAAGGAAGCAGTAGTAAAAAGCTTTCCCACACATCTGTTCCTCCTCCTTACAGCCCATACTGCACCAAACCGTGTATTTGCATTTTCAGAGACTGCTTGCCTGAAATGTAAATGAAGACATATAACTCATCTGTTGACAGTAACACATCACAGTAATTTCAGTGAGGCTTTAATGACAATTTCACTGCTAACATGGCCATTTTTTATATGAAGTTAAAACAGAAGAAAGATGATAGTGAGATGGCCAGAAAACCTGCATGGGGTAAAAAAGAAACACTGAAGTATTCTTTTCTAGACAAAAGATACATAAATATAAGAAAAACTATACTGTAGAGAACCTCTCTTTTCCCTTCCTGGAACTCCAGACGAGTTACAGCTATGTGACTGCAGCACTGTGTGATACCAATCTGTAGCCAGTGTGGGTTGTACTGGGCAAGAGCCCTGCTAGACATGATCCTGCTCCAAAAGCTCTCTTGAGCATCTCTGACAGAGACTTCTCTACTCCCTTCCCTTGGCATCTCTGTCTGACTTGTAGCTGTTTTTTCAGGCTACAGAGTATATCCATCTTCCAGGTAGCTGCAAGAGTCAGGCAACACAACTTCAAATTGCTGCTTGATTCAACTCATGGGAGTTTCTACTACTGGTCATGGCCTCTGGTTTGTATTTATTAAAATCTGGTGACACGGGTTGCCCAGCGCTCTGCTGCAGAACCAGCAACACAGGAATCTTCTTCACTGGTCTTCTGTCACCACAACTTGCAAAAAACATTGTGTTCAAAAAGATTTAGAAAGAAACACAGATAGCAAAGGGAATTGCTCATTACACCAAGCACTGGCAGAGAAACTCAAGAAACCACTGGCCAATGTAGAACCAGGTCTCTGATCTCTCTGTAAATATTCAGTGGCTGAAAAAGCTGCATTGGATTAGATATTTTCCTGTACAAGTGGAAAAAAACAAAGGGAAAAGCCATAGACTTATTTTTAATCCATACTGAAGGTCACAATTAACAACTGAAGCTACACCTTGGTGGGGGGAACAAGAGAAAAACTTGTCCTTGGTAATATCACTGATATTATTTACCTAAATAAGTTGGTGGGTCTGATATCCCATTAGCCTACCTACTTGCTACTCAGTTCCTGACACTCCATTAGAGCTTTCAAGACATTTTTCCACCTCTGCTTGTGCTGAGGTGAAGCTGGAACAGTGGGAAAAGAGAAAAAAACCTCAGCACTACCACTGTGACTACCACTACCACTCATTTCTACTTGTAAGATCATTGGTGCAACACTGGTGACAGTAACCTCATAATCTTTAAGGTATTTATTACCACAAGCACTGCTGAGGTAGGAAGCAGTCATATCATCACCACCATGGGGCAGAGTGAACCTCCAAGGGATCAGATAATTTTCCCAAAGACCCAAAACAACTCAGGTCTGGCAAACCAAAGCACAGAGCTATGCCACTTTCCAACTGGTTCAGCTGAACTCTGTTTCTCTTTTTTCCTGTGCTGTCAGAATAGCCATCAGTTAACTTCTGTTTTTAAAAGACATTAAAAGGAACAATTATTTGAACAAAGAACAATTTTTATCTATCTGAAATCACAGCTGAGAACATTAAAAGTCATTCCATAACTCATTTTCTCATTGAATTTTCAAAATGATTGGTTAAAGTTCTTAAAAATGGGCCATAGTCCAAGTCCTATTAACAGATAACTGCTGTTAGCAAAATTCTTTCATGTCATCACACGAGGGAGATTATAAAGCACTGATGAAATGATGTAGATTAATAGGATATAGCAAACATTACTTAACTACTCTGACCCCATTGCAGTAGCTGAGTTGTTTTTTACAAAGATCTTGCTCAAACAATGACAGCTGGACAACATTGTTGACACTGAGCACATGTGCATAATTGTCAATTAACTTCAGACACTAAATGTACATGTAAAATAGTATTTTGGGAAATGGCCATGATGAATCACAAAGAGTTTCAGTATAAAATAAACAGCTATCTGACAGAACAGAAAAGTCAGACCCATATCAGAAAGGTACAACTTCATGTATTTCCTTTTCAAGGAACAAGGGAAGATATGCAAATCAAACACATAGAAAAATTCTACCAACAGCCTGGAGTTGTCCCATTTATAGGGCAGATGAATATCAAGAGAGTAAAGCAGCCTTGCAAAACTGACTTCATAATTTTTAGATTGGTATCAGTTATATTTTTGAATTCTTTTCCCCATCTCTGACCTTCTGGTGAGAAATGAAATACAGATCTTCAGGAAAAACAGCCAGGTCAACCCTCCTGCATTTTTCCAAACCCACTCAACATGTGGAAGGATGGTTCCATGGTTGAGTCAACTCAGAGTCAGATTCTGTTCCCAGCTTTCCCTGTGACCGTGGGTGGCTAAAAGCTATAAATCATGCCTCTGATAAAAGAGAGGCTGGAGAGGAGTTCCATTCATCAGCGCATGCAAATACGCTGGAAATGAGAGCATTAGCATATGACAAAGTCTCCATGTGCAAACTGTCTGCCTGTTTTCATGTTTTGGAGGTGTAATTACCACCACATTAATCAGGTATGTTATTGCAAAGGCAGTCAGCGTGTGCAATAGGATACAATTGAATTATTTGCCACAAAGTTTTTAAAAGAATTTTACTTTAAAAAAAAAAAAAAAAAAAAAGGTACTCATATGAAAAGAGCAGCAAATGGAGGAACCAGCCTAGCAGACAGGTCATCACTGCCTATAGTCTGCAAGGTCCATTACAAACACAGGAGATCAGAGGCTGTGAAGCATAGATTGCTTCAGCTCTATTTTTACCTGTGTTGCCGACAGGCATTTCAGCTTTCCCTCTCTCACCTATTTACCTATTTATATTGTGTCCCAAAAACAAAGCCCCAAAAGAATACTTGAGCTGGTGGCAAGCTCTGCTACCTACCAAGCTGAAGTTGAAACAAAATCAGAGATACTCCTGTATCTCTGTAAAGAAAGTTATGTGAATTCCGATCGACCAAAACTGACTGACATCTCTATGAGCTCAATTCTTTGGGTTACTTACAAAGCAGTCCAAGAGCAAGGCCAATTTTACTCCTACTCAATACACGTCAACCTGAGGAACTTTCCAGGAAAGACAGGAAAGAATGCACCCATTCATTCAATTCTGTCCTAAAACTACCAGCTAATGTAATATAGCTGGGAAGGGAGAAGAAAAAGAAAAACTCTATATGAGGCAGCCCCCTGCTTGTTATTGGAGTAATAAATGCCACTGAATTATTTTAGATGATCTTTATAAGAACCAACACAAAAAAACAAAAAAAAACCCAAAAAACCAAAAAAAGCACACAAAAAAACCACATAAAAAAGCAACACCCAAACAACCCCCCCCCCCCCCCAAAAAAAAGCAACCAAAAAACAATCAAAACAAAACAACAAAACAAAAAAACCCAAACCACCAAAACCAGGAAACATTCAAACCCAAGTTTTCTAACAGGAAAAGGATAAACTCCTACCCACCAATCAAAACAAAACAACAAAACAAAAAAACCCAAACCACCAAAACCAGGAAACATTCAAACCCAAGTTTTCTAACAGGAAAAGGATTATAAACTCCTACCTATCCTGCCCTTAGATGATTCTTTCAAGAAGAGAGATTAAAAACTGCACAAAAAACCCCCAGTGGTGCTAGAACCATATGACCATTTCCATTATATGAGCGCTTCAGCTTCCAGATACATTAACAGAGAAGTGACATTTATAACCCTTTTGAAAAGAGAAATAAAGAAAAGCAATGAAGAGACCAGTTGTTTTCCCTGCCTTCCTTCCTCTCTTGCCTCTCCATAACTCATATACCCTCCAGGAAGAAAGATTTGACTCTTCTTTTACTTTTCAGAACAGTTGGTCTGTCTCTAACAAATGAGGTAGCCAGAAGAGGAAGTTCTGGAGTGATTGAGCTGCTGAAAGACATAGCTGACCTCAGGGCATCACCTCCCCTCTACTGGAGAAATCCAACCCTTCCTAAATGCCAAAGTTGAGACATTTCTTCGCAACAATTCAGGGAAATCTTTGTGAGATGTATATTGCTAATACTTGTCATTTGTCAAATCCCACTCTCTCTTTCATTTAAGGAATGCAGGGACAATCCAGCCACTTCTGTTTTGACCATTACTGAAAACTGCTGTGAGCCTTATCCCCAGGGAGCTATCATTTTAGGTAGAAATTTTAGAGCTGTTTCTAAACAAGCAATGTCTTCTGACTTCTTTAGAAATGTGTCATTTGTTAGTTAGTTAAGCAGAGCTAGGTTTCCCCTAGACAAAGAGAATCAATAATTTCAGATCAGAAAAAGAGCTGGTGCATTTCAAACCAGATTAATAAAAACAGCTTTCATGTCAAGTGTTGCAACAAGTGGGGAGAGTCCCACCATTCTGTCAAGAAAGAGTTTCACAGTTAATAGAGAGAGTAATACTGATAGCAGGCTATCTACATCATTGTTCCACATCAGCAGTAGTGCAAACTGAGAGCCACAGTCAGGGCAAGCAGAGGGACACTGTGTTCATTAAGGATTGCAGATGGGTGTCTAAAACATCAGCAATTGCTGCAAACATTCTTTAAGCACCTCAGTTCAAATAGCAAACACAACACACTACAGGAATTGCACAATCCTCAAATTATTTCCAAAGCACTGGCCTCAACAAAGACCAGGGGACCAAAAGCTGCTAATGAATGAGCAGATGGGCCTTTGAATGATGCCCCACACTCAGTGCCAAAGGTGGCACAGGGTCCACAGCAATGCTTGTCAGAAATGTTGTCCAGCAGACCGAATGACAAAGTGGAATGTTTTTATTATTACTGACAGCAACCCATTTTTTTAAGAGCTCCTAAATGTCTTGAAATTGTACCCAAATGGCTATAGATTGTCCAGAGAAGTCACTCTTACGTGCTTCATCTTGAAGCTCCCAACCATAAACCTTCTTCCACTGTCCCTGCATGCACATGTACAACTTGGACAGCACTGCATCAAGTCATTGAACTTTATATCCAGCTCCTATTAGAGATAGTTTGAAGTAGCAAATTTCTGCAAGTAAATCTTCATTCTGCGGCAAACTGGCAGCAACTAAGAAGCAGGATCTCATCCCTGTCTCCTATTTCCAGCAGATGTGTGAAAAAGCTAGCTTGAGAGAGTCAAGCAGTGGTAATCTTTGGTTCAAGCATGCATTGCCACAACATACCATGAAATTATCATCTAGCAATGACTTAATCTGTGACCTGAGAAGAAACCCCCTGCCCAGGAGGGGAGAGCAAACTGTCCAATCAAAGGCTGTCACTCACAAACCAAGTATAATTAGCCAGAGACATATTGCTACTGTTAATAACTATAATGAATCCCAAGCAAAGACACCTTCCCTGTCAGGCTGCTGTTTGGGCTTGAAAAAATGTTTCAGAATAAATAAAACAAAACCAGAAGCCATCACATTAGTTGCTGATTTTTCACCTCCTACTCAAGCACTCCACAGAGATCCACTCCAGGCTCTCAAAAGCAAGCAGTTACTCTCAATCAGAGATATCTGGCATGGAGGGAGTGACTTAGTACATTCCTACGGGTGGGTGGGTATTTTTATACCAATTCAGATAATGGAACTGGCTTGCTGAGTGGGAGAGAACTACTCATATCCAAGACTACCTCCCAGCCCCCCTTTCACTCCATTTCTTGATTTTTAACATACTCCCACTGCTTTATGACTGGTGCATTACACATAACCAGCTCCTGAGGTGACTGCTGCTGGGTAATAGGAGAGAATTGTTCACATTCCAATGTTGGGAGAGCTAACTTCCTCTTCTCTTCTCTTCTCTTCTCTTCTCTTCTCTTCTCTTCTCTTCTCTTCTCTTCTCTTCTCATACTGTATATAACAAACTGTAAGATGTATATTACACTGCACTGCAGAAAACTCACATTATTCAACCCACCTGCCCTCAAAGCACATGATTTAGAAATCTGAGAATGTCAGGAACAAAGAAATCACAGGATGCTGTGCTGCAGAAGGAGCTGGCCACAGCTTGTGCCTAGTTGAGCACAGCTGGTCTCAGAAGGTACCAGACTGGGGACCAGTTATCTCAGCCAAAACCAGGATGGCAAAAGAATTGATGTCTGACTTGAGGATGACATTTCTCACCTCTCTGGCCAGGACTTTGAGCCAATATCCTGGGCTGATGACTGGACTGGGCATGTACAAACTGCTCCCCATTTTGCCAAGCCAGCATTTGTATTTCTGGTGCCTTTCACTTGCTGGCAGAGGAAAATGTGAGTCAAGAAAAAGCCTTCACAGCCAAGCTAGGACAGTCCCAGGCACATTTCAAGCATACTGCTGGTACAGGCAGCAAATTCCAAATGACAGCCAAGACCTAGGCCCCCATTTTCCACTTCCAGTTACCTGAAACTTATTACTCCTATCTTGAACTCTTTAAACTGTGTGTAAAATGAGGTTGTATCTCTACAGCCAAGCAAGAATTTGATGGTGTTTGCAAATTACCCTTCAGTTCTTTATAGGTTTTTACAAAGCCACTTATTTATTGATACATTCTTTTTATAATCTTGTCAGTACATTTAAGAAAAAGAAACACAAGGGAAATGTTAATGTAATTCCCTAATAAGGCACTCCCCTACTAAGCACAGTAGACCAATTATGCTACGTTATCAGTTATGCCATGCTATCAGTGTCAGCTTCTCAGCCTGGAGGTGCTTTCCTAGAAGACAATTTACTAGACCTATTTTTGTTTAACCCAAATGTTTGTCTTCCTTCCACTTTTGAGTACACATTCTGCAGAGCAGAACTAGAGAGGTATTTATTCCAGATTGTTGACGACAGAATTAGCTAAATATCTTTCTAGCTTTATCTGTGCTAGACAGCTGCCAACTGTGGCTGTCTTTGGAATCACGGAGAGATGTTTTCAGGAGCCCTACTGGCAGCAGGAGAGCCTGCAATGTAACAGGGCTGGGGTTTTCAGTACAGAGTACTTTTCTTGCAAAAAAGCCCTTCCCTTGCCTGCACAATGCTGTCTGATATACACCAACTGCATTATGAGCAAATAAATTAGGGTGGTGCATCCAAATCTCAGCATTCACTACAGGGAAACTTTGTGAACAAATTTTTCACCATGGGATACATAATACAGTCTTCAAATACATTATCACTTGTAGTAGACAGCTGGAAGTCAAACAGCAGCTATAAACTCCTTTGAGATATGGGGTACCTTAAAAATGGGTATTGTTCAACACCTGTTATCATTTCTACCACTTTATGAATCATGCTGGTTTCCCTGATATAATGCACACCGAGCAGGTAAGGTAGCTGGCCAAAGAAAGCAAATAGCTCTGCATGATTCCACAATGATTCCACAATTAGTCATATGCTTGCTCTTATCTTTTAAAACAATCCAGAAGAAAGGACCTACCTGCTATTGGAAGTTTATTTAGATTAAGATAGATAAGATTTAAAGACAATAGTAATCTTTCAATAATTTCGTGTTATTAACTACAATAAAGGTAGGACTGCTATGATATATCTTCTTCAAAGATTTGCCTTGCAAAAAGCTAAAGGAGGTACCATGTCTCCAGAATAATAAATTATTATTAAATATTAAACCACTAAATTGAATGTTGTGCAGATAAATTCTCAGAATTTTTGAAAAACCACAACTCTTTACTATGAAGAAAGAGAGGATCAGTTATTTCTGAGGTAGCATGTCAAAACAAATATGCAAGAGCAGAAGAGGAGGGAAATATAATGGAGAAGGAAAAAAGCTTTTAAATTGGGCAATGCATAAGAGAACAAAAATTACTTCTTTCAACATAGCTATGCTGAGTTTTTCAGTTATATAAATTTAGGCTTCAAATCCAGACTCAGACTTGCATTAGTATCACAACAGAGTCACTCAGCTGACTGACACAGACACAGAACTCTCCAGCTGAAGAACTTTCACCTTTGCCTATTCAAAACAGATACAGTCTTCCTTTTTTTTTTTTTTTTTAACATTTTGCTCTTCTTAGAAATATTGAGAGTTTTAAAATGGCATAGTATAAGTGTTATAACACAAAAAATAAATTATCTTTTTGGACAATAACCAACCTTCAACCTGAAAACAAAAGTTACCTTCTGTGACATCCTAGTTTATCTAAAGTTTAATACTTATTTTACCACGTTGTGTAATTTCCCACGAGTAAAGTTGAAGCCTATCCCATGAATTGTGGTCATGGGAAGAGTCACTGCTAAAGTACTATGATGTTTTACAATGAACACTGGTTTTAGTGTGAAAGATTTAGAAACAATCCCCATTGCACAAGTATTCCTGGAACTCTTGAAGGCTGCAAGTTAGTTAGTTAGTTGTGAAAGGCTAGTGAATATTGCATTTTTTTGCACTAACAAAACCGGTATTTTGTCACTCACTCATGAAGTTCTGCCCACAGTGGTTACTACAATGATCTCATATTATTATGTATTTAAAATTACGAGGATTTAAATGAAAATTGTAATGCAATTGTGTATCTCACCACTGATTAACCAGCAAGTTCTCTCTTAAGCCACTATTAATAAGCACAGAGTAGCTCTTTGTCATCCTCGCAGATGAGAGCACTTTTCCATTAGAGAGTCACTTGCCCATAAATCAGCGTTTATCAGAAGCAGCATTTGCCGTGCGTAAGCAGAGCAGTGCGAGAGGAGCTGCTGGAGCGAGCAGCCGGCAGAGCGAGCGCACGCAGCGCGCTGTACGTCGGACCAACTGCGCGCACCGCAGACGTTCAGCACAGCTAATGACATCTTTTCTTGCCAGGCTCTAAGATCCCATTAACCGGTGAATCATTCCACCATCTGCAAAAAGCAGGTCCTTCCTCCCCCGTCCCCTCACTCAGGACAAGCAAAGGGGAAGCTTGAAAACAACTTTCAGCTCTCAATTTGTCCTTGTGAGCAGTTTCAGAGTCTCCCTTGGTGGTGTAACATATGACAGCTCTACTTCTCTCTCAATGGACTTTATTACAGAGCGATGGAACATGCAGAGACCAACAGGTTTCCAAGCTGCACACACAGCAGCATTCAAAACATCAACCAAAACTGACACCTTTGAAGGCAGCTGCACAGACAAATAGATTGTTTTGTGTTTACTGCCATTAAGCAAAGCAACATTCATTACAGAGTCAGGATTGAAGGAATAATATTACAAGCTGAGAGACTAAATGATAAAATAGAATCTAGCTATCAGCTAAGCCCCCTGTCATCTTGCAGTTTCCAGAGACCCCAGGAATCTCCTGGCCAGGTCGGACACAAAGGCTTTACTTGGTGGTTTGGTGCTCAGATGTCATACAAAAAACCCAGACAGAACTCAAAGAAGGAACTCACATCACCTGCCTATCTTGAGCTGCTGGTTGATAACCACATGCCAAGAACTGCTTCGCTTCCTTGTTCCAAGGAGGCCAATTAGTCACTCATTGGGATGGCCAGACCAAGAACTGTTACACCAGAGACTTACTGGTTCAAAAGTTACTGTGCTTGTGGTTCCCCCAAAATTTCCTTTGTAGCAGTCCAGTTCCCACATAATTCCCACTAGAGCTGGCATGGCTATTTGGACGCCCACACTGGCAACCAGACTGGATGTATTGGATGGTTTTTGCTTCCAGATGTAAAATAAAAAAAGTCATTTTTTGCTGTGCTAGTATCATTGCGAACCTGGCATGAAAGCTGGTCAACATGACTTCAGCAACTTTGCTGTAAAAAGCAAAACCACAGACAAATAGTCTGCTGTGTCTTGGAAGTTGTTTGATGATTTTTTTTTTTAAAGTTAATTTTCAAAATATTGAAAGCTTCAATTCAAACTGCATTACACAGTCCTCCCTCACATTTTTTTCTTTTTAACACTCATCTGGCTTTCAGATCTAAAAAACAGTGCCAATAATGGTCTTGAAGTCAGATTAAGGGAAAAAAACCCCAGCAACAAACCAATTCAGTCAGTTTAACTGATTCCATAGTCATTCAGAGAGATTCTTTCAGACTTAAAAACAACAGCCCACAATACTAAAACCTGCTCCCTGCCCAAGCCTGGTCCAGAACAAGGGTGGAGGGAGCCACTCCAAATACCCTCCCACCCTCATCTGTTATTCACATTCAGGCCCCAATTTCTATCACAATAAAGATGATATAGGGGTTGGAATGGATACTTCCAAAGATCCCTTTTAGCTGAACTGTTCAATTCTAAGAGAAGAGCAATCTAATGCTTAACACCCTTTTTTCCTGGCCATTTCCATGAAGTCCCAGATTTAAATAAACAAGAATTGAAACAGAAGAAGAAGGAGGTTGGGTTATAGTTGTGCCACTTTCAAGGTCTTTATGCTGAACTGAACACAACACCTAAAATCATTGTGACCTGCTTTGTGAACCTGAAGGATCATACCTAACTCAAGCATGACTTTTGCAGACCTTGTGTTTTTGGGACTTTGTTTTTCTGTATACAAACAACTAACTCAGAAGTTGTAGATATTGTTCAGCTAATGTGTAAACGCCCATGCTTCATTATGGCATGAAGCATCTAATTTTTTCACTCTGTATTGTAAAGAATGCATCCCTGGGTTTTTTGTTTTGGCTTTAAAGAGAGCATCATTAAGTGCTGTGCCAAGAAACCTGATTAAGACACTGTTCTAACTTGTAAGTTCTTCTAAAACAAGCATTCATTTGACAGCTTTAAGCAGATAACAAATGAGCTTTTTTAAAAGAACATTTTAAAATCAAAGAGGTAAACCAATTCTATCCTGCAAGAAGAAAAAATTATCAATTTGTTAGACTAGTTTGACACATATTCCATCAACAAAAGAATGCAGGTTGTCACAACTGTCTTAAGCAGTGATGAGGAATGAGTTATTCAGATGTACTATCCCTTCCTTGATAAGAATTATGCAAATTATTTTATTACCACTGAGTATGATGGCACTGCACTGGCAGTCTCCTGATGGTTTCCCAACATCTGCAGCAGCTGGAAATGGCAATTTTGCACCTTCCAAAAGAAAGCTCCTAAGCATGGGCAGTACAGGGCTACTGTGGCCTATACTCAGAGAAAAATGACATACTAAAACTTTACTGAACTCTCCAGGATCCCAGGCATTCCTGGTTTTTTTCTTTTTTTTTTCCCCCTTCTTCTTTTTGTTTCTTTATTCTAAGATTCCACAAATAATCCACAAATAACTTAGTGGTTTAAGTTCCCTTTCTTGGTAATGATTTCTGTACTTCATGGAAAGTGCTGGCAGCAGCAGCTGCTCAGGCAGTTCAGATGTTGTTTGTGCTCTCCATGGGATGAGCACTGCACTGCATGGCAGTCACCACTGAGGAAGCCTCAGTGCCTCTGGTGTGCCATGGACATCACCACCTCATAGGATTTCCCTTTCCTTCCCCTGACACATCCTCTGGTGCCTTCAGCTTGGATGCTGGCCCTTTCAGCTTCCAAACAGTCCTCACTGGGGCCACAGTGTCAGATGGAGGAATCTGGGGAGGGGGAACAGATATCTCACTGCTCTCTCTGCATGGCGGTGCCTCTGTCAAAACACAATTTTATTACCTGCACAGCAGCTCAGGTAATGTCTCAGTACTACACTCACAGGATACAAGAATTACAGAGGTGAAAAAGGATATGAGTAGCTGGAGGAAGTGTTAATATGACATGTTTAAAGCAGGTCTTTCTGTCATCTTGCATCAGGAGCTGTCAGTAACTCAACAAATTAAATTTATAATTTAAAAAGAAAAAAAAAATTAATTCATGCTCTTTTTTGGTAAAAAAAAAAAAATCTGTTAGAGTCACCACACAGAGCAAACAACTTTCTGTGCAAGTGTAGGTGGTAACTCTCCCTCTGGGAAAAGTTTTATTTTTCTCTTTGTGATTTATTCACTACTAAACCTTTACATCCTCCCCAGCCTTCAGCTGCTGCCAGTTCACAAAGTGTTCTGTGACATAATTTTCACAAAGCGTTTTGTGACATGACTGTCACCAATGCATCTCATGAGGCTTTATAATGCACCTCAACTTTCCACTCTGACCAACCCTCTCCCCCCTATACTTCACAGAGGGAAAGAATTTTAAAGAAACAAAAGAGGAGTCAGTCACCTAATCTCACAATGTGTGGCTGCAGCCTAAGCTGAATCAGAGTTGTTTGAAATTGAGTCATTTTGTCTAGTTTGCTCTAATGTGATAAGCTAGATGGGATAGAAATTCTATATATTATTACACAGAATTATTTCAAACATGGAGCTAAGATAAAAGCAGAGTCCAGGGAGGGCTAATCTGTGCCTGTCAGCCCACACTTTAATCACATGCCGATTACTTTGTTAGTCATCTCTTCATCAGTGCTCTCAACCCACTCCTGCTCCTCCTGCAGTAAACTTTAATTAACCAAAGAAAGACTGGAGTTACTCACTGAGAATAGAGAAACAGAAAAATGGAGGAGCTGAATGCTAAATGCCTCTCATCACAAGTGAGAGTGAATCAGTTTGGAGGTAGTGGAAAAGACAACTCTTTAAACCCAAGCAGCAGGAATTCCTGTCTGTAAGCAAACATTTTGAAACAATCCAAAAGGAAGACTTCTGTACCATTGCACTTTTATGTTTCTTTCCCTGGCATATGTTTTAGGTTAGCAGCTGGCCTTTTACAATAAATTAAACTGAGAAAAAAGCAAATAGAACAACACATGAATCACCTGTGTGGAGGGTTCACTAAAATCACTGCTCTTCCTCTGCTATGCATTATTCTCACTCTGATGGGACAACTGTTAGCTAAAAGCCAAAAACAAGCAAGTCACACAATAGCAATGCTTGTATTTTGGGCTAAGCCATCAGTTCTTTCTAATTTTAGTGAGCTAGCACGACCCTTACATGGCAGGTAATCATGCAGATTACCACAACAGTAACAGCATCTGTCATGCCACCAGCAAGTAACATCTGAGCTGTTACGGTTTTGTTGTGCTCTTATGGATAATAATGATGGAAAGGAAACCACCACAGTAAAGGATGATCCCACTGTACAACAAGTTGAACAAGTTGCTATGACTTGCTGAAGAGAATCCATGACAGAACTAGGGTGTTCTCTTCTTGGATCAGCATCTTTGCACTGGCACTGCACTCTGCCCCACCACATCAAAGCAGGCAGCGTGAGATCTGGAAGGTGATCAGTTATTCACTTGTGAACATTTCCATACCAGTTCCAGAGTGCCAAGAACCTATTACATGACCTTAGCTATCAGGTGGTGTATTGGAGAAACAAAACAGACTGCTGGATTTTCCAACAGCAGCCAGTACTGTGAGTCACACAGAAGAGCTGTGCTTTGGACAAAAGCTGCCTATTAGTCTTGAATGCTCATGAGGGATTCTGAGCAGCATCCTGCACCCAGCATGCACCTGGCACATTTGCATAATTTGCAGTATTAGAGGAGAAAGAGGATTATGAAAACAATTACTGAGGCAATATTCAGCTCTAAATGGATGTGCTGCTACTACCTTACCATAGCAGGCTGCTGACAGAGTGAGCTTCAGATAGATTTGTCACATCCTTTGCCTTGGTGTCTTAGCCTCTCCATTACTCCATTAATGACTCTCCCAGCTTCTCTTTCCTCCCACTTTTCACCATGATCTACTCAGCCACTGCACCACTCTCTCCCACTCATGATGATGCCTCTTTTTGTGCCAGTGTCTCTGCTCCAGCCACAACAAACCATGATCAACTACACCAGGATCCTCGTTTTGACAAGGAGTACTGGCTCATATATGAAAAGACAGTAAGAATCAACCTCTTTTTCCACCATTTATGGAGTCATCCCACTTCTTCTGCCCCTCACCTTGCTGTCACTGAGCCATTGCTCTCACACCTGGTCATGTGAGGATTCAAAATATCCTAATAACTAGGTCTGAGAGGAAAAGGAGCAAAGCTTTACAAGATCTCACCATCTGGACAGTGCTAGGTATAGAGCTGTCACTCAGTGCCAAATTCATATGCCAAGTCAGATCTATCATTACAGAGATGCCTGTGCACAGGGACCATATTCTCAGGAACAAATCTCAAAGAATTAATCTCAGTTTTTCACACCTTTTCATCTCAGGCAATGTTGTAGAAGCAGTATCCCTGATCTAGCATTTCACAATGCTATTGCTGCATCCCAAACAGCAACACAAGCTGTAATTTACTCTTGTAAACCAAGAGTAGTGAGGTACTGCTCCTCTCAAGCATGTTGCAAAGGGCAGAAACAGTCTTTCCCTGTTACCCTTAAACAATCTCAATTTTGCTGCAGCAAACTGCCATCTCCCTTCCCTAATCAACCCCCCAGAGTGGCAAGTGCACTTGGCCACCTCTGTGTTTCACAGTGTAGGAAAAGAGAATGCCTGTTGTGTTGGCACAGGAAGGAGGTGCAGACAGCCACGCACCAACTTGCTGACCTGGCACAGCATTCAGCTCCAACACACAACTGCTTTCCCAAGCAACTCATTGTTAGTGTTTAATTGAGAATGCTGCAGAAAAGGCCAAGGGATTTGGATGGAGGTTATGGGAAGCAAAGCATGGTCTGGAATGCTGTTCTGCAGTCTAGAGAGCAGTTGGGTATAGACAGCAGAGGCTGCCTGGGTAAATGGGGAAGGCTGGAACTAGCACCGTGCAACAGCCTGTCTCCAAGTGCAAATAAGACTGGATTGCCACAGAAATCAATTTTCATACCTACTCTCACAGCCACTATAAAAAGTATATAAATCACTTCAGTAATAAATCGTGTAAGGATTGTACTATTGGATTCAGGGGTAGAGGGAGCAAGGGGAAATTTAATCTTTCCCATCATAGTCCTCTTCCTTTCATCTCTGAGGGACCCTTAAGTCCCTTCTGATAACCACTTCCTACCAGGAGCTGTAACTTACCATGTCACCCAGCTGAAACCCTGCTTAGGATATTAAAAAGCAAAAATATATGCTTCTCAAGAGAACTCTCAGGATTATCTAGTTGATTTTTAGAAATTAACAATAATAATGCTAAAACATCCAGCAGCCTAATTATCAGCCACTTCTCATTTATATTCCCATTAAATTCACAGCTGCTTTGCAAACAGACAGGCTGATGTATGAAGACTGCCTTGTATGCTCTCACCCAAGCCTCTTCCATTTATTCCTCTGAGAATGATGACACAAATAACTCAAATGCCTGCTTGGTATTTGGCAGGTGCCTTTGGTGTATGACACACTATTCAATAATCAAACAGCAAGAATGACATGATGTTCTAAAGTGAAAATCCAGGGCATTTTGTTCCTGGTAATACCATTTTGTTCACGGTAATAAAACTGTTAATTTTCTAGTACCTGCTGACCTTTTCACCATGCAGAGGAATTTTACTGTGAGCTAAATCTGCCAGTTTACCTGTCCTGTAATGAACCATAGCTGAAAAATGGGGAGGTGTGAACACTGCAATTGCTGTTGAGGGGTGGGGGGGAGGAACTGACAAGCAAGGTGTCTGTGTGACTGGCACACTGCAGACAGACCCCGAGGTGTCACTGTGCCATCTTCCAACACTTACCCAGCTGGGTTCCTTGGCAGGAACACCATGAAAAGAAGAAAGAACCTGCAATTGCATTTTCTTGGCTTTGAAATATGTTAAATTGATTGAATATGTGTCAGCTTCATGCAGTGAGATATTTCAGCATCTCTAAAATGTATGTGCAGGTGTATTTCTAATTTGCAAGGACATTTTCATGCCAAGTACCATGTGGGTACTTACCTGATGACACAAATCTACAGCAAGAACAAGTCTAAGAAATGAAATAGTTTTGCTAGACAGAATCAGGCTGATTTCAGGCAAGATGTTAAAAGGAAACACAGAGAGGTGTATTATACCTATGGATTACATAAAGCATTGGTATAACTCAGCACTTTAGCCCTGGAACTATTTGTTGCCTGTAAGGTGGTCTGTCAAAACTGATGCAGTTTTTACACACAAATCCCTGCCCACTGAGATGCAGGCTAGGATTCTCCCATCTGTTTCACATTTAGCAAAAGGCTCCCACTGTAAAATTTTACTTCCTGCATATTCCAGCTGGAATAATCCAGATGACCTAAGGACAAATAATCTAAATAATGAAGAGACACCCTGAGATGTTTTGTTTTCCAGGATCAGCTAATCACACCCTGCCCAATAGCTTGATTCAGTGTCTCCAACAAAAGTGAGAAGCACAACTGAGAAGCACGACTGAGATATTTTCAAGTAATTACATTTTCACAGCAAGGAATTTTATCACCATATAAAATGAAGTTGTTTCTATCCACCCATGCTACCCATAACTAAAAAACAGGAACAATACAGAACATGTGAAATACTGTTTTTATAGCAGCCCTCAAAGCTCAAACACAACCTTTGTACTCAGCTGCTGTTTGCCTATTCCCGATTTCAAACAGCAAGAAAATAGGTTATTTGGGACATACTTGATTTAAAGGTACTCTCAAACAGAGTCTTCAAAGCCAGCCATATGATAGCAAACAAAACATTTATCTAAAACATTGAAAATGCTCAATTTCTGAAGACATTGATTGTGTTCAAAGACGAAAAGTTTGTCATGAAAGAATGAGTAAGCAAAAATTATGCTGGACTCCAGCAGAATACAAGTAATACAGAAAACATGTTTGACAGTATCAGTTGACATGAGAGGTGACAATGCCACATTTCAGGGTTTTAAGAGTTGTAAGAGCATCCTTAGTACGATCAGGGTCGCAGCACTAAAAGCAATACTCCCAGTACATTTATCTGGAGCAGAGGTTGCTACATTTTGTGCACAAAAGTCTTGGGGCAGGTGCAGTTTATAAACAACAAAACAACTCCAAAGTTCAAGATGCAGGCTTGAATAACAATTTGCAGTAAATGCTACAACTGAGCTAAAATGAGAAAGAAAATTTGCACTTATGATTTGAGGGGTTGACTTAGCCAAAAAGTCAACAAAACCACAATGAAATATGGGAAAGTATAATAAGCCTAACAGCTTTGCACAAATTTGTGATAAATCAGATGTCAAGTTTGGATTCAGCCTAGAATTTAGCAGGGGTTTTTTTATTTGTTTGTTTGGGTTTTTTTGGTGATTTTTTTTTTTTTTTTGGTGGGGTAACCAAACTATGAATAATATACTTATTTTAAGTTCTGTTTCCAAGGCCCTCAAAAAAACCTGTGGGTTTCACAGTCTCTTCTAACTAACCTCAGCCAACAGGTTACCGATAATATAAATTTGATGAATTACATCTGGTTTCATCACCATGCAGCTCATAAACCACAAAGCAGACTAAAAACACATTTTCACAAAATAATTTGGAGTCAATCAGGTTCCAGAGCTTTAAGATTTTGAACTTGGAAATCAGGAGCCAAACACATGTGAATTTAAGGCATTATGTTTACTATCAATGATGTTTCCTCTTGCACGGCTATAAACATTTGGGTGGCTTATTTTTGAAGGAGTAAGGAACAGGCGATGAAATTAGGTTCAACGATTCCATTTTCTACAAGAAAACAAGATATTTTTATTTACAGGCTTATAGCTGAGTGCTCTGGGAGCTCTCCTGATAAATGCTTCACCAGCTGAGTCACAGTGCGCACAGGATTAGTCACGGCTGAGGAAGAGTCCCAAGGTTTCATTTACAGCCGCAGATTTACCTGATGTATATTAATTTCTCCTGCGAGCAGCGGCTCTCTGAAGATGTGTGCTCCAGGAGCCTTGGCTCCGTCATCGCCTCCACGTCACCACGGCCTCGAAGACGAGGGCCGGAGCGGCAGCGTGCAGAGGGGAAGGCGATGGCTGCCGGCCGGGTAGGGAAGAGGAGCAGGGGGCTCCCAGCCCGTACACCAACATATGTTCTGTGGGCCTCAGCAGAGCAGAGCATGCGTCACGCTCACTTGACGCTATTTTAGGCCACAATGGGTAAATGAAATGATTTAGCTGAGCGACCCAGCACACTCCTTTCATAACGTGCTCCAGCAGAGAAGCCTGAGCAACTGGCAGTGCTTCTGTGCCTGTGAGCTTCTACCCATTGTGTTCCAACTCTGCACCTGGGGAGCAAGGACAAGAGGTAACTAACCTAGCCCAGGGTTTAATTGCAAATCCCTGACAGAATAAAACCCCTACCAATATCTCAGGCAACCGGGTTCCAAGTCACCCTCTCCATGTAATCTCTAAAAATCCTCTGCCTGAAGGATCTGACCTAGTAAAGCCTGGCTCTTCCATGACAGCTGTGAATAACTGCCTTCATCGGATTGCCAAACAAATACAGGGCATGCTACCTTTCCTCACAAGCTTGAGCAGAGCCTAAACATGGGTGCATGCACAAGTTGGCTGCACATCCTCTGTTTTGAGAGGCTCAGATGAAGCAAAAGGAAGATCAAACCTGCCCGCTTGAGCAGCTATATAAAACCAGAAATGCAGGATTCCTAAATGGCTGAAGAGCGTAACCAGCCTTTGAAGCCTAAGGCCGTTGTGTTTCTGCACCTTACCTCCAGTTTTTACACATGTGTTGAATTTAGATATGGAGAGCCCTTGCACTGGTGCCCACATCCTCATGCTACCTGTGTGAATGATGCTGCTTTCCAAAGAGGCTGTTCACATTCTGCCCAGGGGATGTCTACATCTTTCTGCATCTCAGAGAATCGTCCCCAGCCAAGCAAACTACAAACACACTTGAAGTTTCTTCAAGTGAAAGTTTATCTTAATGAAAAAACATTGAAAACAAGAGAGAATTGTAAAGTAAAAATTATTAAAACTGCACTTAAAGGCTATGTTATTACAGAATTAGCACCTAAATAAACTTACAATCACTGTTGAATATATTTTTACACAAAAACAAACCACAGTGAAGCTGCTCCATGCTGGCTTGCATTGTTTATAGCTTTGAAGACAAATATTCAATTTGTCTAATGAAAATAAATATCTCCATGAGACAGTTCTGTTCTTTTGAGGTGAATATACATTTTATCTGGTTTAGCATGTCCATTGGGTGTGTGCTAAACATTGTCTCAATTTTGCATTTTTTCCTGCAGCAGAACACAAACTGTTAACTTTCACCTGTAGGTTAAACCATGCTTAGTTTCCTTCCTTCTATTATTCTGTATTCTCCTTCCTCTCTTCCTGTTTCTGTGCTAAGGAGACTGACATCTACTTATGACAAAATTTTCCTCCTTGCTTCCAACAATTTCTCCAATAAACAAATTGAAACTTTTCAAAAATTTCTCAAATCAACACATTTTTGTAGAAGATTCTTTGGGCCTTGACAGACTGAGTTCTTTAATACCCTGTAAATGTAAATATATTGTCTGAAAGCTTGATGAGTTCTGAAAAAGAAGTGAATCAATATCTACCAAACACTCTGTACTAAAATTACTTGTATTATTAATACAACTGATGACAGGACTAGTTCACAGTGATTTAAAGTTTCAAAACCAATAATGTTTCCCTGCTTAGATCTGTACAGATGCCTCAAAGTGAGGGAAGATTATTTCCCAAGTGGTTTCACTGAAAAAAAAAAAAAAAGTATTAACATAGCTGATCTAATACTTCAACCAATTTGCACCACAGTTCCTGACAAGATCTCCCTCAAGGTTAGCCTTAAAATTATATCACAGCCTAATTTTGCCTTGTTTTACATTAGTCTGAAACCAAGCCTAGATTTTATTGAGCTTTGATTTCTGTTATTTTACATATTATCCAGATTAAACTTTCAATATGGTTTCATGGTTTGAAAAGCATCATCATCTACTGGTAGGGAGTTTTTAGTGCAGCAGGAAATGGAATTAGGAGAGATCCACTGACTTAATTGAAGATGCCACTAAAAGCTTTGCCAGCTGCAAATATCCTGCCCTTCTGACTTCAGGAGTGATCCTGGGAGAGAGTGTGGAGCAAACTGTGGTCCATGTACACTACAACAACTCTGCTGTAGAGGAGTCTCTGATACAGAACAGACCTGCTGAGGTACATCACATCTAGGGGTGCATTTACTGCCTTTGGACCACTAACATTACCAGTATGATTTTAGGATATGCAATAATTTGATATGGTAATTGTGCTGTGTTGTGTCTGCCAAAGGAAACACCTCTACCTTCTCCACTGCTATAATGTATATTCAAATCACCAAAGTAACTAAAAAAGGAGAAATGTACTATGAAAACTCATCTGGATTTATGCCAATAGTATTTCTTATGGTCACCATTCTGATTCACCAGGCAGCTACCTTCTTCATTATATTACAATAAAAGGGAGGCAGAGACCACAAATAAATGCCCTAAGTCCAGGAATACTGACACTAGGAGTGCTACTGAAATAAGTCTGCCAGGAAATATCTCAAAAAATTTAAAAGGCAGAAGAAAAAAAGCTGTGTTTGAGTTTTGCACCATGTTTTCTCTCTGTGTCTTAAGATACCAGTGTCATGACTCACTCTGGAGATTTGAATTGCTCCCTGGGCAACATGACCTTCTCATACCAGCTTTGTTCCTCATGCTAGCAAAAATTGGTCATCCATGAATACTGAATGAAGAAACTTCCTTATTAGTCATCTCTGGATCTATAAAACTAATACCGGAAAATGGTGTTTAAACAAGCTCACTGCTGCTTCAGGTATGTGGCCTTCCAACATTTCAAATCTAAATAGTTTCATCAGGTGTGGGAGGAAGGATAGAAAAGGGGAAAAAAATAAGATACATAAGTCATCTGTCTCTAGATAAAATCTAGGGATCAGCACTCCTTTCAGCAGTTTGGATCTATATTTAGGTTTTCATTTTATATGCCTGACTGGCAAATCACTTCGTAATTTTGAAACCAATGCTTAAAAAACCCCTCAAACTTGAAAACCCACCAAGCCTTCAAACTGAGAAGTTTTCTGTTTCACTTAACTGGTTAGCTGTCCATCCTCATGTATGCTGCAAAGCACTGTGATTTCTCATACTGAAGTAAAAACTACAGATCAAATTCTCCTTCCGAACACAGGAAGAACAGGTATTTGTCTACACATGGTCTTGCCTGCACCTCTCGGTTGCATGCACAGTCAGGAATCTACTGAAATAGTTCAGTAGATTCCTGACTGTGCAACCAAAAACTCAGAGCAAAGCCTATGCTCTCCATAATTCATGTTATATTGCCTGCACCTCTCCTGAAATAGTTCAGTAGATTCCTGACTGTGCATGCAACCAAAAACTCAGAGCAAAGCATATGCTCTCCATAATTCATGTTATGGGCACATTGCCTCATTCAAAAGATAGTGCAATAATAATAATAGCAATTCATACCTATTATAATGGTCACTGACAAAAAATGTCACCCTGTTCCCATGGACATTGGTTGCTTTTTTGTTTAAGCTCTCTCTGCTGGTAACAGTACAGGCTCAAATTCCATTGAACAGCATATTGCACCCTCTCACCAAATTATGTGAATAGGATTGACCAAGGTGAGGACAAACATCCCCAGAGTTGCAGGGGACCTACTCAGAATCTGTCATCTATCCCTGAGTCAACAAAGCACTAAGCTAAGTGCTAAGTGTTCCTGCAGATCTAAAACTTTGGAAGACTTCAGATTGATAACTACACTTAAGAACTTAAACTTCTCACATAGGAAGCATAGTACAAGCAATCAAAATCCTCATGGACATCCTCATCCCAGTGTATGAAACAGCACAACACATTAACTACACCTTTTCCTCTTTGTAACTAAAAGATGCAGACAGCACTGCACTTAGGCAGTGCAAGATGAAACTTGAAAGAAAAATTAAAAAAAAAAATCCTACCAGACCCCTCCCACAGATTTTTAGCCAATATACAATAAGCAAAAATTATCCCAGAGCCCAAACATGGTGTTGACATCTGTGTGTGAACAAGAAGCCAAATCTTGCTATATCTTGAAATTGTGCATATCTTACTATATCTCTAAATTGTGTATATCTTACTATACCCTTGGCAATCTGCTGTCCTGGTTTCCCATTAAGATGGAAACCACAATATGTTTTTATTAAGCTTAGCATTTAAAGAAATATCCACCAGTAGCTCCACTATTTTTTCTTTCAAATGACATATAAGTAGGAACTTTGATAAAAATAGTTCTAAATGCCCATCTGATATACTCTTCTTCTATTAGCAGCCTCTGCAAACTGCCATTTGCTGGCCAAGGATCCAGTCTGACTTCAGCTGTAAATGGCTCTAATGACATGCAAGAAAATTTCTCTAAGAGACATTTCAGTTTCATTTTCAAAGGAAACATCTTGAGAAGGATTTCCAGTTTCTCTAAGTGTTGGATCAGCTGTAGGATCACAGACAACACTCTCTGATTACCAAAAACTCTGATTACCAGGAACAGGATGCTAAACCACATGAAAGCAGTCTTGCTGCTCAAGTAGTGACTAACATGATGTAGAAGGAATGTTTAACAAGTTTGTTCATGCAATAGGATGAGTGAATGCCATCTCTCACCACTATGTGCACACTTCAGAAATTCTCTCACTTCAGGATAATGTGTCTGAAAGTCTGTCAGGAAATGAAGGATGGAAAAGTTTGGAACAGTGGAGCACATATTTTGCATTTTATGTAAATTGTACATGTTATATTACATCGACGCATGTGAATTCTACAGCTACAATGGCATAGTCAACCTTTTTAAAGGTTCATGTACACTACAGTTAGCAAAAATAATCTTACCATAGATCAGAAACAAAAATGTTAACTGCTGGCAGCTTCTAGGTTCACAGGATGGAAGTACAATGTGGCATGACAAAGCCAGACTACAACAGTCCTTGACACTGCTCTGACGCCAGCTAATCACGATCTGTTTCTGCATCAGTAGATCTCACTATTTGCCATGGACTCCTTGAATTCTATTTTAGAAAGAGAATTTTTCATTTTGTCACTGGATTTCATTTGGTATTCATCAGTACTATGTGGCTGCATTTTTAATTGTTCATTTCTACAACATAAGGGCAAAGAAACAAGAGGTACAGAGGTCGAAAGGTGTCCACGTGACTAATTAAAATTTTGATGTAACTTCAGAAGAGGCAGAAAATAATCAAAACCCTCTTTATAAATATGCAACACTGCTTCAAATCTCTTCCTATTTTTGACTGCCCCCAAAACTACTCATACTGCCTAAGTAACACTGATCAGGAGTGGCAGCTCTTCCAAGCCAAGACGCTATGAACTTTCAAAACCTAGGAATGTCTGACAGTTCCTAAGAGCAATCTAACCATGCCCCTGTGGTAGCAAAGTTACCTCCAGATGAATCAGAGCTTTTGTGGTCAGTTCTCAACTACAAGTCCCATGGGGCAATCAGCTCTAAGTTACACTCTGAGTTTTTATTCCATACACAGATCTACATCACTCACAATATGTAGATAGTCCTACACAGAAGAATAAACACAGTACTTTACAGGGCTTTTCAGTGCTGTCTTGCAAGGTTCTCTTCCTCTTCTTTCAGCTCACTTTCCTTTAAAATTCAGCAAACAGCAATGCAGGACCCACAAACAACTGCCTATTTCTAACTGCACATTCTTGGTTACTGTAAATCCTGTGTTCTGAACAGTGCTCAGACCAGGCCTGTGCAGCTCCCGTGGGGGTGGACCACCAAGGAATGACTGCTGGCATGGAGCTGCAGCTGTGGGCCACAGCAGAGCAGCTCACCAGCACCCAGAGGCCACACAGCTCGTGGTGGGCGGCTGCTGACCAGCTGCCAGGAACCCCAGCCAGTGCGTGGCACACAGCTGGCAGCAGCCCCGTGTGGGGAAAACACACACAGTCACCACTGCTGTCAGCTGCACCTCATATCCCCTTCCCTCTCCTTTCATGTGCTCATTACAAGCTTCCCTCTCCCTCTACATACAGTACCCTCCTGTTTGTCTCCCTGCACTGGGCAGGACTTGGGTCTCCTCTCCCCGGCAGCAGCCCCACAGTCCATCCCAGCAGTCCATCTTGTTTCCCACTTCCAGGTCCCGCCCCCCACACTAACCAAAATACCCCCACGCTGTTCCCATATTAACCTCAAGTTCCTGCTTCCCAAACCTCCCACACTGCTGGCTTGCTGCTTCAGCTCTTCTCCTAATCCTCCCAGGCTCCTCTACCCTCTGCAATGGCCCTTGCTCTCTACTTTCCAAACTTCCCTTATCTTCTCAGTATTCCTGCCACTCAAACACCTGGACGTAAGGAGTCTCAGGAGCACAACTCCTGGCACCCCAAGAAGAAGAACCAGCATGTCCAGCTGCCTTCTCCTGCAATGCCAGGCCTCCAGGGCTGACCCTCCCTGACGCAGATGGCAGAGTTGCCTCAGAGAAAGACTTGGAATATTGCTCCAAACTGAAGGCTCACACAAAGCTGCAAATCCCATCTGACAGTCTGTGTTGTGTAGGCCGGATCAAGACCCAGCAAAGGGACCTGCTGCTTGTGCCAGTAAATGATCACACTGGCAGGCTGTCATTTCCCATGTAAGCTGGCATTCCCACAAGCTGTCAGTTGCAATAGAATGGCAATCCAAGAGCCTCAAATCCCTTTGAAGTTGATGACATAAAAAAGGGTGCAAGTTTTCAGTCCATTCTTCCTAATTCTGATATCTTCTTCTTATCCCTATGCTGCCTCACCCTGGATTTTATTCTTCATTGAGTTCTGATTCACTTTTCCTCCACAGTTTTATTCACTGTGCCTTTTTCAATGGGAATAATTTCTGCAGTAATTCAGAGGACAGAACATGTTTGAACTCTCAGTTTCTTTGCTTAGCACCACAATTTGTACTGATTACCTGGGCTGCAAAGAGTCAAATTATCTACAGGAATGCACACACTACCTGACTTCCCTTCCACACAGACTTCTGTGTAAGTGGGCATTGAAAAATCTGACCATTAGGCCAAATTTCAGGAGAGTAAAACAGCAAAAAATGGAGACCCAAAACACACAGAACTTCCCTGAGAAATGTTCAGCCCACGCTTTAAAGTAAAGAGGTGCTTGAACCTCTCACCAGTGTGTGTATTTTAATCAAGCATCTGGGAAAGCAGAATTTCTTTCTATAACTTGGTTTTATAAGAGCCAAGCTTTGAACTGCTAAGTTCAGTCAGACTCAAACAGCTGGTGCAGAAAAAAAACCAAAATCAAGTGGTAGAAGTAAATTTTGCAGAAGCAACAACAACAAAATGCCTCATAATGGGAAATATTGCATAATGGCATCTATGGACAAAGTTGACAGTTCTGCTTATAATGACAAATGGTAACCACCTCCCCAAAAATAAAGCAAATTTTGCTTAGAGGCACAGGACAACTGAACAAAAAAACCCCTGCACCTTCAGGAAAACAATCCTAAAAATTGAAATATTAATACTATATTTTCTTAATCTAAATTCATATACCAATAACTTTCAAGATTGACATACTGCCCCAAATACAGGCCAGTGTCTGCCATGCAGACAGCCTACCAGAAAAGCCTAAAAAGATTCAGTGTTTCCATTCTGGCCTAGACTTGGGTTGCAATTTCTGTCATGAGGACACACTTGGTTTGTTTGCAGAAGCCAATTTTTGGCTAGTGGCTAGGTCTCTGTGCTGAGCACAACAACACATCCATACAAAGCTGAAAAACAGGACATTAAATCATTTTGACATAATAACATCTTCACAGCATTTGTTGCTGCTCAGCACTCGGATTTCTGATCCTTAAATGCTTCAAGATTTAACATTTAGGAATGCAGAATGCTGTGGATTTAAGTGTACTTATTTACCAAAGCACATCCGCGTTTCAAAACCAGTTACCCTCAGAAACAACTTCCTATATACGTTCCCATTATCTAGCCATAAAGATCACGCAGCAGTCTGCAAAAAAGAGGCGGAATTGTGGACCCGCAGCAGAGCTGTTTCCGAGTTAAACACGGTTAAGCACGGCTGGCGATGCAGAGCTCTTGTGCAGCACCACTACCACCTCCTGGACAAGCCAAGCAGAGCCGCGGGACGCGCCAGCAGATTTCCCTGAAGGCAGGCAGCCCCTTCCTTCCAAGGCGTGCCCAGCCGTCCCCGGCGCCGCAAACCTCGCCTTCCACCCAGCTGGGCCATTCCCGGCTACCATTCCCAGCGCGGTCACAAGGGCTCCTCTCACACCAATTTTACCTCGTTGTTCTGCAAGTACAGCCAGGTCAGTCGGACAGCTTCCCCTGGGAATCACAGGGGAGTCACAGCTGAAAGCACAAAGCTAATGGCAACAGAGTTTGCCTGTGGAAAAAGGCAATTAAGTTGCCTTTTTTGCCCTGTTGCTGAGTTATATGTATTGCTATAAGTAATGCTAATGTGCTACTATGTACGTATCCATCCAAGCAGACAACATTTAATGAACTGGAAAACATATTTTTAGAAAAAGTGTAATCTGTAAGACAGCAGGAAGATGTCCTCCTTACACCGTTTTTCCTCAATGTAGTGTAAAAGAGCTTTAGTCAAAGACAGAAAAAAGGTCTCTGTTTTTAGGTGAAGATAAATTGTGTTAATGACATGCAATTAATGAGAATTTTCAATTTGTAGGAATTAAAGATCAGTCATATCAGGATCTGGCTTGTCTTTCTATATATAACATATATATATATATCTTATAATGTTGGTGCCTCTTTTTACATTTCTGCAGACCACATAAAACTCCATACTCTACTATAAACTACATACTCTACTATACAACCATAAAACTACTTCAGTATTAACTGTCACCAAAACTTTTACAGAAATAAATGCCTGTTTACGCTTGCTCCTGCTGATGCAACCACAGAAGTGTTCTCCTGTTTGCTGTTGCTGCCTTTGGAGATAGCTGGACAGTGGATGCCTTCTCAGACCCTCTCAGTCCTACAGATACAACATAGATTTCTTGTCCTGAAGTGTGAAGTTGAAATTGATTGTACTAATTGAAACTGAAATTGATTGTACAAATGCCCATTCTAACTGATAGATGTGCTCACAAAGCCATTAGGATTGCTCTGTATAAAAAAATGTGAATGCATTTCGACAGTTGCTGATCTGTCCACAAAGTCTTATCAGAAAATGTTTCCTTAACTGTTTTTAGTTTTTTACTGCATAAAAATGAAAACTCCAAAACGTTGCTGTTGCTATTGTCATTGTTACACTTGGTCTCATCAATCATCTCTGAACAGTGTCCAGTAATTTCTGCATTTTAATTACACCAAGATACAGGAATGTATTTCATTCAGCATCAGGATATCCTTGGAGGACATACATCAAGTGTCATAGAACACAGTAGATATATTTTCCTCACAATACATAAACAAATGCAGTGAGTGAAGTCAGCTTCCTGTGCAGCACCATGTGCCTGTGACCATGAGGGACAGGATGTTTGCAGGAGACACTGATCCTCCTGCTAATACGAAGAAAATTTTTGGGCATCTGTTTAATTTGTGTGGCTCACAGCCAAATTAATCACTGGCTTTCCACTAGAAATATATATTTCTTCCTGTGACAGGCTCGAAGAAGCCACTGAGCTTTTCTCCTCTGTTTCCTCTCCTGTTGCAGGACGAATATTGAAACTTACTCTCTTCTAAGCTGCTTGGTAGTAAGTTTCTGTGCGTGGTTCTGATGGTCGTGTAAGTAGCCAGAGGGTGTTGCGCTACTTGATACTGTCAGGAACAAAGACGTGAGTAAACAAAGGCCCTGGGTGAAGGCAGGGTCAGGGACTCCTGATCCCGTGCAGCAGCGAGTGCTCCGAAGCACAAACCCACCACGGCTCCCGGAGCCGAGACTCACAGAGCGCTATTTTAAGGAAGGAACTTTAAATTCCCGGCGCCGCCCACCCCGGCCCTCAGCCGCGGCCCCGCCCCCTCGCGGGGCTGTGGGCGGGCCAGGCCCAGGCCCGCCTGTTCTCCCGCGCTGCGAGCCCGGCAGGGGCCGGTTCCCGGCGCCGCAGCGGATTTCGGCGCTGGGGCTCGGCGTGTGCGGCTCCCGGAGGCACACACCGCCGTGCGCGGGGTTTGCTGGACGTGCATTCATTTTTAAGGAGCCGGGGAGTTGCGGGGCTGGCTCAGGGCCCCGCTGCTCCCCCGCCGTGAGCTGTGCGGGTACCCCGCACACGGGCACGTGTCTGAGCCAGAACTGCGCAAAAATTAAATAAGCGGGTATCCGTAGTCAAATTACTGAACAAAAACTCATCATTGAAACTTAATGAGCCGTGTTTCTAACACGTTAGTAACAGCTTTTATTTTTGTTGTCATTTCACCTCACTTGGAGCACAAGGCGTGATTAAAAAGCAGCAAAGCCGTTGTTTTGATGTGGGGTTTGTGTGTGTGTGTGTTTCTTGCAGATGTCAGAAGACCTTGCGAAGCAGTTGGCCAGCTACAAAGCTCAGCTCCAGCAAGTCGAGGCTGCCTTATCTGGCAATGCAGACAATGAGGATTTACTGAAACTGAAGAAAGACTTACAGGTGAGAACTTGAGGGTAGGTGAAACATCAGGGTCTTTTACAAGTGTTTTAACTTTCCTAAATATTTGTCCTGCAACAAAACCAGACACTTGGTGGGCTAGTTACTTTCATTCCACATAGCTTGATAGGCTTGGTTTGGAAAAACCCAAAGTATGTGACCTATTTTAAGTATATTTTTTTGGATTGCTAAAAAGATGTACTAATTTATACAGCGAACTCTTTTTTCTTTAAACTTTGGCCAGAGAGGTGAAAGATATGCCAGTGCTGTCTTTACTGTGTGCTGGGTTTTAATTTTTTTTCCCTGAAGCATTTCTCAAAGTCATTATTTTTTATTGCTTTTACTAATGTTGAAGCCTGATGGTTTAGCTTACCATGATGTGCTTACTGAGTTCTCAAATAACTTGATCCAAAGCCTGCTTACTCATTAAAGGCATTTGCAGTGTTAAAAGCATTGGAGTGTAGTTCTGTATTCCTTGTGCATCTGAGTCTTGATTGTGTTTCTATATAAGAAAGGAAAAGAGTTGTGTTTTTCATTTGTCACAAGAGCTTAGTGAGTTCCTAACAGCTAAAACCCATTTCTGGTCCTTGGGATGTGGTTTAGTGACAGGAAGGCCACCAGCCTAATTTTAAATGTGAGTGGTCTTTTAGATTCTTGTTCATATAAAGACACATTGGCATATAGCAAATCCCAGCAGTGCTGATAAAATCTGCCATGAGAGTGCAAGATGCTGCTTCATTTCTGTTGTGGATTGCTTTAGCCATCAGGTGTAAAAATATATACAACTACCAGTGCAAGGTTCAGTGACCACTGCTCTGTGTGGAAATAACAGTAAAAGATTGGGGCTTCAAAACCAAAACACAAGTAGTGCCCCCAAACAGTGATCTTTAGAATTCCTTGTAAACTGCAAAGGCTTTGTGCCCACAAGGCACTTTATAGATCATCTGAATGTGCTCTGTTGTACACTGTTAAAAGCATGTGTATATTTTTATATTTTTAAAATGCACAGCAAAACCCATATGGGATGATATTTCCGATACCAACACGACCTCGGCTTTGATATGCAGAGATCATTGATGTGAAAGGACAACTTGCAAACTTTTTAATAAAAGCTTTCTGCACAGAATGGGGAAGATCTTTACACTTTCGTCCCCAAAAGGTTTGCTATCCGTATGTTCCACCTTGAAAATGACATAATGTTTTGCAGACTTGATAAATGCCAACTAAGCAAACAGCTGTAAGAGTGGGTTTGATGCATCGGTGTCCCAGCTAAACAGCTTTTTGTCTGTTCAAAAAGATGGTTACTCTGTTACTGAAACATCTTTTGCTGTTATAAGTACTGATGCATTTTGTATGCTTAGATTATTCAAGATTAAATATTAGAAGAAATTGTTAGAAGTAATTAGCTTTTCGGTTCACCAAAGCATTTCTAGGACAGTATCTGTGCACCCAAGACCCAAACTTACCTTCCCTAGGATTGATGGCAGCTGTCATCTTGTGTAATTTGAGATGAGATCTGTGGGTGTTGTGCTCTGGAGTGTAGGGCTCTGTCTGGCTTTGTGAAGACCAGTTGGTCAGGAAAAATCTTGGCAAACTACGTAGTGTTCCCTGTGGGTCACACCTCCTTATCACGGGGATGTGGCACCAAGCCATGCTGTTCAACCTGTTTGGCTGTACTGAGCTGCTGTGGTAGTCCAAGTCCTGCTCAGAAATTTTCTTGGAATGATCTCTTAAAGACATGAGAACTGTCTCATGGCTTGCAATAAAATTAATGTCTCTATCT
This sequence comes from Onychostruthus taczanowskii, assembly GCF_017590055.1. Classification (NCBI taxonomy): domain Eukaryota; kingdom Metazoa; phylum Chordata; class Aves; order Passeriformes; family Passeridae; genus Onychostruthus; species Onychostruthus taczanowskii. Next base: position 9,698,334 of record NW_024502568.1, on the reverse strand, counting down.
TATCAGCTGAGCATTACAGTATGTGGATAACGGATGAAGAGTTTTACCAAAAGTTTGGTTACTTTAATAGCCTTCTGTGTAAGGGGCTTGATTAAATTCAAAGGATTCTTGGTAGGCTTGTCTGAAACTATTCACATCCAAGTTCTAGAATAAGCCATCTCTGAGGCAAGAGTTAGTCAACAGTTTGGTGTTACTGGTAGCTGCAATACCTGAAACACTTGTTTTCAGGAGTGCCTCGTGCCTGATGTGATGTACTTGACCTGCTGAGAGAGATACTTGTCTTAAGCCATCATGCCTCCTGCATTTGCAGAATACAGCTACCTGTATGTTAAGGAATAGTTTGGGATTTTGCACCTGGGAGGAAGAATTAGGCTAATGCTGTATGTTCTCAAATTAGGTAACTTGACAATCAAAATCTGTTGTGCTTTAGCTGTGGTATTAGGAAAATGGTGAGCTAAGTAGTAGAAGTAATTGTGTGTTCCTGTGCTCACAGTTGCTAGTGACTGTGCTCACTGGAGTACTTGTCTAAGTAGTAGAAGTAATTGTGTGTTCCTGTGCTCACAGTTGCTAGTGCTCACTGGAGTACTTGCTAACCAGCAGCTCCTCCAAAGCAAAGAGCAAAACTTTTATTAGCTGTTGGAAATTCAGACATCAAATACTGCAACAGAAACAAACTGTTGGGCCTTTGATACTAGATGCATAGCTTATCAGATAAAAGTGCATGCAAGTTTATGATGTATAAACTTACTTGGGAAGTGCTTATAATCCTTTAGGTTCTTAAGGGATGATGAACAGCTCCTTTACTGCGTTTTCCTGAGTCTTTGTATGCCCATAGCTGAAGAAAGATGTGAAATGGGGAGGAAAGTTCAGGCTTTGAACGCTGCCTGTAACCCTCCCCTGACTTAAATTTACTGTTTACTGTTTGTTAAGGAGAGTGACTCATTGATGCTGAGGTACTCAAAGAATTGAAGAATTTTTCTTCTTTAGGGCCAGCAAAGTTTCTTTGCATGATACAGAAAGTTTACATGGCCCTTTAGGTGCTGTCTCCTTTGACTTTTAACCCTAGTGAAATCCAAGAGAGGTCTTGATTGCTTAGTCTTTAGTGTAACATTTACAGGAAATTGGGAGAGGGTTTTGCAAGCTCCTGCTTGCAAATGAATCATGTGTAAAGGAACTGGGAAATGTTGTTACTTTGTCATCTTGAATTAGCAAGGCCTGACCTGAAATCTCAAAGTCAGGGAACTTAGGAAAAAAACAAACACTTCTATGAAAATGACCTAAGGAAGCCAGTTCTTTAGTGTGCTTTGTAGCAAAATGAGAGGGCTTCACAGCTTGGAGGGTGCTCCGCCACCCCGAGTCTGGATGCTATAAAAAATGATAGGCTACTTTTTGAGAATTGGAGGAGAGCATGGACAGCTTTACAGCAGTACAGTGAGGACCATACATATTTTTATCTACAACTGTAATTAATGAGTTTAATTAAATTATTAAGAAACGAAAGTGAGTGTAATTCACGCATCGGCAATGAATATAATACAGTAGCTTAAAAAAAAAATCAAACCAAAACCAGTAAGCTTGGGGTAAAAATATGCTTGGTAAGAGGAATTTGAAAAATTATTTTTTGTGGATTTTTGTCTTTTATAGGAAGTCATAGAGTTAACCAAAGACCTCCTTTCAACACAACCTTCAGAAACTCTTGCGAGTTCTGACAGCTCCGCGTCCGCCCTGCCCAGTCACTCGTGGAAGGTTGGGGACAGGTGTATGGCCATATGGAGTGAGGATGGACAGTAAGTGTAGAAAACTTCTCTAACAGTTACATGAAATAGTGCAATGGTAAGAGACTTTCATTCAGTTTGAATTGACCAGGGTGACTAAAAGCAAAAAGAAATTATGAAATAAATGTGGTATTAAGTTTTCTTGGACTGTTTATTAAAGGTCAGTATTTTAAGTAACAAAGAGATGGGGGCCCTTTTTTTCACTAACCTTATAAAAGTAGGGTAGCTTTTGTAAAATCCATTTGGTGGTGTAATAAATGGTAGATGGAAAGAATTGGTCTGTTAGGACAATCATGTAAAGCTTTTGGGATGTGCAATTCATGATTTGTCATTGCATTCATCTACGTGTGTTACCAATTACTATGAAGAAAAATTCTTGCTGTATCTCAGTTTGGGCCTCTAATGGAAAATTAATGTTAAGTTTTTAATTGAAAATGCTGGGTTTGGCTATAAAATAACTGTAATGTAACTATAGAATTAATCAACCTTTTGGGTTTGGTCTCATATATTATCCTGTGTGGTTCTGGGAACCCAAGCAAATCATTCTGACTCCATAAACTTGGAAACAAACATTCAGAAATTCCTTTTCATACTGCAAATGTGTAACTTGCAGCTTAAAAAAAACCTGATTATGCAGGACCAATATTGCAATTGCTACCCCTTGGAGAGAGGCTCTATTATTGGATGAACACACTTCTCTTAACAACGTAATAACCATGTAAGGATTTTGGTATAGCTCTTGATGTCTTAAGTAGAAAACTAGTCTAAAAGTGAACAGTTCTTCTGTTTATTAATGAATAAAATATTCTTGTGTTAGAACTTAAAAACTGAATCTCTTAGTCTTAGGTCACCATTGGGTCATTCTTTTTTGGCCTCATCCCTTGGTTACAGGTTCAGAGCTTGGGGAAGAGTGTGTCAGTGTTCATGGAAATGCATCTTATTGGACTTTGTTGTTCTGCTTTTTTTAAAAAAGCAGAAATGCTGCATCTTCTGTTGCAGCATTTCTTAAGTGAACAGTGTTTCATAAAGAGCTAGCTAGACTTTTGGGTTTTCGTGTGTTTCTGCACCTAAGACAGCTCAAGATGTTGGCCCACTGAAAACACACAATAAATTAGTTTAGTAAATGTTAATTAGAATATTGTCTGTGAAACACTTCATTTTTTCCCGTGTTTGCTCTAAATATATTCTTTTGTCCTTAAGTTAGACACAGTTATTTTAAATATTTTTGGAAATGTCACTTGTCTTTTTTTTATTTTTCCCATTTTGAGATCAGTTTGACCAAAGTCTTTCATACACATAAATATTAAATGGACTGATTTCTGTGAAAATTTCAAAATTGCTGCTTTAAATCAATAAGAAAACTTTTAAGCTTTAAAGTGTTGAAGAGAAAATGTTTTGAAAGCTTCAGTTTTTCTTAATTCTTTGTGTTATGGAGAAAAATGAAACCAAAGCTTTGCACTTCTGAGCTGACATTTTCTGAAACTCCTCAATGAGTTCTGTGATTGCAGCATTTTTTTTCCTATCCCATGACCTGCCAGAACTAAAACCAAATCAGGATAGCTGATTAGATTGGCCTCAGCATTAATCATTAGTTGTGATAGCTGTGAGGGCATTGCTTGTTGAAGCTAAAGGTCAAACACAGCAGATTCCAGTCTTTGTACCTGTGTCCCTTTGACCTAAAGACAGTAATATCTTGGTTTGATTTGTGTATTACTCCTGAAAATGAAGGCTGGTATCTGCATATTTTTCACGTAGTGGCATTAGCTGGCTGATGTAGGTGTTGAAGGGCTGAGTATTAAAGCTTTACTCACATGCTTACAGCCATGATATCTTTACAGGTGTTACGAAGCTGAGATTGAAGAAATAGATGAGGAGAATGGAACAGCTGCGGTTACATTTGCTGGATATGGCAATGCTGAAGTCACACCTCTGTTCAACCTCAAGCCTGTGGAAGAGGGAAGGAAAGCAAAAGAGGACAGTGGCAACAAACCCATGTCCAAGTAAGTAATACACAGATAGAAGTCTGAATGGTGCTTTGTGGGTTGGTTTTGGGTTGGTTGTTTTTTCTTTTTGTCCCTCACCTATAAAAATTGGTTAATGAAATAGGTGTTTTTTTGGTTTCTTTTTGTTTTAAATTTACATTTACTTAGTATCCTGCTATGTCTAACACAGGAAGGTATTTGTAAGGGCTGAAAACTTTTTTTCAATTCATCAGAGTTTGTTATAGCCAGTGATCCCTTCCCTAAAAGGGAATTGTGGCATAGACTGACTCTTTCAGCTTCCTTATCTTCACTGAAGTAATCTTTGTCCTTTTCCTTCCATACCTGTCCAATAATTGATAGCAACAGAATCTTGCAGACCTCCAAAAAAGTTTGGGCTTTTCACTCCAATTGGTTATTCGCATATTCCAAACCTGAGATGTTTCTGAAATGTAGAAGAGCTGACAGGTTCCATTTCACCCAGAAATGAACTGCACCCAATCCCATGGGTTGCTGTTTGGCATGGGCTCCTCAAGTGTGCTTGGTGGTTGTTGTTATGCCAAATAAGTAAGGTAATGCTTATTAATGGAAAGATGAGGTTTGGATTCTTAGGTTTTTGGGTGGGTTTTTTTTTTGATCTCCTAGAAATGGTGAAGATTTGCAAGCTTTATTTCTGTAATTTACTTCTGGAAAACTAATGTGCATGTCTGTGTCACAGTCAGATTTTAGTTTGTTACAGAAAGAGGCACAAACATAAAATGTGGAGTTTGTTTTTTGCTTTTTCTGTTTGTTCCTGCAGAAAAGAGATGATAGCCCAGCAACGGGAGTATAAAAAGAAGAAAGCTTTGAAAAAAGCTCAGAGAATTAAAGAACTTGAACAGGAACGGGAGGACCAGAAAGTCAAGTGGCAACAGTTTAACAACAGAGCCTATTCTAAAAACAAAAAAGGCCAGGTTTGTTTACTTTTTGTCAGTATGTGAGTAGCAACAGGGCATAGACTTCTGTGCAGTACCTTGGGAGAAGGAAGGAGGTGGTTTTTAAAGGGGATTTGGGTGTCTTTGGGATTCTGAAGTGAGCATTTTTGTATTTTGTGCACTTCAAATGCCTGGTTTTTTACTGGATTGTTTTGGAGGAGTGCTGCTCCTAAGAGGGTGAGCTTGCACTTGGCTGGGAGAACTAGGCTTGCATCAGTTGCCAGCTGGTGTTTGTTGGAGCCAAGAACCTGAGGGCCCCTCTAAACCTCCAAGTCTGGCTTCTGCTGTGTTTATGACCCGGGAGGCACAGTGCTCAGGACGTGCCCTGGAACAGCAAGTGTAGGGCAAAAAAGGTAGCAAGGACATGAAGTCTTATTCCATTTCTGTCATGGCTTGACCAAGGGCTGCCAGACATAGTGGTAAAACTTCAGTCTTCCTTTTGAGCAGTTATTAGAGATGCCCTTATGAGAGGGGAATTTTATTCCTTATTGGTCTGACCTGAGATCCTCAGTACCACAATCACATCCAGTACTGAGCCCCATTGCTTCACTCAGTGACAACACATCTGAGCTGGCTGTTAGAAAGTGTCCCCATCTGTAGGGAAAAAGTTGAGAATGTTCAAGCACTTCAGATGGTAATGATTGCTTGGGTTTGTTTTTTTTTTGTAAAATCCAGCTAGTAATTATTCAGTAATGGTGTTTTCTGTTTTATTTGCAGGTGAAAAGGAGTATTTTTGCTTCCCCTGAGAGCGTAACTGGCAAGGTTGGCGTTGGAACATGTGGAATTGCAGACAAACCTATGACACAGTATCAAGATACCTCTAAATATAATGTCAGGCATCTGATGCCTCAGTAACAGGTGGAAAAGGTGGAACTTCATCTCTGCAGGGCTTTACACTTACCTTTTTATCATTATATTTTTCTAAAAGTAAATTATTTGTTGGCACATAGTGAGTAGTCCATTTTGTCACCATCACTTTGGCTTCAGCTGATTTGAGCCTTAAATCTCCAGTTATTGATTTGAGCCCCCCCAACCATTAAACTTTTTGTAGCAGGTAAACATTCATGAACTGCTGTTGCCTGTTACTTTCAAAGCAGTGTTTGTCTGCAGCTTTGAATCTTTCATTCATACCAGTAGTGAAGGTTTTTTTTTTTCCCTTCAAAAAAAGTGGTGGTATAAAAATGGCACCTTAAGAGCCTCCCTGGTTTCTGTAGTCACAGTGCTGTCTGTGACATGCTCAGCGTTACAGAGCTGCTGCAGCTCAGGAGAGAGCTGACATGTCACATGGAATTGCTAAGAAAGTTTAAATAACTCCCTTACAAATCCACTGTGGATCAGTTTGTACAGCTGTAAATGAGGGCAGAACAGGGCTGATAGGATCTTTATTACTAATGATCACTTACTTTCTAGAAACAATAAATTTGACTTAATTCCAGTCCAAATTTCTTGCACTTGAATTTCAGCAGAGGAGATGCTGTTTCTTGTTGGCTGTTTTTCTTTCTTTGTTTGTTTTATAAATACTCATCAAATTAATAGGAAGTTAATGAAACGTAACCAGAAAACGATAGGACAAGGAACTGTACTTAAGAGTCCCCACCCATTCCCAGAGATCAGAGCTGGTGCTGTGGAAAGGAGTCCTGTCCTCCCTTGTAGATCTTGTAGGTGTGTTGGTACAGTCACAGCAGGGACAGCCTGTGCCTGGGCCCCCATCCAGAGTGGGAGAACCACAGCACAGCAGATGGTAATGCCTAGATCCCACTTAGTTAGTTGTGAGTGAGTAAAGGTTAGCTGGGAGTTTCTGTCCTTACATAACTGACTGGCCCTAGTGTCCATTGTACCTTCAGCTGTATTACAGTGCTGCTGAGCCCCTTCAGTTTTCTTCAGGAATCCACGTGTAAAAGCTCTTGCTTTTTTGTACTCTGTGATTTGCTTTCCTCTGTTCCTTGTCTCGCACTTACGGTAGTGATGCCACCTCTGAACCCGTAATGTGTTTAAAGAAGTTAATGGGTAGCCCTGTATACAATGTAGATATTATTTTTGTAAAATCTAGGGCTGAGTTAATGGACAAGAGTACATCAGCTATTTCCCCCATTAAATAAAATGTGTGTCTTGTCCATTAACCCTGACCATTATTTCCCTGTATATTATGTTAATGTAGCTCATTTTGTAATTTGTTAACTAGATCAGGTCACGTCAGCAATTGTTGATGCACTGATTGGTGGAAATGTCCATCAGTTACCTGAGTCACAACTCAAGCTAAACTCTACAAGCAGTAGTTTAGAATCCATACATAGAAAAAGGTTCTCCCTGTAATGGGAGAAGGTGATTTTTATGAATACAAAGTGTGTTAATTTCAGTTTTGTATGTTTAACTTTTATTAAATAAAGTGTTTAAAATCTGCTGGATATATTTGGTGAAGTGGAATTATTCATGGGGGGAGGACAATGGTAAATCATCAGGACAGGGGTGAGTACAGCAGAATCTGCTGGACAGAACGCAATACTCAGAAGTGGCTCTGAGTATTACATTACATAAGAGAGTATCTCTCTTAATTCCTTATCTTCACAGGTAGTGGTGGGAGGGGTTAAATTTTCTTTTGCATAGAAATCATCTCAAGAGTAAAATAATCTGCTTTTTAGAAAGGGAGTTTGTACTGCAGCCTGCAGCTACAAACACGTGTCCCAGCAGTGACATTAACCAGGTGCCAGTCGTGCCACACTGACAGCTCACTGCTGAGGAAGGTCACCTGTTGTCTTTCACAGGTGGCTGTGATACAGTGTCCCTGTTACTTAACCAGAAGGAGCATCTTGAAGTCAGAACTGACACATGCTAAAGCAGGCAGAACTGGAGTTTTCAGTAAGCCTACTCTGAACTCCGCCTGTTCTTTTAACAGAAAATAGTCTTTGGAAAAGAAGGCTCAATCCAATTATCTTTAATGTAATAAATACAATGAATAGACCATCCCAGGGCTATTTATTTGTTCACTAGCTCTGGAGAGCAACAGAGTGGGTCATCAGAAAACAATGGCTGGTGTGAGCCTCCCCTGAAAGGGACAGTCCAGCCCAAGTTGATTTAGCTGAACCTTTCAAAACGTTTAGCAAAACTTGTATCTTTCCACTGAGTATTTAACTGTCACCTCTTGTAATGGGGTTGCCCCATGAACTTTGCTACAACTCTTCTGTTGGGCACTGCAAAGAAATGCTAAAAGAAAGTTTTGATTGGCTTTTTCCTGAAACACCTTACGTGGAGTAAGTGAAGCAATGAGACCACTGTGCCTGGGGTGGTCTCATCTATGAAGAGAAAACTTGAGAACAACTTACACAAACAAGAAAGCTGCCCCACCAAAACTGCTGTGTTGGCCACACAGCCATTCCTTGTAACACATCAAGTTTCTTTATGCTCTTGCCTCATCTGCAGGATGGGCCAGTTCATTTAATCTGGCTTTGGAACACAGCCTCAGCAAAGTGGCTTGAGAAATTCACGTAATAAAAATAAATCTTGCATGAAGCAATGCTGGTAATTGCCAAAACACAAGGTTCCTTACATTACAAATTTTGAGTTCACCTGAAATGTGGCTGATGGTGTTTTAGTTGGTTCGGGGTTTTTTTTTCCAATTTATCTTCCAGTTTTATTAAGCTGGTCTAGACAGCAAGAAGCCTGGGAACTCATGCTCTGCACTGGGCCCTTGCACACAAATTACCTACCCCAGTGCCAGCAAATCCTGCTACAGGCAGAGAGTACTTAAAAACACTGAAATTACAGGGAAAGTTACTGTAAAAGTAAAGAGTTCAAACCCCCCAAGCTACAGAGATGGAAGAGATATTTGTCAGAGAACAGAGATTTGTGTCTGTCAGATAAGGGTACTGTGCAAAATGACCAGTATGGGCTGCATGTTTCCTCTTCTACCATTTCCTATAGGGCCTTACTTTTATCTAGTACAGCCTCAGTCCTGTGCAAACTGAAACCGATTGTGGAAATTAAACCAGTATAAACCTGACTCAGATCTAGGATTGCCCCAGTCAGTTTAAGTATTTAGAAGTCTCAATAGTAGCAAATTGAAATTCTCATGGTCATGGCAATCCATTTCTCTTTCGCCTTCCCTAAAGCAAGTGAGTGCTGTGGCATTTATCTGGCTGCTCAGTCTCACAGATTTGTTAATACAAAAAGGGACTTTACCTGAGAGGACTGCACTGCAAGAGTGGAGATGTTTAGAAGGCAAAATCTACAGCAAACTTCTGTGCTTCCCTTTGAGGTTCTGCTCACCTGCAGCAGCTGTGGCAGGGTCTTGAGAAACCAACTCTCTTTGCAACATTTATGTGAAGAGTGAGGTTGTGGAAAGCATTCCCAGACCAGGCTCAAGAGAAGGATTGCTGCCTGGCAGCTGGTGCTGCTCTTTGCACTGTAATTTGTCCAATCTTTATCTGGGCTCTAAAAACCTTCACTTAGATGGTAAAATAAGGAGGGGCATTTGCTTTGGGATGATGGTGCCACCTACCCAAGCCAGCTGTGGTCTTGAGCTGAAGGCTCTGCTACATAAAAACACTTGCATTGCTTCCTTCTGTAAAGCAATTCCCTTTCTACACTGAACTCACCTCACACAGACTCCTTGGTCTGTACAGAAGTGCAAAGCCTTCCCACAGGCTTTGCTGACTGTTACTTCCCAGAGACATTATCCATGAGGAATATGAGTGATGCTGCATTTTACACCTTACCTGTCTGACTGACCTGCTGAAACTGGGATTTCCTGGGGTGATGGATATTATTTTGTACAGTTATCCACCACTCTGGGATAGGAAAGAGCTTTTGTATTTCCCCATCAAGCCTTCCAGGAGGAGATCCAAACCAATTAATTGTTTTGAGACATATTTTTGAAAGGGGATTAAATGGAAAGAATTTCCTAACCTTAGCTGAATGGAGCATTAGCAAGAGCACTGGTAGCCCAAGTCATGGCCTAGGCCTCTGCACATTTTAACTAGAAACCATAATATTAAAACCACCATAAAATACTTTAAATTCCTTCATCCCTCAAGATCAAAAATAATCCTTGCTGAAGCTGTATCCTTGTTGTATTAAAATAAAGCTTCATCACATGTCCAGAAGTCTGCAAGCCAAGATGTCGGATGACTTCTAAAAGCCAAACTACCCAGGTCACCCCACCACTTGCTCCAGGCCTCACTGGGTACTACAAACCAAGGGGCTGATTTTTTCCATTGTGTTAAAAATAAACTACTACCCACAACTTTTACAGCATGGCTATTGTTGAAGAACTTTCCCAAAATAAATTACATTTCAGAGCTTTCACGTTCATCAGCCAGGCCAGCAGCACCACGTGACTCAACTGTTCAGCTCCGTACGACCCACACCTCGAAGGACACATCCACCCTTCTCAGAGGCTGCTCAGCAATCCCCCATCCTTGGCACTTCTGAGGAGATCTCAACACATGCACGTTGTGAGACAACTCTACAAACAGAACTCCTCCATAAAAGGTATTTAGTACCACAGCCACAACAGCAGCACCCACAGACTCCCTGCCTAACAACCTGCCTAACAATGGCAGGGATCAGCCCTCTTTGCAGGAGGAAATGAGCAGAGAAGCAGAGGCCAGTGCTGGTGTATCATTCCCAGTTAAACAACCTGCCCTTCAGTGAAAGGAAAACTTTGTGCAGACACCACTCTCCTGTATTCATCCTCCCAAATGTCACTCAGATGTGTTGGCACGTTTCAAGAAGATGTGACAGCACATCAGTGTTTTTTAGGTATTTTGTGCGGACTGGGGAACAGAGGGGCAGAAGGACACACTCCTCTTCCCCGAGGGTCCCACAGGACAATCCAGAGATTGCACTGCTGATGCAGAGGAGTTTCAGTCACTATCAAGTCACGGAATTTCTCACTCACTGGACAATGTATCCATGGGAGAAAGCTCCAGGAAAAAAAATAGGACTATTCTGCTTTTATATAGCTTTTCATTGCTATCACCTCTGTAACAGAACAAAGTCCTGGTTTTTACCATTCTCTTCCAGGAAGTGACCTTGATTTCTCTCTCCAATGATGCATGTTTGGTGTCAGAAAAAATGCCACAAGAAAAGCTCACGATCCTGGGCGGGGAGAAAAGAGAACAACTGTCTCCAGTCAGGACACCCAAAGGATCCCATTTCCACTGAAGCCAAATGCTTCACCCATTCCAACAGGGCAACACAACAAACAGGGAACAGTGAGTACAAGAGAACAAAGCGGCAAAGCAGGAGGCCAGAGCTCACAAACAGATGGTAGCAAACAAGCAAACAAACAGACAAAAGGAAAACACAATCACCAACCACAGAAAATGATAAGTCTGTCTAGTTAACCCCCTTTCTATTGACCTACAGATTTCTTGAGACAGACAGATGTGAGACCACCTTCGTCACTGACATGCTGCTAATGGAACGGACATTAAAATGACCTTCAAGTGACAACTCGCCACAGGATAACCGTGACAAATGCAGCCAGATAGTCATCTCCACCTTGTCTGCAGACACGAGATGACATTCCATAATACACTTGTGTCAAAAGAAGGAAAATGCTGGATGGTCTTTTTAATGGGTTTGTCTGTAGCAAAGAGACCCACTGGGGATCTAATTTACAGAGGGAGGACTTGACAGAATGAGCTTATGAGGGAGCTGTGCGTGCGTGTGCATGTCTGCCTCCTGCATGGGAAGGCTGCCTCAGGAAAGTGCATCCAATTCTGCTTTTACAGGAAAAGTCACCACATTCTTGTAAAATTATAGCAACTTCTCTGAAAATTGCTCATCTTGAACGCTGCAACACAAGAGACCAGAACAGTGAAGGGACATTTGAGGAGGACGGCAGCTGAGTGAGGTGAGAAAAGGCAGAGTCCACAAAGCAGAAATAAAGCAGGGCAGGACAACTTTGAAAGGTCAGAGAAATGTTTCCATCACATAAGAAATTATCAAAACTCTAGCTGAAATCTGCTAGGATCTGCTACAAAGAACCCACCAGCACCAGAGCAACACATCACAGGTCTTTGGAGTTATTAGAAAGGTTTTTAGTTTTGTTTTCTTCCTCGACCTCCCCCTGGCTGGACCACTGCAGCTGGCTGAGCAGCCAGGCAGGTGGCTGGTGATGGAAGTTCATCTCCTGTGACATTTTCCCCATTTACTTGCACTTGAGATCAGGACCCCTTTGAGACCACAACACCGGAAAAGGTAGGAAATACCAAACTGCCCCAGAGCATTACAAACAAACATTTCAAATGCATTTATTCCAACCATAGGCATGTCACTGTTTTATACCAACTAGAGGAGCACAGCCATTCTCCTTCTTGAACTTCAGTGCTTCTCAGCTGTTGAATTGCTTTCCAAAATGGGCATTTAACACAAACAGGAATAACAGGAAAGAGGAGGTGCTGTGACAGCTACGGAAAAGGGCTCATAAATAAATAAATCCAACTGCTCAGCACCAGCACTGCCAGTTGTCAACACTTCCAAGGAGAATAATAATGAATAAATAAGACCTTGCTAGAGCTGAAGTTTCCTACCTTTCACCACTCTACAGACTGTTTCAAGCCTTGTGTCATCTAGAGATCATAGAGACCCCAAATATAAGTTCAAGCAGCATTGCTTCTTTCAAAGCCCTTGGGCCCCATTTGTAGCCTCGAGCTTAATTCACTCTGTGGCAGACTCCTGCTCCTGCCAGGTAACCTCCCAGAAAGAACAGATGGACTGAGACACTGGATTACATGCACACAAGTGAAAACACGTTTAACAACTGCAACCAAATGCAAACTTAGTAAGCAAATTAATTAAAAAAAACCCATACTGGAGAGAAATCATTCATTACAGCCATAGAAAGATTATATCTCTACTCAAGCATGTGTGTTGTGCCTCTTACAGGGAATGACACATTTTGGAGAGTGGAGGAAACACCAGAGTATTTAAACACAGGCAACTTATCACAGTGCAAAAGTCTACATGAGACTCGCTCCGGATGTCACCGCAGGACCGAAGGGCACAAGAAGAACAGCAGCTGGCTGAAGTGACAGGAATGACCAAGATGGAAGAACACAACTCATTTCAGATACAGAAATGTTTAATGGCGTTAAAGTGCTACTTTAATGGGGACCATATGCTAACATTTAAACACAATTCCACTGCACTGCTAAATATGGTTGTCTTTATTTTTTTACTTTATTTTACCTCTTTTTACCCAACCCTATCTAAAACAATAAAATAAAATCTAAAGGACTGAAATTAACAACCCATTCAAATCAGCAATAAGTTATGAATTTTATAAAGCATTTTTTCCTCTTTTTTTCTTAGTAATGAGGGGTAATTAAATTACTTAAGGATATACAAAGTTTCAAACAATGCCATAGGTGAAGACTCTATTAAGATTTTTAAAACTTGGAAAACAAAATAATCCTGGCCATTAAAAAGACAAAAATAAAAAAGCAAAGCCCTCAAAGTGCAGGTTAGAATGCTTGTCTTGGAGAAAATTAGAAAACATTCGCTATAACAGCTCTTAACAGCACCTGCACAGATAAGATGGCAAGGCCCTTGGGAACAGGACGTGCAGTCAAAACGTTACATTAACATGAGAGACGTGCTGAGCTTAACTAGGTTAACTACTGGACTGGAACTTCAAAAGTCAGCAAAGGGAATGATTCTAAAAAGAAAACTGAAGAAACCCCCACCAAACCTGGCCTCTTCCAGCTTAGCACAGCCTTCATCCATTGTGTGCACGGCAAAAAAAGGATCTTTGCATTTCATTGGGTCAAGTGCTTCATCAAAACAGAGATCTTTTCATGGCATAAATTCATATAAAAGACACCTAAGGTTTCATATGGACAAGCTCTAAAAAGATGCATCAGACTTGGGGTGTTTTCCCTCCCAACACATTTACAAATGTTTATCAAAAAATCACTTCAAATAAAAAGGTCATAGTGGCTCAGTATCTGGGCATGACTGTCTGGTGTGTCACCTCTCGAGTGCTGGTTTCGTTCTGCCCTCAGCTGGCCGTGTGCCTGCGAGGGGCACACATCTACCGGGGACCGGCTGGCGCTGGCACAGCCCCAGGCCTGACAGCCCACCCTGTGCTGGTAGATTACAGGTGTGTACCTCTCGCTTTAGCCACGCTTCAGAGGTACTCACTGCTCAAATGATGTCCAACAGAAAGCTGAGTTGAATGGTGTTCTCCCCTGAACATTGCTGCCCCTCTCCCTCTGGGCACAGAATGAGACCTCATCATTATCGGCACTGTTATTCCTGGCTACAAAAGCCTTCTTACATTTCCTAGTACATTATGACAGCATTAGATTGTGGTAAACTGTAGGATACAGTCCTTTCAGGACCACAAAAGCTCTTCAGAAGGGCCTAAATTAGGTTGTTCAATCTGAATGCAGTGTAAGAAATTTTGACATTTCTCAGATCTCATGACAGAAAGAGAGGGATGAGTTTCTAGTATCCTCTTTCAAACAATTTCAAATAAATTCAAAACAAAGTGTTTCATCACTAAGGTCTAGATCCAGGTCCCACAGAAACAAACGGATTTCATTGACTGCAAAGGGACTAGTATTTGGCCTAACTTTTTGCCAGCAGAAATTGGGATTGGTAACATGACCAAATGAACAAATATGGGTTTCTGGGGAGGCATCCTTTACCCAAAAAGCTTTATATACAGGTCTCTCCAGGCCTAGCTGTCAATATGTCAATTCTGAAAGAGGATACTGGCATCTAGGACCCAGTTTGATCATCCCAGTGAAATAATTCACCCTGCACTGTTGTCTCACTTGTTTCTAGGAAGCAAACGAGAGCTTGACACTGGCGCTGGAGTAACCCTCATCACTCCCAATACTCTGCAAGCTGCTGTGATCATCAATGTCACTGATGCTGGTTGTGCTGATATTGTCCACTTCTCCATGGGAGAACTCTGTGCTTTCAACGTCCACTTCAATCTCTTCTGGAAAGGGAAATGAGAGAAATGCACACAGGTTAGCATTACACACCCAACTGCTCCCTTCGTGCCAGTGAGCTCCTGGGGCTCCCCCAACACAGGGAATGAAGCAGTCATCTGGCAGGTTCCCCCTGGAATGGGATGGGCTGGGGTCATGATTTATAAAAAGACTAATACCAGGAGGTATTAGTCTTTTTATAAATCATTGGAGGTTTTTGTAGGGATTTAGCAAAGGGGTTTCACTCCTCCACATGCCAGCCACACTGTCAGCGTAGCTGAGCCACCCCACACCCCAAGCTTATCCCACTACCTCTTTCTTTGGACCTCTAATACTCCAGTGTTAGAAAAAAAGAAGAAAGAGATAAAATTGAGTGCTAGAGAGAAAATGGAGCATGAAGTTAACCCTAAACATGCTAGCTGCTTGACACTATATTGCCAAAGCCAGGACCACACACAATTACAATGCATTACCATGGGGATCTGGGTTACTCTCACACATGCTCAGTGGATTTTGGAACAGACATCTTGTTTTAAGAAATACTTAAAAAGCAAAGATCTAATTATGCAGGTGTCTTCGTTCCCATATTGTTCAGGAATTTTCCAAAGGATTTTGTTTTAAACTACAGACTCACACCCAAACTATCCATCATCTTCTGGCCTGTCAGTAAATATCAAACCATCTATTGCGCCTAATGTTCTATCCACTGCAGGGATATTTTTAAAAAGGAAGTTATCTTAATTTAGTTAGCCATTGAGATACATGTAGCCAGTTTTGAAGGAAAAGGTGAACTCAATGGGAAGTTTGGTAGCGAGGCTGGGGGTTAGGTGTGTGAAACATTGGTTCCAGTCTTATTAACATCTTCTTACATTTTCCTCTTTGTGATACCAAGAGATTCAGCAGATCAAAAATCACAATGAGCATCTCAACTTTACCATCTCTTTCAATGCCACGGAAATGAGATCAAGTTGACAGCAAGAACAATTCTTCCAGACTTGGAACTCATGCAAAATACTAAACACTCCATATGTATGTGTGTGTATGTGCCTGTGTGTGAGCAGAATCATCAACCTCAACACCAAAGGCCAAAAGAAGGGGAAGCTAAGAGATAAAAAATGGATTAATCTCACTCTCCCACTTCAGAGTCCTGGCAATTCCGTGCTTGTTCAGCAACACCCACCTCGCTCCGAGTCCGAGTGATCCGAGGAAATGGTAGATCCAATGCTGTCCATTCGTATTCGCTCTATCTCCTGAGGACCCTGTAGTTGTTCCAGTCTTCTCTTTAGGAATCTTTGTTCTCGTTCCAGGTTCTCAAGCTGGTGTTGGCTTCTCCTTTCAGCCTCTTCAAGTTTCTGACATGACCAAATATAACTCAGTAATTGCTTTTATCCTTTTTTTCCTTCCCTCCCACCTCCACTGCCCTGCCACCTGCCTTGCTTAGACCTTCCTTGAAATCCTCGAAAGGATTCAAGCTGTAAGTGCCCTGAATCAAGCTGCCTCACAGTCTCCAAGCACAATGCCTTCTCCCCACATCTTTCCACCTCTCAGGTCCTGATAAATCATACCCATTAGCACAAAGAGTCTCTGAGGACTGAGCCTCTCCAGGGGACACGCTGTGCACTGCAGCAGCCTGTGGGTCATTCCACCCGGGATCGGACACCTGCATTACCGCCTCTGCCCACGGCGGGGCCTCGCACCCCCAAACCGATCCACTCCAGGGTTTGTCACGAGCTGCTCCAACATAAAAACGTGGCCCGGGAGTTCTGTGTTCCTTACTGCATGGTTTAGAAGGATTTCTCAGAAACAGTTTTCTATTCAGTGAGTGATTTACATAACCTACTACAGATTTCTTTGATCACAGCTGGGAAATCTACCAGGGTACTGTTCTTTGTTTCCTACGACAAGCACATTGCATAAGGAGGAGTCATTTCAGGCTAACTCTGTCCCTTTGGCAGCACTTTTCCTCCTTCATCACCCATCTTCCCTCTCTATATCCTGACCTGCAACAAAGTATTTCAGCCTCTCCCAGATACTGACAATGCTATGTTTTCTTTTCACATCTCACTTTGCCAAAAGTGGAGCTGGAAGAGCTAGGCTAGCTGGAAGGTTCACACATGGCACTCCAGCAAGCCAAACCTGTCTCACACTCTTGTGGTTTGTGCTAATGCTTTGGCAGTGGAAACTCAGTAGCACACCAGAAAAAAAAAGCTGCATTTCCCATCAAAACACAGTTACTCAGCACTAGGTATGTTTTTCTTTAGAGATACAGCTGTCAACAAACGATCACAATACAGAACAAGATCTTTGCTCTTCAAATCCATCATTTTTGTAGTTAAGGAGTTCATTATGGACTCTTCCAACAATGTGGCTTGTGGCAATGATAAATGGCTAACCAAGGGGGCAAGGCTTGCTTGCTCTTTTTATTTATTTGTTTATTTTTTAATAGTGTCACGTTTCCTTCAACGGAGTTAGCTCTAGGCAGAGAGCCCACACTGACAGCAGCAGGGAAAGGCAGCTCTTACCTTGATATGTGCTTTGGCTTTGTTGAGCAGCCCAAGCGTGGTGTGCCGGGTGCAGTCTGGTCCGAGCGGTATCAGAACTTTTAAGCGTTCTAGACACAGGCGGAGGTGAGCTCGGCTGCAAGGGGAGAACAGGAGAATCAGAGCCACGCTTTCTGCAAGGGAATGTAATTAATTTCTCTTCTGCCCCTCTATGAGGCAGTTTTCAGGCTTCCCAGTTTCCACGCATCACAAGATTCCCCTCAGGTACCAGCACAGACTGTGCTGAACTATTTACGCCTCAAACATCAGTTGCTCACCAATACTTTCATTATTGCTAACCTCTGACAGACACTGTTTATTTTCTTGCTGTCTGAAAAGATAATCTGACCCATCTGGATGAACTTTGTGGAGGGGCAAAAGCACATAGGAAAATGGTACAAGAACTTTATGGATTTCCACTCTCTCTGAGCCATTTGCTGTCTGATTTGCTGAGAACTTTTGTGAAAGCAGTTTTGAATGACTGCTACCCCCTGCATGCTTTGTTCATTGCTAGCTCATAGACATTTGCTATGAACTAACCTGAATACCTTCTTTTTGCCTGAAATTAAGATCATCAATGAAAAAATGGTCAATTCCAAACACTGAAACAATCCCTGGTGGCAATTCAAGGAGCGAGAGGCATAGTAGTTCCCAAGAACCGCACTCCTACTCCTTCCAGGGCCCAGGTCTGAAATGCTGCTAGGGGTGCAAGGTCTGTGGGAATGAGAGAACCCAAGACCTTCCCCTGGGCAGACTTCTGACCTTGGCTCACATCTACAAAGACAGGCTTCAGCACAACAGCACTGCTGGTGATATGATCCATTTTCTGCAGAATATGGCAACATGTTCTGGGGTAAATGGTTCAGGCAGCAGTGACAACACACATCGTCCTCAGGCTGCAGAGGAAAACTGTTCCCACTGTCTCCTCCTCTAGTTCACATATGCAGGGATGAACAGCAGATTTATGGAAAACTATCGCGTGTGGGTTGCCTTTTTCCCCTCCCTCTCTCTTTCCCAGACATTAATGATTTATGTCCAAAGTTGTCATCCCAATCAATAACACAATGACATCAGCTTTACCATTCACATGCAAGAAACACCAGTGCAAAAGACTCCTGAAAACCTATCCCAGCCCCTGCTCATGCACAAAGAAACTGAATCTTAGCCTGATCCATCTCAATGCAGGGGAAGGAAAAAAAAAAGAAAGAAAAAAAGAGCATGGACAGTTCATTTCCATTTGTTTTTCAAATGCACTATTGCACCCAGTTTGAAAGGGGTGGGGGAGAGGAGTCTGTAATCAGGCAATTATGTCAGTGACAAGCAAGGATGATTAAGGGTGGAAGGGTCAGGGGTTTTGCTGATGAACTGTCAGCACAGGGGAGTGTTCACTGGCCGTGCTTTAGATGTGAGCTCCTCACAGTTTCTACCATAAATCTCTTTACGAAGGGTTCATCATTCTGTTTCAATAACAGTCACAGGGCTGCATATTACCAGCAAGAGCCCTGAAGAAAGCATGTTTTCCATTAAACATTAACAAATACAGGGGTGGGGAAAGGGAAATCATAATCCAAAAATCAAACTGAAAGAACAGTAATCACATCAATCTAATCTCTTACTTCTCAAGTTGTTCTAGGGCAAACCCCACTGTCATTAAACCCATATGGAGGGATTTTTTTCTACCTGGAAGCCAGTATTCAACACAGAGCTTGGTCAGAAGTGTGGACCCACTACAGGTGTTTGCCCAGTGTCCCATGATGACCAAGAGGGTAAGCAATGAAAAAGTGTTGCTGGTTCACACTGGCACTACAGTTCGTATCATCCCTTGCGAGACTGGATGCTGACTTCTTGCACAGAAATGAAGAGGAGCAGGATCTTGTGGTCAAAGACATTCTGGGGTTTGAAACCAATTTTTGGATATGGCACAGACTTCCTGAATTGCCACACAGGCAAGTCACTGAGTCAGAGCTGTCAGAGCACAGGCATCAAGCTGCAGCATGGAACAGCATGTGTCTCCTCACAGCACAAGTAGGAGCTCCAGCCACACACTTCACCTACAGATCAGCCCAAGTTAAAAACACAGATCGAGCAGAGCTCAGATCTGGGGGCTCCACCTAACTGCTACACAGACTGCTACACAGACTGCTACAGGCAGGTACCGCAGACCTGGAGGCAGCTCCCAGCCCATGGTGAAAATCAAATTATTTGTGCAACAGGAAAAAAAAGTTTGGGGAATCAACATCCAATCAGTGACAAAGACAACACAGTCTACTCTTGAATGCAGAGAAATGGACAACACGTGTACAGCCTGAGCTTTGGGCTGATTCTCAGCACTGTGTTTTACCAGGAACTGGGAAGGTGCTGCACCAGGAACTGCAATTCCTGGAACCAGTGATCAGCTTCAGACAGGAGCAAGCACTGGCTGGATTGCTGAGACAGCGATCAAAAGGGTGGCACTGATCTGCCACGTCAAAAGCTGGGTTATATGCAGACTGAACAAGATCAACCCTGTTAAGCACCTGAAAGCTACAGGCAAAGGTCCAGCCATGTAATAAAACCTCAGACACTTGAAAATCTTTCCATTGTGCCCCAGGACCAAGGTAGAGTGAAGAAGGTTATTGCTTGTCCCAGGCTCATGCAGACCATTTTCAGAGAAGCCACTCCTGCACCTGGCTCTGCTGGCTGCTGGCCAAAGGCTGTGGCTTGCAGCAGGGGTGATGGCCTGTGCCAGCACACCAGGCATCAGGAGGGGCCACCTGCCTGGAACACGAGTGTGGTATGAGCTGATAAGCTCACAACGGCACAGAGCACAGCTTGGGCTGGAAGCACACTGCAGGGGCAGGTGGTGCTGGCGGAGCTAAGACAGGTCTCAAAGAAGTCTGACCAAAGGCGTTACTTCTGTGCTGCTGCTGAATTTTCCCCCTATTTTGCACTCCAAGTTGAGCCACACTGGGATGGGAAGGAGCCAAGCCTGTAAATTGTCCTGGTATGTGAGCACATTGCTTTCCTTCAGAGAGATCAAACTGAACAACTTCCCCAGCTGTTACCCCTCTGCAGCATTCAATACCTTCCTTAGTTTTTTATTTTTAAAATCTAACCCAATCATAGTCCCTGACCTCTCTTAACTTCCAACAGCCCCAGTGGACTATGATGGGTTCTTAAACCACAGAGCACACACTGCAGGTCTGACAGACTGGTGGGCGCATCAGAAATAAAACTCCAGAGCCCGGGGAGCACATGGAGTCACTGCTCACCAAACTAGATGTTGCACAGAGGGCTATGGTCTAGCTGACAAAATGGTGAGCGGTCAAAGGTTGAACTCGATGGTCTTGAAAGTCTTTTCCAACTAAAATGACTTTGTGATTCTTTGAAAACCATCACAGAAGACTTAGCTAAAAGACCATTTCAGAGAGAAAGCAATTGCAAAGCCATTAATCTTTCTTATCAAGTCCTGCCCCTGAGCGGCTGTAATTCCCCAGGTCAGGCCATGATGTGAGTGTCTTTTCCCCTTGTTTACCTGGATTCTGTTGCAACATGGCTTTGACAATGCTGCAGGCTCTTGTTTTCAATGAGAATACCAGCATTGTGCAGCCTCAGACAGAGCCAGACGGCTTTCCATGTAAACCACTGGATTATGCCAATATTTGACGCATCTGCCAATATCTAGAAAAACAAGTCTAAAAGCCCATATTGTTATATAACAGAGAAACAAGGCATGCTTGGTGCAAAGGGCTGCTGCCTCTCGCTCTCTTGATCCTTAGGAAGACAGAGGATGACAGAAGGAGAATTCCAGTTTCAGCAGAGGCTGAAGCTTTTGCATGCTAGCTGCAGGGGAGATGGGAAAAGCTGCAGCCCTTCCTCCTGCCAAAGTGGGAAAAAATCAGGCTCTCACAGCAGCATACTGAGCACATTGTAGATGCTTGATGTGTTGAAAGAGAAATCTGTGAAAGATTTGAAAGAAAGGGGCTCTCCACTTTCCCAAGAGATGAGCCTGGTCCTCTCTTCCTGCTCAGCTTGATGAGAGGGAAAACTCCTGTTTGAGATTCCCATGCTGGGGGGCATCGGGATGGCCAAAAACTGAGTAAAACACCTGAGAGGTTTCAGAAACTCAGAGCCAAACAAGCCCTGTCCCAAGGAGCTGAGGATCACCCTTTATCTTGTTTCACCTGGCCACTCTGGCTAGGACAGAGCCCCTCTGTGCTTGTGCTTCCTCCCCTCTGTGCGGCCAGGAAGGGACTAGAAGGAAGTTCCTCTGGGGTGTGGAGGGCAAGCAGGGCAAGGATGCCCTCTCTTCTCTGCCAGGAGCTGCAATGTGCCAGGAGACTGAAGCAGAAGAAGGATGACAAAGCCCAGCAGCCCCACAGCTCTTCCAGCAGATCCATAAGCTGTAGACAGCTGCATGTGGAGGAAGGGAGTGCTGGCCCTTGAAATGGCAGCCCCAGTGCTGCTCACTAGGCACCTGCTGTTCTCCCTGCTTTCCCTTTGTGCCTGTGCAAGAGCTTCTGACTGTATCTGGATTATCTGACTGTATCAGGATTATCTATTTCTACCCCCCAGCTCCCCTCCAAGGTCCTCTGTCCTGAGCATGTATCAGGGGAGCCTGGCTCTTGCTCTGTGCAGCCCCCCCTTGCACTTGGCTCTGTCTGGCTGCAGAGGGCTGTAATTTCACAGCCTGCTCTCCTCTCCAGCTCCCAATGACATCACCCACTCTGATTATATAAAGCACAGGGAGGAAGCCTTTATTTATGCGTGCTTTTTGCTCACAGCTTCAGCTGTCTCAGTGTACAACACACATGCAAATCCCTCTGCAGGAACTGGGCTCTCTTTTGCCTGAATCAAAACTGCACTGCAGAAAAAGGTGTGGATGCAAAAAAAAAAAAGGTCTCCGTTTCCTTCTCCCCCCCACTGAATACATTTTTGAGGAGTTTGGGTAGGAACCAACCTAGCACAACACTCTGCACCACAGCAAGCTGGGCACAAAGCCACCAGCTTCCTCCCTGCTGGGAAGTCCCCAGAGAGCTGAGGGACCTGTGCTGGCAGCTCCAAGCCCTGTGTCTGCTGGTCACAAAGTGGCTACACAGGGGCTGGAAACCTAAGCCCCTCACAATGCCCAGCAGGGTCCCTGCAAGGGCCAGCCCAGGGCTGTAAGGCCACTGGCAGTTTCCCTTCCTGGGTCCTGGTGGGCTCAGCCAAGCCCCTGGGCAGCCCCTGACAAGGGGTGCACCCCACCGCCTGCTCCATCCTCCTCTGGTCAATGCTGCAGAAACGCTGCAGACACGAGCCATCCCTGAATGTTAACACTGCTAGAGAGACAGCAGCGTCTTTGCCAGAAGTGGTTTGGGATTTGTGCAGGGTCCTTGCCAACTTCCACTATGAGCAGAAGCGATGGAAACTGAGAAAGGAAACTTTCTCTGCTGAGGAGTCAGGCAAACGTGCACACACCCAGCTCTGGAGCAGCAGGTTTACCAGACTCAGCACTATCCCCCCGTCAGACACTGCTGAGAGACTTTGCTGAATCAAGGCCTGAACATCTGCAAAACACACACAAACACACAGAGACACACACACAAACTCTTCCCATCTTTAAAAGATCAAGCCTCCCTCCCAGCAGGAAATGACCAACTCGCCTCCAGCAGCAGTTCAAAATGCTGAATTCTTAATTTTGTATGTTGAAAGAGGGGAGCATCTGAGGGAAAAGAAAAGCATTTCCCAGATATTTTTGTACTAATGCCTCCAGGTCTATAGGGCTTGAATTCAACAGTGGATTTAAGCATGTGCTCAACATTAGGAATATGCTCAAGTTCCACTGAGGCTAAATCAGACACTGGATCTTTGTGAGATGTTAAAAAAATAGAACCAAACCAAAAGAACCAGAAGAAGGAGGATCCTAACATGGAGAAGGACATTATCATATGTCACCTCTTGCCTCAAAGCCTTTTCAAAGTCGAATCTAATTTAACCCTGAAATTAGAAACCACCAACTTTGTTTGGATTTCAGAGCCTAACAGATTGCCTAAAAAATTCAGGAGGGATCACTGGTTAAAGAAAGCAATTCCTGGAGAAACACATGTGACCCCACATCAATAATTCAATGTACGGGAATGATTTTGAGATAAAAGTAATGAGAAACACATGCAAAAACCACAGGGCAGGGAAAACACGCTTTCCTTCTAAAAGCAATTCACAGGTCAGAGGCTGATTATCTCCAAGAGCCATCGCACTTGATGTTTTTTCCTTACTCTTGTCCCTGACCCCCAGCCCAGCCCTCTCAGCGAGGTATCCGCTCCCTGCTTTACCGAGCACCTGTCTCCAGCGAGCCAAGGGGTTTTTCCAAGCGCCTGGCCGCGGGCTGGAGGAGGCAGGAGCGGGCTGAGCCCGCGGCCGGTGCTGCAGCGCGTTCTGCGGGGCTGCGAGCCCTCCGGCCGCGGGGAGCTGCGGCGGCGCCCGGCCCGCCGGAGTGAGCGCAGCGAGCTCCGCAGGGCACCACGGACACACGGCTCTGAAGGAAATCTGACTCACAGCTACAAGTTAATATTCGCCACCCGAGCTGCGAAATCGCTCGCAACAAGCCTTGCTTTTGGATTTTAAATCAGGTCTCTCCTCGCGATTCTTTTCGTGCGTTTGCTCCCGGCTGGAAGGGGATACTTGCTCATCTGACCCTGTTTCCAGTCAATTTCTACCGATGGCTCCCTGGCATGTATGAGTATTCCGAATTATTTGTATTCCAAATTGTAATAAAATCTGTAATGAAAATTAATTGAAAAAAATCCTTCATATTTTAAAATTTTTAGATTTAAAGATCTGCCATTTAAAATAAACAAAGAAATAAAAATTTAGGACTGACAATAAAAAGACTTGACAACATACTATAAATAGGAATTTAAAGGAACAAAAAAGTTCTACAAGCAACATTTCCAACTTTATCTTAACCATGTCAGGTCTGTCTACAAAAGTTAGAGATGAACATGCACCCAGCTGTATTCTCAAATCAAAGGCAAAGGAAAAACAAACTGCAAATTATGAGATCTATGATCCAACAATGGTAAAACAATAATAGAAATTAAAAAAAAAAAAAAAAAAAAACAAACAAAAAACCACAACCCCAAGGCAATGCAGTTTTTCGAAGTCACACAAATCAATGTACCTCTGCCTGGTCACAAGCCATGCACCAGGCAGATAAGGGGTGGCACAGGGCATAAGAAAGCAGAGTTATGATTCAAGGCCGTAAGTGGAAGCAAAATACAAACAGCAACATAGTGATGTACTCCAAAACTGCAGCGTTTTGTCCAAAGGCCACCTCAGAGACAAAACCAAAACCTGGGAAAAACCAAACTCAGGGAAAGGGAGCATCTTTGCCAAGCAACTGAAATACTCAGGAAAAAAATGGTCGATTTTGGGGTTCTCCCCATCTGCAACAGAAGCTGCAAGCCTTAAGCATAAAGCAAGGGTTTTACCCAAACATGTACTGCCCACACTCTCCACTGTACACTTTGAAAGTGTCCATGCTACAAACCCTGACTGTCCCTGAGCCCTGTGTGGCCTTGCACTGCAGTGTGAGTGTATGGCCAAGCACACCTTACGCAGAAATTACTTCTATCTTCAACTCTTCTAGATGGGAACACTCATTACTGATGTCAACTTTGGAAGAGTTTCAGGTTCTTGGCAAACAGAAGCCGCAAGACCAACAAACCTTGTGCCAAGTGATGTCTTGCCACCACTGGTCCACTCCAAAGGGGATCTTTCTAGCCTACTACTGCAGTCTGGAGAAAGACATGCTCCTCCACCTCCCTCTGCATCACACAGCTGTCAAAATCTCTGCATTTCCTGGGAACCTTCCGGGCATAAAACTGAATATTGTTGAGAGAGCTCTCCTAATTATGTTATGATTTTGAAAAATCAAATTAATTACTTCATGGTTTTCAAAAGGGATGGAGGAAGGGGAAATCAGGCAGCCTCCAATCCTTTGGTGAAATATGGGGGATCTGGCTGAAAGATTTGGACTTCCTGCAGAACAGATGTCTCCTGGGCCGCAGCATGGAGTGGTAACTGACAGTCCTAGCTGTATCTCCCAGTGGCTGATCAGTCTGTTCACACTGTGCAGATGTTAAGTGCAAATCACATTGTTCAGTGACTGCAGGGGTTGGCCTTCATACACTTTGAGTTACATGGACACGTGAGAGAGCATCCACTTCCAGGATTCAAAGCCACAGCACTGCAGACACAGCTGTGAACAGGACACTTCTGAAAACTTAGGAGTCCCACCCTCATCTCAGAGAGCAGGACTGCTCTCATCTCACACTGAGTCTCTGTTATCTTCCTTTTCACTGCCATCCTTCAGCCTGTCCAGGCCTTGTTTCTTCCTCTTCTCTGACTGTCTTCTGGATTGGAAACTCTTTGGAACAAGTATACAGTTGTCAAATGCACAGACATTGAAACAGGTTCCCGTGCCTGCACTCGAAATTCCTAAATCAAGCAGATCCCAAATAATTATACTAAAGCAACACTATGATTCTGAATCTGAAGTGATATATCTGGTACTAATTTTATTTACAGCATAACTTCTGGGCCTTTGGGTCCTATTTGTTGCACATATTGAGGTTTCCTGCTTTGAACTATAGAGCTAGAAGACAGAAGCTTCATTTAAATGAATATAACAATTTCTAAGAAAGAGAGACTACCTGTAATCTCATGACTTCCAAAACTAGAAAAAGCAATGTGAAAAACTTTTGAATGCTTTTGATGCTCACAGTAATAAAAATTATGCCATTTTGGAAGGTTCCTCCTCCAGAATAAACTCACAGTTGCTCGGTAACATAACTGCTCATCCTTTCACAACCCCTTTGATCTTCAGAGGCATCAATGAGACAGGGCTGCTTCAACTCAGCAGAAAAAGATCAGATGCAATAACCTGGGCTTCACAATGAGAAGGTGATGAGAGCAGCATAGGCAGCCATCTGCCCAGCAGAGGAATGGAATCAGTCAATGCCTGGCATTTTCTCTCACCCCTTCATCTTCATACAGATCTAACACTGACCTCAGCGCCCGTCCGCCACTTTCTCTTCCCAGCTCCCCTTTGTCAATCCTTGCAAGAAATTTGGACAGTTATTAAGAGATGTCAAATAGCAACAGATGCTCTGGAGCAGATTTGCCCCTGAATTTATATATTGAGGATCTCCTATTATCGATATTGGACATTAGTCAGAAAGTATTTTAATGCCTGGTGAATACAATTAAATGTATTTTAGTGTAGCAGAGAAGACAGTGTTACCAGCAGAACCCCTTTTAGGCTGACCTGTGCTAAACCCAACAGCCACCACAGGCCACAAATGCTCTACATCATGTTCTCCTTCTGACTTGAAAACACAGCCCAGGTGCCACTGGCATGGCCACATGTAGGCAAAGATCATTTGCCACCAGCTTTTCAAGGTGCTGCCAAGCATGCAGGTATTGCAATTTCCTACCCTGGCCATAAGATATGGCTACAATCCTGCATTTGACTATCAGGGAACATGCAAAGAAAGCTGTAAACATCAACATACAACCCAGGCTGGTTAATTATAAAGCCCAGTCTAATAAAAACTCCATCTTTGTTAAAAGGTGGTTAAAAATAGACCTGCTCTTTAAATAGCCAGTGGTGTCCTGTGCCCTGGTTCTCACTAATACCATTGTAATTATCCTTCTAGGGATACACAGCGTGCTCAAAGCCAAGTCAGTGCAGAGTCCTCCTGCATGTTGCCAACATGCCTGCAAAGCAGCTGTGCCATTCATAGAAACCTGCCTCCTTGCAGAGGAGGCACTAACCTGCTTTGCTGCAATCTACGGATTTCCAGCTTTATTGCTAGAATTAGGTCACTGGCAAAGATTGCCAAGATTTTCCAAACTCTCCAGCTATTCTTGATTATTCTGTTCAGAGGTTTCCTGGCTAAGCACAATGCCTTGGAAATGAAGAGGTATTTTGGACTCCTGCAAGGCTTCTGCAGTCAAACACTGAGAAGCAGAGATGCTCTCACTCCATAATCCTTAATGGCCTCTAAAACTGCCAGGCAATGGGAAAGTTCTCCAGCTCAGATCTACTGCCACCAGATCATTCCAACCTCTCCAGAAGAAATCAAAGGTGGTGCCCACCAGAAAACAGATTATTTAGCAAGGATCTTGGAGACCCATGCCTGCTCTTGAGCCTGGCAGAACCTGAGGCAGCAGACAGCTCAACCCAGCAGGCAGCTGGAGAGTAGCCAGGGACTGGTCTCCTGCCTACAGCAGAAAAGCTCCCCCTGGTCCACAGGGTGTCATGGCAGTAGAAGCACACACAGTACCTCAAAGCCCCTGTTTCTTTGCAATGCTACTGAAAGAGACTTTGGACTTTGATGCCTTCCAAATCCAAGGCAGGTTTCAAACTTGTACTTTTCATTAGCCAGATGAAAGAAGCAAGCATTTGCTTCATGAGACAGACATTTGTACATCACTGAAAGAGTAAAGGATGCTATTAACTTGTTATTGGGGAAAACATATTTCCTGTTTTTAAAATAATGAGTGGGAAATTTGTCAATATCAAAAATAAATTCTTATCTGGTACCAGAAGTTCTCTTTGTCATTAACATAATTTTTAAAATTACACAGGTAAGTTATAGGCACTAAGAATTTTTCCATCACATGCATCTATTTTCTGAAGCTTACCTCATGGAAGAAAATTCCTAATGAAAGTATATTCTAAGAATGTGACCATTTGACATACTTGTTTACACAAAATCTTTTATGCCAGAAGGAAAGCATGTGCTCTTCATCTAAAATCTCTTCACACTGTCAAAAATATTTAAGGAGTCATCAAATATCTACTGTACCTTTCAGGTATAGAGGGCATACATCTGGAACAAGGGAAGCAGTGCATGTAATTTCACCTTGTAAAATTATTTTAAATTTAACCTCAAACTTCCCAAGGAAAATGAATTACCAGCCAAGGTCATTCTTTGATGTATGTTTGGAAAAAAAGCATAGGAAGGAGAACTTAAGACATTCTAGCAGTACTTTTCATACTGGATATAAGGAAATATATATTTTTTTACACAGAAAACACAGCAATACTGTATTTCAAGAGGCTAGGAGTTGGCTAACATTAAGCATTAAGTGACAAATGGTTTTAACTCAAGTTACCTATACTTGTTACTTAGGAGGGGAGCAGAACATAGCTCCCAGCACACTGACAGCAGGTGAGCCATGCCCTAAACTCACATAGACAGGTACCAGGGAAAATAAGAGTTCTTGAAAGAAGGCAGCAGAGAGTGTGAAAACACACCTTGCCTCTGCTTAGCTGGTGTGATGTGCTAATACAAACTCTTTCTCAATACAGTTCATCCAAAGAGGAGCCAAGTTTATTGCCTAGAAAATTAAAACAATATAAACTTCAAGAGGAAAGAACAATACAGACCCCCTGCCTTGCCCTTTCCCTTTAACTGGGCACCTTCCTCATATTTTCTTTCTCTCCTGCAGTAGTGTGTGAAGGCCAAGAGATGCAAGATGGCTCAAACCTCAAACAAGGAAAAAGCATGGAGCTGGCTGCTTGGAAACAACTTCCCTGGACTGGAAGCAAGAAAAGAAATATATCTCTAAGACATTCAAATTGCTCCATTTGCCTCAGCTCAACAACACAACTTCCAGTGCTTTCAATAAGGCTCAAAAATCATTATATTAAGCACAGGAAGCTCTACCTAGTGAACTCTGATCATCTGGAGAAGACCATTATGACCCCTGTCTGGGTCTTCAATGCCACAAATGGATACAAATTTGATTCTCCAAACCAAGAACAGCTGTAGTTGAGTAAACTAACATTTGTAGGAGGATTAGCTGCCTTATGCTTGCTGACCCTGTATTTTCCCAGCAGGAAAAGGGTTAGGACCCCACCTGGAACAAACCAGACCCTGAAAGGTTCATGGCTTGTTTTGGAAAGAAAAATTATTTTAAAAGACAAAGAAAAAGAGAGAGGAGCTGGAACACCTACTCCTCTAGTTTGGTGGAAACTTGTTTCCACTTGCTCTGCTATCAGAGCAGTATTAAGAAAATAATGACCTTACAGAAATACCTGCAGGAGCATCACTTTATAATCATTTAAATACCTCTGGTGCTGCGTTGCCCTGAGTACCACCACAACTACAGGGACGAGTACAAGCATTAGCAAGATTAATCATATTTTTCACTTTAAGTAACAGAACAATTAAAAAAAGAAAAAGCTCCTTTGAAATGAAAAAATAAAAAATCCTTTAAGAACCTCATGCAGTTTTCTTTCCCTGGATGATTGAGGGAAAGCACAAGCCAGTGCTGTCTGCACAGACCTGGGAGCCAGCCTGGAAGGCTTATGGGAGTCCCCTGCTTGTGTACCACAGCTTTGCACTCTGACAGCTGCTGAACACTTCCAGTGTGCCCAACACACAGCACAAACTCCTTCCCATTCTGCTCTTTCCCCACCACGTGTACTCTTTGCAAAGATCACCACAACACACAACTCAAAGAAACTCCAAGAGACACTCATGACTCTGCAGAGCCTCCACGTGTTTGAAGGACATGACACTAGATATAAGATTTTACTTCTCCTCTCCTTTTGCAATCCCTTCACTGAAATGTATCCCCATATGTGCTTTTTCCAGTGAATACCAAGCTGCTTTTCCAAGCCAAGAAAAGTTTAAAAGAAGTCACACCATGGAGAACAGGCTCTGCACATTTCCTAAGAGGGTCATATTACATAGAACATCCATGGGAGATGAAGTGTTCCCATCCAGTTTCCCACTTTTTTTGGCATCAACGTTGCTCTTTGGGTTAGGTGAAGTGGGAAACGCATGCATCAGAAAAAGATCCATGTTTTTTGTTCCCTACATTTGCCTGTCTCAGCCACAACTCCTCAGCATACTTTGAGGGTCTAACAGAGTGATTCTTGCTAGAAAAGTTTACTGCCATATTCAGCATTTGAGATTCTTCACACTCACAGAGGCACTCCACTTTGCACAGCTTTTTTTCTTCCCTTGAACAATGCTGAAATAATTTTCTTCTTAGTGAGACGTTAGACAAAACTTTCTAGCAATAACCACAGTTAATCAGGTCAATAGGCTGCACTCTTTCCCTATGCAATCCTGCTGTCAAATGCTTATACAGCCATGCTAGATTGGCACCTGCCAGAAAAGATTTAGATGGAGCTTATCCTGCCTTGGGATGAGGGCACCAAATGAGTGCTGCAAGGCCCCTCTCAGCCCCATCCCGGACAGCTTCAGAGAAGTTCAGAAACCACAGAAACCTGAAGAACACAGTTTCTTGCTCTCCTTTAGATACAGGGCCTGAGTCAGCTGCAGGAGCAGCATGCTCTGAGGTTTGACCTGGGTGACAGAGTAGAAGATCTGCTCCAGAGTGGCAGTTGCAGCCGGCAAAGGGTATTAATGCCATGTGTGTAGGAGCAAGCAGGCAAAGTAAAAGGGAGGATCTTGAGGCATCTGAAAGGCACTGTTTCCATTAGCAGAATGAGACAGCTCCCTGCAGTGCACGTTGGCAAGTAAAGACCAGGAGCAAAGCAAACAACGGGAGGGATTGCAGGGAAGAGGAACCCCCCATCCAAACTGCTGAAACCGGCTGCACCCCAGCAAGCTTCACAGTTACACAGCTGCAAACTTGGAAAAGGGCAGAGAGCTCTGAAGAGCGCCAGGATGCACTCTATGAGAAACACTGGAAACAAACACAGATCAAAGGGAAACACCAAGCTGTATACACAGCTGGGGCTGTCTTCCCCTGTTAAAAAGAGAAGGGCACGTAGCTTTTAACTGCAAGCTCTTTGTGAGTGCTTGCACGTAACCGTGCATCTGGGCAAAGGCGCGCACTCGCCCCACGCTCGGGCTCCTGGCATTAGCGGGGTGTAGCGAATGAATGGTGTTTTCCAAGCTCTA
This sequence comes from Onychostruthus taczanowskii, assembly GCF_017590055.1. NCBI lineage: Eukaryota > Metazoa > Chordata > Aves > Passeriformes > Passeridae > Onychostruthus > Onychostruthus taczanowskii. The sequence goes on along the minus strand of NW_024502568.1, from coordinate 9,667,206 downwards.
TGGAGGATTCCCACACAGCTGGGCAAAACCTGACTGGGCAACCCACAACTCAACCCACCCCAGGGAACAAGGCCAAACAGGTGGAAATAAAAGACATAGGAGATAAAAAACAACCTCTGATTTGGCCTCTGATTTCTACAATAAACCTGCTGCACTGCTCCTCCTTTTCGAATGACTCATTTGAACAATTTCATTGAGTTTCCAGAAGGAGCAGAACAATTCCCATCTAAGGGCTGGGCTTTGACCATGTGGAATTAGAATTCATTACTCAACTCTTCACCAAGTTATGTCTTTAAGTAGTACTGTAAAGCCTCTCCTGACAGGAAAATGTGGTGGACACATTGCCCAGAACTTCCTGGGAGAGCCAAAGCAATCACTCCTGCATGACCCAGCTCTGAGAGAAAGAGATTACATACACTGCAGTAGCACACAGAAATACTGGTAGCTTCCTGTTGTTGGGTCCTGGAACACTCTTGGCTGACCAGGGTCTTCTTTAAAGCTAGTGACAGTAACAGTGGGCTCCTCAGGGCTGATCTCACCTCTGAACCTTCCTGTTCTGTTCCTTTTCTTTCCTGGGATGCTCACAGGGAGGTCTTCCTGTACACAAATAAGCAGCAAAATCAAACCCGGCGTCAACTACCTTTCCACATATCCCTCCTGATGGTGGTATGGCTTTGCCAGTCTTCACCCATGTGGAAGGGTCCTTGCTCTTTTACTACAAACACATCCACAAGAAGAGCAGTGTCTATCAAATGCCCTCCTTTTGTTTTTGCATTATTCACTGTCCTAGACAGTAAGGAACCCTTGGCACTGCTCCCCAAATGACTCGGCATAACTACAGCACTGTAGAGACAACCAGAGAGGAGCAACAACTGCCCAAGCGAAGGAGCAAGTATTCACCCGAGAGCCATTAAGAGCTGTGCTTCTAAATGATTCAGATGCTTTTAGATATTCCACCCTGGCTCAGCACCCAGACAAGTCAGAGATAGCAGGCTGCACTTGACTTTGCAAGCATGACTAAATTTTGTGCAGCTGTTTACTACCTACCATGATAAAAACCACACCCTTACCATAGGAACTGCAATCAGTCTGGACCATGTGTGAACCTGCTGATACCATGCACAGTCTGCTTCTATAAAAGTAACACTGCATTTCAAACTCATGTCCTGTTTCCACTGGTGGCTTCATGAATAAGCTTTTCTGTACCAAACCTCCTTTCCCTCAGCCCCTCATGTGCAGAAACCCTTGTACAGACAGTTACAAGACCATTCTGTAACTGCTACATCCCCTTTCTTGCCTTACCTCTTGTGAGCTGAACATGCTCATTTGCAAAACCTACCATTCATAGCAATCTGTTCTTCGTCCTGAGCCTTATAAGTACTGAACTCCCAGGCAAACAAAAAAAAAAAAAAGGAGAAAAAGGCATCCATGCTTTGCAAGAGCTTTTCATTTTCCCCCTAAATAAGTCATGTTGCTTTATAAATGTACTCTCAAAGGTAAATAATTAACAGGCAAGAGGGACAGAAAATCTTATTACATGGCTAATGGGAAGTGATGCTCAGGCAGCAGTGTACCCATAAAGTGTAGCTTCAAAAGACAGCCCCTAGGCCTTCTTAATGGAACACTGGGCTAAAAACCTGACTCATGCAGGGATTCCTCTGCATTCCTCCAGACTCAGACAAATCCAAAATCTTTATCTGAGATTCAGCCTGCATCTAACAGACTTAGGTCTGTTTCACCTCTAAAAAGCAGGATACTCCAATTTTGTTCAGGTACTGCAAGGAGCACTGGGAAGAGATGATCTGTATTTCCACACAAATTCAAACTCCCAAGGACACAAGGAACACTGGTAGATTACACCATCTACTGCTATGTTCTGCCATGCCCCGATGTAGTCCTGTCTGTGTTATCCACTTGTTTCATGTGAGGTGAATTCCTGACTCTTGGTTCTGCATTGCTTGTTTAATTGTTTCATGGTCTTCCCATACACTGTTTGGGAGGAAACCTCTGAGGTCTGTTTGCCCACAGTTATGCAAACTACTCAGGGTGACCAGTACCGCTTGCAGCCAGACAAGAACCACAGCAATTGCAAGATGAAGCTCTCCTCTCCTTTCCCAGACAAGGTTGTGAACACCTGTCACACACTTGCATTTACCATCACAGCAACCAAAACTAGGAGTTAGACCATACTGCTGCCTCCCAAAGCAGCAAATGTGCCTACACTTGGTGTCCCTCTTCTCTTTATGGAAGAAGATGTCAAGCAGCATCTCCTGGCCCTGGCCAACACCGAGAGGACAGAAGGACACTGAGAGGGACACAAGGAGTGAGCACACAATTTTGAAGGAAGGTGAGATAGGGGAAACTTGTGTGAAGGAGAGAAAAGGCAAGCAACCAGCCAGAGATGTGGCTCAATGAAGCAAAGGACTGGGCCACATACAGAAAAGAGAACAAGAGTATGTTTCCTTCATTTCCTACCCCACTTCCTTTGCTTATTACAAGTCCGCATGGGCTACATTATTACATGTACCAGATGCAGATCAACATATACAACTCCAACTTCTGCCCCAAGAGTACAAGGTCCTGAAATTTGTTGTTAACAGGTGATCTGTCTGAAAATTATGTTCCTATTACCTCATCCTTCCTACAGCAAAAATTCCCAACTGGCTTTTAGCGAGCAATGCTTTCAGGCCCATGAGCAATGTTAGTCACTTGAATAAGAAAAGTTGTTGCATCAGGACTGCTGGCTCTCAGCACCTCAAAGAGCACCCTGGAAGAAAAAAAAAAATAGCAAGACTGCAAAGTCTCCAGAGATCCATTTAGGAGAGAGATGATAAGTACAGAGCCATGACATGACTGAAAATGGAGCCAGGAAAGCTGAATGCTTGACTTTCTACTTGGGACCAGAGGTCCAGGCTCACTGATTAGAGAGAGCATTTGCCCAGTCTTTGTAATTTTTTGAGGACAGCCATAAATATACAGAACTGGAGAGGGTTCAGCCTGAAACAAAACTATGGCAATGCACCCAAGTAGAAATATGAGGATGCAAGTTTGGGAAGAGATTCAGGAACCACAGCTGGCAATGACACACTCCAAATCAGACCGGTGACCTCTGATTTGGTGCAGAGACCAGACTGCAGAGAATGTTTCTGTCTCAGGTCTCCCTTCTGGGAGGCAGGACAATGAAAGGATTCTCAGCATCAGACCATTATGACAAGGCCAAGCAGATTGTGCTGACAGTTCTTTCTACACCATGGGAGAAAAACACATCAGAAAGTGCCCCAAACTCATCTTAGTTAAGAAGGGCTTTGTGATAAATATCTGTTTCTGAAAAATGGCTTATAACAGTGATTTTATTGTGCAACATTGTTGAAACAAAAACATTTTTCTTTGTGACAGTTTATCCAAAATAGTAGTATTGTTCTTTTTCCTCTTCTTTCTTCAACAGCTATTGGATTCCTAAGGGACGTGCAGAGATCTGGGAGCAGAAAGGATGATAGGCATGCATACATTCTTCACTGCATCACTTTGAATAAAAAAATAAATCGTATTGAAACTAGAAATTCCTATATGAGCAGTACTAAAGGACTTGAAATGAAATGTGGATCATTTTGTTTCCTTCAAATCTTGGCATGGAGACTAACTGTCCCTTTGCAGCAGCTGTACTCAGAGTTCAGAATGTTCAGCAACCCAGCCAATGTGAAACAAAGCCTTTGAAGACTTTCAGTTGTAACTGAATCAAAATGCTGCTTCTGCCCAAGAAGGCACTTTGCACGAGCAAATGTGGTAGTCAGCCTTCCTCAGTGTTACACCAGTGACTGGAGAGTTCTCAGAGCAATGCAAAGAAATAGCAAAAGGCAGACTGACACTAAATAATGCTAGCTGAGCCTTGATGTACCCAGAAAGAACAGCTCTGACAGCCTTACTCCAAAACCACCAGCTTCACCCTCTCCAGGTTAAGCAAAAACAGCAACAGCACTGTAATAAGTTATCCAGATCTCCTAAAACAGAGAAACACGCTGCAGCTCTGTTAAAAATTGTTAGTCCCAGCTGAAAACAGAGGCATCTGTCATCCAAACAACAGAGCTGAAGACAGCTAACTACCTCCAGCTCTTGTTCCACACTGGCCTTGGAGACAGGAGAGTTTAGCTCCAGTTCCCACGAGGAGCAAGTTGGATCAGTGCATGCTCTGACCTTTGGATGTGTCAAAGAAAGATGCATGCTCAGCTGTGCTGGATACGGTTTGACTGCTGCAAGGAACATCACAGGTTCCAAGTTTTATTAATGAGGAAAACAATATGTACTGTCAACGTTTGCTACATGAAGTTAGCATGAAAACAAAGCCCACTCCAGAGAACAAATGAAATTTACTGGATTAGTTTCTTGTTCCAGCTCTCCTGATAAATAGCACTGAACTCAACACCACATTGATTAGTTGGTTCAAGACAAACACTGATCAGACTGCCTTGGCAAGTATATATAGCACTACAAAAGCACAATCATCCTTGTCTATTCAGAGTAGCAAGGATTCACCATACTTTCATTCCCTTTCCTTCTATCTTTCCCAGCCTAGACAGCTTGTCTGCACTATTTAAAAGCCCTACCTTAAAAGCTTTTCCTAAGACACACTCAAAGCCCTTATTCTAAAGGAACAGAACCAAATGGTGCAAATGCTGCAGAGCTTCAGAAGGCCCCCATGTTTCAGTGCAAGCCGACCCAGGTCATTGTTCTCTCCTAAGCTTTCTGTAGGGGCTTTTTTTTATCTTATCCACTACCTCAGATAGGCAACCGAGCACAACAGTCAGCTCTGGGTGAGAAACCGCCTTGGAGAACTGCTCTGCAATAAACAGTCTCTCACGTCAAAAAAAGAATGGGTGAGGAGCCACAAGATGGGGAATTCTGGTAAGAGTCAGGCTACAAACCACAGTACTTGATTCTTGTTACGTGTTTGTCTGCTTTGCTTGCGATCATGTCAAAAGATATCAGAGAGAAAGGATGCTACACCACTTCACTCTCTGCTTTTACACAAAACAAACTTTTAGCAAGTTGGTTTAGAAGTTTGTCTCCTTTAGACTTTTTCCTTTTTCTTTCTAAATGAAGTACTTTTGCAAAGCCACAAATTCTGCAAGATCTTCAGAAAATTCTATCTTCAGTGATCCTGAGGCCTCTTTACCTCCTTGATCTTTTGTTTGAACTGAATTGTTGTTACCCTAAGAAAAATATGCTCTCATAACTCATTCTTTACCCAATTACTCAGCTTTGTTTTCCTTCTTTCTGCTGCATTACAAAGCAATCATCATCAAAACCTAATAGACCAATTTATGATCTACAGAAAAATGCTGGTGGTTTTTTTTGGTTGGAAAAAATTTTGGGGGTTTTTTTTTGGTGTGTTTTTTTTTTTTTTTTTTTTTTTTTTTAATCTGATCAACAGCATTACAAAACTCTTTCTTGTTCTGTCAGGAGATGTAACTTTTCTGACAGACATCACTGCTGTATTGGTCTACCAGAACTGCCACTTCACAGAGCAGCAGGATGTCACCTCAGAGCTGTGTGTCTTCCCTTAATACCACACTGACCACATCCTCCTAACACTGGCATGTGTCTAAAATGTTCACAGACAACAGCTAGCACCACTATCTGTGTAACACACAACATTTACCTTTAACCCGAATTTCAGTCATTACCCTTTTTGAGAAAATATTACACTTGCAAACTTCATCTTTCAGTCACACACTTTATCGTGTTTTCTTTCAGAAAACAATGAAGAGTGTTGCTTACACATCAGGTTTTTTGGTAGGCGTGTTAAAGGACTAAAAAATATCATTTTAGTTACATATTGCAGCAGATGAGAAGAATGCTGGTTTCTTGTTTAAATGCAAGCTATGACTCATCCTGAGCATAGATAAACTGAAACACATACCCATTAAATAAAATTTTCAGTGTGAGGATTAATGACAGATAATAAGTATAAATTAACTTTAATCTTTTACAACAAACGAAGTCCCTTATATAAATGTCACTGCAATCTTTTCAAAGAAAAAAACCCAAATCAAAGCCAGAAGAGGACTAATTTAAATATTACAGCTAATGTTTGGTACCAAACCAAACAGCTCCTTAGCAGAACCAGTGGAGTGTTCAGGAGCGAAGTATTTTCAAGCAGTAGACCTTAAAAATTTGTTTTAATATTTTAAAATACATTTTTAGGGGGTTTTCTATATTAAAGGGATACACATTAAAATATCATCAGCTCTGCAATACTGAGTCCAAGTTAAATCACATATTCAAAAAGGAGAAGAGCATTTTGTTTTACTAATATTCTCTTGCCACTGCTTGAAACAAACTCTGTGTAATTGCTGAATGGGTTAAACCAAAATTTAACTGAATATAAGAAGACTGCTGTTCACAGACAAGAAGGGAAAAAAACAAAGTCAGAGACCTAATAGTGGACAATTTTGAAAATTACAGTGTGTGTCAATAATAGAGACAACAGTGAGATCTAGAAGGAATAATCTCAAATAATAGGGAAAATGAGCACCTGTCAGCCACAAAGCCATTAGTATCAGGGCTTTTATATTTGCAACAGTTAAGTCTGGAGACACTGACAAACTTAACAACACAGCAAATAAAACATGGAGCTGGGGAACACAGGAAGCAATCCCCCTCACTCAGAAAACACTGCTGTGGAGTTTGAAAATAAATGCTTCCAGTATGCAACTCGCTGCCCAACTCACTGGGAATGAACGCTGCAAACACAGCAAAGGCACCACAGCATCCAGCTGGGTTTGCAGATGTGAGCAGCTGATCAAGCCACAGCATCTGCATCAAGGGATAGACAATCCCAAACCAGGAACATCAGACTCCTGACCAAAGTTCCCAGATACAGGAGTCTGCCTGTACAGAGCACCCAATGTGATCAAATGTGTGCCCTTCCCAGAAGGATGAAAACCAAAGGCTTGTAAAACCATGTCTGAGACAGACCTGGAATACAGTGCCCGGAATGGGAAGCCCTGGAGGAAAGACCTTGCTGAGAAGGCTGATGGTTAGGAATCTTCAGCCTGGAGCAGGTGGGGACTAAGGAGAATAACAGACAAAAGGAGAGGAAGAGAGAGATATTACACCAGCTGAAAATGTAAGGACAAACTCTGCAGCAATCAAACACCTTGTCAATATTCAGGAAAAGGAGGCATAAGGGGAAGCTCAAGTAGTAATACTCCTCTCACGAGTCAATCTTCTTGACATGCTAGTCAATAGTTAATCCTTATGGTATCCCCACCTCGGATAATATAACTGTCCTCAGTTAAAGATAGGGAATCAAGGCAGAAACTTGAGCCTCAACTCCCACAGACAACTGGTACCCAGCACATCCCAACTCCATCAGTGGATAGAGTCCTTAGCTGGACAGTAAGTATGTAACTCTGGCTGCTAAGAATTTGAAGTTTTGCTGCCTGCCCTCAGGCTAGAAGAAGATGATCACATATCCATGCAAATGGCCAGTGTGATAGGACCAAGCTGGTCCAGAGAAAGATGGAAACAGCTCTGCTCTAAAGCTGTACTGAGTAAAAGCAGCATTTGCAGTAACAATTAGATATGCAAACAAGTACATTGAAGATTAGTGACAATTTACTGTTGTCATGGAGAAAAAAAAGCACCTTCAGTTCTGGATCAGACCCAAGGACTGCATTTTCTTTCCCCCACGGGTAAATAGAACCAGAGAGAGTTGGAAAACCCAGGAGCCAACACTCCTCAACACAGCTCTGCCTGGGACTGGAAAGGCTGAAGCTCAGGGAGCAACACTACCCAAATAAAAAACCTTCCCTATATCAACCCAGAGAGATAAGACCATGGCAACTCTGTAGATACTCAAAAATACCAGGAGGGAGAAGCAGAGGCTGGAAGAAAGCACCCATACCATGCAAAGGCCAAGCTGCTTCCCAGCATTGTTGCTTCTAGGGGGAGGCAGATGTGGGGGAAACTGAGGGCAACACAATTCATGAGGTACTCAGCTCCAATTCCCTTGAAGCCACATGGGAAGATCTTGTCTGAATGAAAATACACACTTGGCTCAAAGCCTCTGTGTGTCTTTGGCCATCCTCACAGTCCTCCCATCCCTCGTTAAATGATGGCTGCTAAGAGAGAAGAGGAGGCAATCAACCTATTTAGACTCAGTTTTCCTTCCCACCCTGGGGGTTTCTTCATAGGAGCAGCTGGCCAAAGCACCGCCTTTGTTACAGCAGCCACAAAAAACACAGACACCCACCCTCAGCCCCCCTAAAATCCCACAGAAGAGCCGAGATAAGTTTATAATGGAAGCCCTGACACAACCTTAACTATAGCATCCTGAATGGAAGGCGATAATCTGATCTGTGTGTGAACTAGCTCCCCTTGTCTCAATGGTATTTATCTTACTTTAACTCCTGTTACAAAAGGGTTGAGTCATATAGAAGAGCCAGCCAAGTAACAAAACTGCACGGCTTGCTAAAACATCAGATTCAAGGATAAACAGGCACAATCCTAGAACAGGTTAGAAGAGTCTCCACAGGAGCACAGGTAGCCAGAGCTCCAAGCCTCTGGACAATGGTATTTTCTTCTGTGCTACAGAGACTATCACAGCCCAGTGCAGGGTGGGGGGAGAGGGTGCAGAGCACAGGGCTCTGCCCTTTGGTTCATGGTAACACATAGTACCCAGCGCCCAAGAAACCTGATCCCGTAGCAACCTCATGTATGGAAAGTGCCCCAATCAGATTTCACTGTGTCAGGAGAAGAACAGTATTTACTCTGCATACAGATTAGTCACAAAACTGGGTCACTTCTTGCCTTTTCAGAGAGAGAGCAAAAAAACCAACCAAAAACAAAGCTTCTTTTTCAGATCTTTTTGTGTCTTCCCCCTAACTTTTAAAACTCCATGATGCAGTGTGGTCACTCATAGCTGTCTAAGCTCATCAAACAGCACCTGCATGAGTAAGGTCAAAGCTCATTACACTCACCAGGCCTACATTTTTTAGAATTCAGCTCATTAGCTACTTACCGGTTCTTTTCTAGTTCGTTGTGCGTAGACCTGGAAAATAAAAAAAAATTTGGATTAGCCACCTTTGACCTCTGAGCATCAAAGTTCAACTGCTGCAAGCTGTACACATCCCCATTCCCCACTGGCACATCACACTGCAAAGCCAACCAACTACACACATTATAATCTCTAATTTCATCCTCCTTACTGACAAGATGTTCCTTCCCTCCAGTGCAAACGCTGGTACCTTTAATGCTAAAGAAAATGTTCCCTAGAGACTTAAATGCACACAACATCCCAAAGAGAGGCAATGATTAGAACAAGGGACCAGACTCCTGGCACTGCCACCAACTCTGTACAAGGCTGCAGTTGTTTCTTTGTGCATTAGTTTCTTCATTCACACCATAAAAATATCGGTATCATCTTCTAACGCAGGAGCTCATGGAGAATTAATTTGTGCATCAAATACATGGGAACCTTCCTTCCTGCAGAACTGGCCCTGTAAGGACAGCCTCTGGAGCCCTTCAGCCATCACATGCCAGATTTAGCCAATTTAGCAGAAGCAGACATGGCCAGCATTTGGGCACAAAATGGGACAGCCAGTACTGCTGTGTTTGCAAACATCTTTGGCACTGCGTAGCACATTTAGGATGCCTGGAAACCCCTTGGGGATGGGAACAGCACTGCCACAACAGCAGCATGCAGTGAAGTGACCCATAAAGTGACACTGTGACACTTGACAAAGGAGGGGGCTTTGTCTTTATACCTGCCCACCATGCCAAGCACACTGCCAGTATTTCTTAATTTAGAGCTTTGCAGCTTGAAAATGAAACCAACCAGAAACAAAAGGGAAACAGGCAAGCTCATTCTCCTTGCCTCTGTGATGATAGAATGAGTGGCAAAAAAAGCTTAAATCCATTCAGGATTTCTAATCTAACCCAGGTAAGGTTGTTGAGGATTATTTAAAAGGATAGCCATTTGTCCAACATTTCTCTTTAACAGAAGGTCACCTTAAATTAAGAGTAAAAAGAACCCAAGAGCTTAATAAAAAGGATCTATTTTCTCTAATTTGGCATCACATTTCTTCCGGAGCTCTGAGAAGATTATCCTCTATCCCCCATCTGGAGAATCCCACAGAGAATTCTACAATTAGGGAACTGAATGGAGAATGTGCTCCAAGGGAAACCCTGTCATAATTAAATGCTCCTCCAAAAAAAGGAAGGAGGAGCGCCTAACAGGTGTTAGAACTGCATTAAAAATGCTGAATAAACTGTGGATGTCTGCAAAAAACCAGGTAAATTAGCCTTAGCTGACCATGGCTGAGAGCAGAGGAAAAACAAAATGTTAGCATATACCTGTGCAAGCCACCCTGCTTAGCAGGACGTGGGATACCCTAAAGGCTAGGCACACTGTAGTCAAACTCTTCATGTTGTGAAAACTCCTGAATTCCCTCCCTAAAGTAGTGGATGCCTTCATTCTGGTTCCCAGGAATCAGAAACATGAACACAGTATTTAGTCCAGAATATCTCCCAAATCAAATCCCCCCCCCACAACACACCTCCCTAAACCAGCAAAATCCATTTGTCCAAGCAACTTGAACCCAAATGAACCCATCAGGACCAAGCTGAGGCCCTTTAGAACCACTGCCCATACATAGTTTGAAACATGCTTATTGTTCTTTTTTACTGTATGTTCCTGCAGGAGACTGGCACTCTTCTTGGCTATGACATTAGCAGTTATAAGGCCAAAGATATGCAATGGCTTGAATTCCTGTATTATATCGAGCCAATTACCAAGGCCAGCACTGAAAGAACAAAGTTTGGCCCACTGCTGTGAACAAAATTAAAACAGCAGGTTCTCCTTACTCCTCTCACACAGGAGACTCTTTATTACCTATCTGCCTTCTGATGAACAAGACAACTGAGAGAGGTCACAGGCTTTTCACTAAGTCAGGAAATATTTGCTGTGACTTTTAAACACGTCTGTGGCAAGGAAAAAAAAGCAACCCCCCCAACACCTTCCCACTGCAGCTGAATGCAAACGAAAGAATCTCAGCAGTATTGAATCAATCCTACAGGGAGGCTTCTTCTCTTACCTGCCTGTGTTTTGCTTGGTATCACTGGGGACCATCTGGAAAAGTTTTCATTTTTTATTTCACCCGAATTCAGGAAAAAAGTCCAGCACTGCTCCCCACTATCACCATTCACTAACTCAAATTTTCTGTGACAGTTTCCTTTTGCTTGCACAACACATAAAGGGAAAAAAATCCTCTCTCTTATGTTCATTACTCATTTCATTTTCTACAGCTCCTAATCTAAAGATTAGTTTTTACCCCTCATCTTTGGGCTGCACGTGTTACTAAGATTTATTTGGAGTTAAACAAGGACAGTGCTGTTAGTGAAGTGGAAGAAAGTGGAGGAGCCTCTACTGATACAACTCAGAAAAATAGGTGTCTTAAATAGGTACAGAAACAAATGTAACTGGATCTGTTTAACTGGGCTGGTTTTATCTCTTAACTGAGAACTTAGAGACTGTCAGCAGACTGAAATCAAGGCCTCATCCTGGTGCACCATCAGCAGCTTTTTGATGGGTACAGGATGAACACCACAGCTGAAAACTATTGCCAACACTCAGGGAACACTCTGGGTGTAGGGCAGCAAGTAACCAGTGTGCTCAGTGTGACACTGCTGGACTACTGCTGACAGTCAGCCACAGCCTGTGCCACCCAGGGAACAAGGACACTGCTGCTGAGCATGGAGCACAAACCAGGGGAACTCACATCCCTGCTGTCAGGTGGACAGGGCAAGCAGAACCTGCAAAGCTGAAACCAGAGCCAGGTGGGTATGGACACATTCAGAGGGGAAAACAAAAGACCAAGCACATATACTGGCACAGCTCAAAACGTCAGCTGCAATTTAAAAGTAGCTCCAGCACAAACCATCTGCAGGGTCCTCATTTAAAAGTCAGGTTTCTATAGCAGTCATTTTTTAGCAGTCAATTTAAAACACCCAAACTGATAACTACTCCTAAAAACTGAAGAAATGTTATTAGGGAGGAGGATCCTGCTCACTTCATTTTGAAAACAGCTTGGAAAAAGATCAAGAATGAGTTTCAGAAGCTTAAGATAAAGGAGCCAAGCAAACAACAACAAAAATAGCAGAGCAGTCCCTGTCTATGCAACAAAAAGTTGAAAGAGGACAAACTCAAGTTATCCCAATTTACCCCAGATACCTGAAACTGCATACAGAACAGGAAGGGATATACAGAATAGGAAGGGATATTCTGCACACAGAATACAGAGGGCAAGAAAGAGGGAAGCAGAAATTGTCAGTCATTCCAATTTAAGGTCAAATGCAACAACCTTTTTGTACCAGTTACAGCGATGTTGCCTGCAACCTTGCTATCCAACACAGTAACAAGGCATTGTTGAAACATTAAGCTGCACTGAAGTCCCCTAGTAAATGAGAATCTGCAAGTAATTTGCCACTTTACCCCATTTTTCTTTATTTAAATAAAATTTCTTCTACCATGGCAGAGGCAGCCCAACTTTGCCCAAGCACAGGTAAAGCAACACAACTAACTGCAGCAGAAAGGAACAAGCTCTAAAGAGCATTGAATTAATTTGTCATTGGGGTTTTTACTGTAATTAAAATCACAAAGCTGCCACATGACATTAAACACAGCTGACCTTTCTGGCTTACACATTTATGATTGATAAATGGGCCAATACATGCATTTGCAGAACATCTGCATTTGGTTTGGGTTCTCAGTGAGGTAACTATTTTCTACTGAGGAGAACACAGTCCTAGAGAGCCCTTGTCCCACACAATACACAGATGGCATTTAGACCCAACGACCCCCTCATCTCTCTTGAAACTGGTCATCTTCCTGCCTGTATCTGGCATCAGCTCCTTGCTCCAGAGGGGTCCAGGACTCCACGAGCTCCATCTGCACCACAACAGATATACTGCTGTCTCAGAGGGTGCTGCTGGCCATAAGTGACCTCTTCCACTATGTCCTTAATGCCTACAAAAACGCAGTGCTCCTCCTTCTAATTCACCCACCCCACTCAGCTTCACCAAGAGTTTAATAATGAAAGAAACATCCCACCAGCTTTTGAAAATTAGGGTACAGTTACATGAATCATGTTTAGCAAAACAAGAACGTTCATCTGCAGACCAGGCCAACTGCCTTCTGTCTTACTTCACTCTGGTTCAGTTACTTCTCCTGCTTATGCATCATCACACCATATACAAACTCATTCTTCACTTTACAGACCCTTCCCACCTTCTGGCTCAGGTGACACCCATTCACTGGGCCACTAAATTTCCCTGCAGGAAATGCCTTCTTCCATTCCCCAAGCCAAGAATAACCAACCCTTCTGAAATCAGTGAACTACATTACTGCTCTCTTTTATGCAAGTTCTTCCTCAAAAAAGACAAAATGAAATCATGGAAAAGAAGGGTGGTCAACAGATTTTTTTATACTTTAAATCCACCTGTGTCCACAAAACAGAACTTATTGGCTGAAGAACCCCAGTGTTTTGTCAGGGTTCCAAGTGGATCAACAACATAGTAGCCTATGAAGCCAGGGCAGAAGTCACCTGGGAAACCCACAAAGAACCTTCATCCCCACCAGCACATGAGGTTTCCAGCCCAATGGCAAGACAAATGAAGGCTGCACAGAATTAACTCTTCTTGCCCAGATACAGACGCTCAAGGGCTCTTTCTGAGGGAGTTGTGAACTCTCCTCACTTCTGAGAGGCCCAGAAGTTTGGCCCTCAGAGAGCTGCAGGGGAGCCTTGGCAACACAGCAACTTAGGATACTCAACACTGCCATGAGCTCCTACAGTGAGGAGGAGCAAAATGCAGCTGAACAGAAGATGGCACAGCCGGAGCAGGAGTCCTTCTGCTGCCATCCTTATGCCCTTTGCAAGTAGCAGCCTCAAGTCTAACAAGAATATCCCCTCAGTCTTGCATATCAGCAAATCTAACAAAACATTTCCTTCCAAGCAGTACCAGAAACAAAAATTATCTTAAGCCATTACTACCTCATGATCCCCTACACTGTCTGGCCTTGAGGTCTGGAGTAAATTCTTCCCCACGAGGAGTTGAGGTGAGGGGATGGAACAGACTGTTTCACCTTCTCACTGACGTCAGTGGCGATGCACCAGATTAACCTGGCCCCAAACTCTGGCTAGTTTTTCTGTCGCTCTTAGACGGACACAGTATCAGATTCCTCCTAAGGCTCTGATCAAAGCTGTTTTCCCAGGATCAAGCCAGACCCTTTCCAAAGTTCACATTCTCCGTCTCCAACAGAGAAGGGAACGCAGCCGTACTGGCATCTGTTCAGGTTTGTTCATCTTTGGAAAAGGAGAAATGGCCCCACAGTCTGTTTTCAGCCCAAAGAGCAGAAGAGAGCTCTTCCACGTGGTTCACAACTGTAGAAAGTCCCCTACCCCTGGGTTTCTACACAGTATTGGGAAAGCCTCCTGCAAGACCCAGTCAAAACAACTTTTAAAAGTATACTGCATACTTGTCTTCAAGAAGTAAATATATTCAAAGTCACCTACAGTATTTACACAGCCTCTCTCAATTTGGTACCTGCTCCCTATAACCATTATTTCTGTTTGCAACTTTCTAAATTAAGTCTTCCAAATACTTTTTATGCAGGGGGACAACACCAATGCACAGAAATTATAAATAATTTTCCCAAGGTCACAAAAGAAACCTGTGGCAGAGGAGGGTACTTACTTTACGTTCCCTGAACCCCAGGATAAGGTAACTGTTCTCAGGCATCCCAGAGACAGCTAACATGAACACTCATGCCATCTGACTCTTGGGTCAAATACCCCCAAAAACCCCACATAACCATTGTGAAGTGTAATTGGGAAAGTGAGAAAAAAGCCCACAACCAACAACAGCCCAAACCTAAACCAGCCTTGATGTCTTGCCCACTGTCTGCCAAGTGGGCTAACCTGACTCTAAAACGCCACTGTACAAAGTGCCAGAGAACAATCTAAAATGGGAGCCAATAACAAAGCAGTATTAATTTACTGATAAAACTCAACCAACAGACATATCAGACATAACCCTCATCTGGGGAAGCAACACTGTTCTGATGGTGCATGTTCTGCTTTTTCAGCACACAGGAGAAAACAGCAGGAAGACAGCTCCTCCTTGCTGAGCACCACGAGTTTATCCCAGTTCCAAAGCTGAGCTCCCCCAAACCAGACTAACATCCTAATAAGCAGCACAAGGTGGCACTCTGCAGGGAAAGGTTTTCCAAGCCCAGTGACAAAACAGCAGAAATGTTTGTGTTCAGTGCTGCAGTCTGGGGCCAGCAAAGAAGTCCCCAGCTGGTTTCCCTCCCCACTGTGCAGGCTGGGAACAAGTGTGCTGGTGTGGGCTTTTTCCTGCACCACCTGAGACCCTACACGCTCATCCCAGCCCCAAATGCTAGAGGAAAACTGTCCTCATGCAGGGCCCTGTACGGCCAAGAGGAACTGGGTTTGCTGAACAAGCAGCTATTCAATATTTTGTTTTCTCTTCATTGTTCAACGCGTGGCCTCAAGCCAAGCCCTGCTCTGAATACAGAACTGGCGCTTTCCTTACAGGCTCTTTGACAGGCTCACCGAGAGCAGTGGCTGGGCACTTCACAAGCACATTTATTGTCATGCATCCTCACTTTCCAAACTGAAAGCTAAGGAACAAGGAAAACAGAACTGCATCTTCATGTCCCTCTGAGCACTTCCATGAAGACCCTCAAGGACCTTGTTTTCTGGGCCACTTTGAATGTTCTAAGCACAAGCCCTGCTGGTGCCACCTCTGGCTGTGCACCACCAGCACTTCCACAATCCAGATCCCAGGTTTGTATCCTGGAAAAGGTCAGTGTGAGAAATAGACAGTTTGGGGTCTCCCATAACAAGATGGCCTGAAAGAGGCTTGCTGACTGGACACCAGGCAGCTGACAGCAGCCCAGAGTGAAGCAAGTTCTCCAAAGTGGTATTCATTGCTCCATTTGTCTGCCTTCTAACTCCTGCCACAAGTGAGCAAAAGTCCTACATTAACCACTTCCTTCTCTTCCCAGGCCACAGTTAACCACGTCAAAAGGGGCTGGTACACACAGATCAGAGCAAAGGCTGATGTATGTTCACTTGGTGAATTACCTTAGCCATTTCAGTAGAAAAACCCTAGTCCATCCACCTTGGGACATGCAGCAGATGACATCTTCTATAACAATTTAGAACAGACAATTCAGGTAGATTCTCACATGTCAGAAAGAATATTTTTGCCTTCACCAAGGCAAGACTCCTGTCTGTGATCCACGATGCAAGGGGGTTTGAGCTTTTTGTAAACAGATTCTTGCCCTTTTATTTTAATATATTGACAAAACTGTGTATTTCATGACCTGCTGAAGAAAAATGTCACCATGCACTTCCAAGCTCTCCCATGAACAAGGAAGAGCATGACAAAGAATGAGGACAGAAAAATACAAACACTTCTCTATGTGGTCCCTGTCCTGCTGACTTCCAGCAGGATATGAGAGTTTCACTACGTGGTCAGGAACTTGTTCCCTTCCAAGGCCACATCAGAACCAGTATCCCAGTTGCTGGTACCTGCATTGCAGTGGTTCACAAAAAAAGAATAAATGCACAGGAGGCAATTTTCAAATCTACCTAGAAAACTTAGGAGCTTAAGTCTCATCTTCTTTAAAACAGTTACAAGCTCTAAAACATCTATAGTGCTTCTAGAAAACAGGATTAGAAAAGTGTGTGCATTACCCCAATGTACAGATGGTGGGAACCATACAATGTGCAGATGGTAGGACCCATGTAGGTCATCTGACGTGCCCAGATCGTGCAGCCTTTCGGCAGCAGACTCAGGAAATGATCCAAGGGCCCAGCATGCCAGGCCCTTGCCCTGTAACGTGCTTCTTCCCACACATAACATTACCCTTTTGAGGAAGATGGTCATTTCCAGAAATAGCCCAGGCAGTGCCCTCTGCAGTGCAGCAGTCTGTTTGGGGAACATGTACTTCTCTGCAAACATGCGTCTTCTGCCCTCAAGAAATTGCCTTCAGATGCACTGGGGAAAGTGAGGCTTTTTGAGTAAACACCACCTGACTGAACTGCACTTTGTTTGAAAAGAAACTGATGGCATTTGTATGGCTGTGGGCCAGACCAGACTTCCTTCACTTCTATTTAGGCTTGTTAGTTCTCTCTCATGTTACAACCATACTGCTGCAATACTGTGCCTGGAGATGAAGGCAGGGGGAAATATACTTTAAATCGGGAAAATACATAGGCAATACTGTTAGCTGCATGCTGTACTAGGGAAACTGAGGCACAAAGACTCCACAGGCTGTAAGAAAATCAGGAAGAGAAGCCAGATGTCCTTATATCTGGGACTGTACTCTGTCAACAGGGACACACTCATCCAGCATTTGGGAGATCCATGGAAAAGAAAGGCTGAGAAAAATGGAAGAGTTTAGATTTCTTCTGTTCTTACAGTTCTGGCTCACAAGCAGCCCCAACCATGAAGGCTGCAAGGTGGCTACCTCCCACAGCACCCAGATGGCCAGGCTGCTTGTAAAGCAGTTCATGAACTGCTGCACTTTGTAGCCTCACTGTTAAAGGCAAACCAGAAGCAGTGCCATCTTACCTTACCATACCTATTTGCTGCTTTAGTGCTGCCCAGGCACCTGGGCAATGACCCCTGGATTAGCAGCCCCAACAGCAATCTCAGTGTCATCTGCCCTTTCTCACAACTTCTCCCTTCTTGATGGTGTAACAGATGGTAGGAGATAAATGAGAAGCTTTCAGAAAATAATCGACTATTTTATGGAGAGGAGCTTTAATCAAAACTGAGGCAAAAGAATTGCTCTCAGTTCACATGCCTGCTTCTCACAGAGCAAGCAGCAAAGCATAAACAAGTAATTAAGATAATACTGGAAATCATCTAAGGCTACTTCAAACTGGATTCATAAAGCAACAGAACTGAAGTGAAATCACTTTCAAATCAGTGAATGAAAGGACTGAAAGTACAGTAGGGAACACAGAAAAGAGAGATGGGAATATATCCAGCAAGATGGAAAAAGCAGGCCTGTTCTCTCTGAGCTGATCAACAAGGCAGTGTCTCATAGAGAAGAGATCCAGGCAAAGGCCAGCCAAGTGCACAGCCCCAGAGACCACAGCCTCTGATCAAGAGAGCCCAAAATAAGTCAACAAAAACAAATCCTATCTTTGTTGGTTCAAAGAAGGTGGGGAGTAAGAGCCAACACTCTCAGGAGGAGAACAAATAGCAGCCAGTCTTTGAATTTGGGCAGAAGTTTGTCAGGAGGGATCAGGAGATGATGAACAGCAGGAACTCCAACAAGCAAGACAATTAACTCAGCAGCAGGACATTGACCAGTCTGTTTGGGTCAGAAATAGAAATGGATTTGAAACCTCCATCAAGAGCAAGAAAGGAAAAAGTCAGTCTTACCTACAAACAGGAGAACAGATGGAAACAACACTACAGGTGACAACCAATTCACTGCCGAGCACAGCACCAGGTCAGGTTAAACAAAAGCATGAAGGATAAATCCCTGCATGTGCTGTGGATGAAGCATTACACAGAGAAGATATTAAAAGCGTACAAATGTGCTGAGATGGGAAGAAAACCAAAACAACTGACAAGGAAGGAATATGACTTAAACCAGAGAATTGCCCTGTACAGTGAATACAATGGAAAGAGAAAACAAGAGAATTGCGGGAACAGCTGAGACCAGGTTTGGCCCAAATATCCTCCCCACCATCCCAGGACACTAAATTTCTCTAGGGGCTGGGTCTAACAAGCTTCACATAAGAACCAGAAAGTGAAGTTTCCTGTCATCACACCAGCACTGTGATCAGTGATGCAAATCAGCCCACGGCAGCTGCAGCACAGCTCTAACTAGGCAGTGCTGCAACACCAACAGCATGAGCCCTGACTGACTCCCACTGCTGAACAACAGCACACTCTTGTAGAGGATTTCCCCAAATCTGGAAGGACAAAGGGATCATGAGCCTTCAGCCACACACAGAGACACTTCACAGCAGAAAGATGCCGCAGCAGAGAATTATAGCTCAGTTGCAGATAACATCAACAACTGGGCCTACTTCTGGTTTACACAAAGGCCTCTTTGCACAACTTGGATAGTCTAAAAGGAACACAAATTACATTTTACAACTACAGAAAGTACAAAATATAAATTGAGCCTAGAATTGTGGGTTTCTGCATAGACTCCCTGCCACCCAGCTATCCCTATACACAGCTATATTGCTAACACACAAAGGAAAACAGGAACTGCAGCTCTGCAGGATCTTCTTCCTTGGAGGCTTATAAAATAAACAGGGTGACAAAGAGGAACACAGTAGGTTCCCCTATGGAAATTGCTACATCAGCTCTTACCCTTTTGGAGGCCTCATTCCTCACCAGGGAGTGGGGTTTATGCTTCTCATGCCATTTGCTGGGTTCACCCCACTTTCTGTGTTTTCCTGGTAACCTGCCAGCTGCACTGCAAAGCCAAGCACCACTGAGAAGACAGTGAGAAAACCTCACCTACATGGGGTACTTTTTTGTTTTCCAAATCACATCAGGATCTCACATAATGTAGTGCTGGCAGGTTCAGCAACGCTGGGAGCTGCTTATCCACACTTGCAGATTGCACTGGGGCAAATGGGCAGAGGGGATGTGCTGAGGCTGAACAGTTCAGTACAGTCCTACCTGCCAGCCTTCTCTGAGCACCTGTATGCAGGTACAAACCTACAAAGACAGTGGGATTTGAATATGGGGTGATTTGCCTCTTGTGCATGGACCACCAATCCAGCTTCCCATTTATACTGTCATTAAGCTTTCAAGCTTTCTCAAAAAGAAGTCATGCACATACCTCGCTATACTCAATACTGCTGGCCAGTCTCCCTCAGTATCTCTAAGAGAAAAGCAATCCTTAACAGCCCAGCTTTGTTCAGCTTCCCTTTCTTGAAAAATTAATCAGCATATTCAGGTATACCCTCTATTGAGAGGCAAGATCCTGTCTCCAAGTACGTCCAGACAAAGTTTCAACAGCAAGATGAAGATTCCAGATACTAATCACACTGCTTGTACATGATCAAAATGAAGCGTAACTCAAAACATGGCACAGCAGATCTCACACATTCTCTGTTTTACACGTGTGGATTTGTACTCTATGAAGCAAAGCCAGGTCCTGAGCCATGAATAGAGCTTCACTACAAGGCACCACAAGGCTTGAGGCAGAAAGCAGCCTCTATCACCCCCATATTACACAAGGGCCAGATTCTAACCCACCTACACACAGCGAGTCAAAACTCAACTCCCACTAGCTGTGGAGTGAGGTGTGATTAAAAAAAAAAAAAAAAAAACATAAAACTCACAAGCAAATAAACAAAGTATCATCCAGAAACAAGTAACAACTATAAAGCCTAGGAAGCAGGAAAGCTGCGGACAGAAAGTCTCAGACACCAGGTCTCTGGGACATGAAGATAGGGGTAAGGGCTTTGTGCAGAAAAATAGATCAACAAGAGCTGACACAGCTATTTACTCTTTCAGGAATTCCTTACACAAGACAGGCAAACCACTCAGCCACCTGCACAGCCTCTCTCTCCCAGTAAAATCATAATTACAGCACTGTCCTAACTCCAGAGGCTCCAGGAAGGACTGAAAATTGCCAGGTACTCAGTCAGCAGCAAGATGTGGGGGGAGGAGGGTGGAAATCTCCTTTGACAGAAAAGATAAAATATATTGAAACTGTGCAATGTTCACCAACCCCCCCTACTCCTCCCCTGCACAGTGAGGTACAGCTGCACAGCACTGCTGCTGTGGTAAATCAGCTTTCTTGTGCACCAGTCACCCAAGGCTGACTTGCAGATTCACCTGCAGCCACAGTCTCTGAGCTTCTGCACCCGTGTTTGTGAACCTGTGCCACGTTAAGCCATCACCTAAGGCACACAGAGTACCTCATGCACAGCTACACACCCACCCCACAGTCCCTGCTCTGGGACACTGTGAGCAAACCAAGTTAAAGCCAAGGACACCTGAGGGTTTCAGCGGTACAGACCCTGTACCAATCCTCAAGACACAGTTCCAAAGGGTATGAGAGCAAAGGCCTACAGAGAAGATTCAGCACAAAACCAAGTGATGGGATTTAGAAGTGGGAAAAAAGTTTCATATGGGTAGATGAGAGTGCAACAACAGAGAAAATGAGAAGCTGCACCAGTACAACAGCCAGAAGGGCAAAGAAACCCAGACACCCAGATTTCCAAGATAACATGCCCAAAATGCCTTACCATGCTCATCACAGCTGCTGACTCCAAGCTCTGCTAGCAACCTGCTACCAGACTGTAGGTGTCTGAAAGGCCCTTGGGAGGCAGTGCCAGACACAAGGGAGGATAATGGAAAGAGAGGAAAATGAAACGAAAAAGAAACTGGACAGAGATCAAACCCTCCCCCATGGAACTGAGCAATAGATTATTTGAGAGCCCTTAACAACATGGGCCTCCTGGGAGAGCTGAAGGCTCCCAGTGCTGCTGGGAGGATGCTTGGTATTTCCCCAGGATTAGACCAAAAAACAACAGGCTTTCTAGATGCCTGAGAGCCTAAATAAAAACAAAACACAAATGACAATCTAATATTATAATGTAATTTCAGAATTTCGTTATAAATCTTAACTTCATTAAATTGACGGTATTATTGGGGGGAAAATAATTTAGCAACCCTACTGTTTATTTTATTTCCTGCTGACACAATGATTTAATTGATTAAAAATTCTTCTCAATTATTTTCCAAAATGTATAAATATCAAGCCCGGCTAATCCTAACTAACTATAATGAACCTTTCAAATAACTGGGTCTATTAGAACTGCACATGTAGGGTCCATGACAGCAGTTTCCAGTGACATTGTGTGCAATTTAATGTACCCACAGAACTGCACTCCCAGCACAGACTTTCACGTCTCTAGCAACGTTTTAGAACTCAGGTTCTGCCCCAGAAACATCTTCTGAAGAAAGTAACATTAAATAAGTGAAACTATATGCTGTAAAAAACATCTGTTCATTTTTCATCCCATTCCAAAACTTAGAAGATAATTTTGTCAAGAGCAAATTTAGGGAGGCAATACTCAATTCAAATGTAACACATGTTGGCTAACTTGGGTTTTTAATTTGCTTGGGCTCTTGCTTTCATCTGTGTGTTAAGTAGAATTTGTTAAAAAAAAAGTTTCCCTTGTCTATTATAAACACCAGGTAACAATGACTGTGATTCTCCAATTATTTTCTGCAGGTGGATAATTTCCCATACCAAAATATCCCCAACTAAAGTAAAACTGTATTTTTAAACACATTCATGTTTTAACTCAAACTCACTATGTCTTCCAAATGTCTGCACGAAACACTGCACATTCATATAGATGATTGCAGAGGGAAGCCCTCTGCAGCAAGCTCCATGCTGCTGGTTGCACAACAGAGACAAGCAAAGGAAAAGAGAACCTGAGCTATAACATCCTTCCTTACAATTGCATCACATGAATTAGAAACTATGAAGCAATGTCTTCCCTCTTATCTGCACACCTTTATTTGGGGTAAAAAATAATTATTTTGCTGAGACTGTGAGACCACCATAGTTCTGTAAAAATAAGAATTGCTCCACCACTGCCATCCAGAACTGGGCTCTCTGCTCCTCAGAACTTTCTGGGTGTTTGTGTAATGACAGCACAGAGCCTGTTAGAAGGAAAGAGCTGTCACGTCTGGGCTGCAAATGCTGAAGGGAAATACTTGGAATTAAAATATTAATCAAACAAGCAACCAGGCTTCATAAATACCCTGTACCACAAAATCATGGATTACTTGGTTCAATAAAGACCATCAACAATGTACACGTGCCGATTTGTAAAAGAATTCATAAAAGTGTGTAAATAAAAAATTTTAAATAAAAGGAAAACATTGTCGCTTTCTCAAGGTTGCTTGAGAGACATTTTTACAGGAAACTGTTTTCTCACAAGATCTGCATGAGATCTAAATGCATAATTCCTCTACACTAATGAAACATTTTGAGACAAAAGCAATCTAAGAAAATCTCCTGTCCACACATGAAATGTAAGTTTTGTTCTTCATCAAGGACTTGATATTTAATTCAAAGTCCATTCCAACTCCACCAGACAGAACTTACTGAATTGCCCCTTTGATTTTAACAGGAAGAGATGATACAGAGCCTTCCTTAAACAAGGCCGATGCTATACTCAGCATCACACAAAAGACACTGCAGTGAATTTGGAGGCACCCTAAACTTCACAGTTGTCACTTCCCGGCACTTCAGCCATCTGGAAGGCCTGCCATCTCCTGCAGCAAGTGCAAGCTGCTACGACTTGTGCTAAAAGAAACTTCCATTTCCAACTGTGCATGTAAGGTCTGAGCTCCCCAAAAGACCCACTCTGGAGCAGAGCTGACACTGGTCACTCCCTGAGGCTGAAACAACCACAGGAGGAAACGCTCTGGATAACAACGCTCTCACTCTAAAGATTCCATTTCGCCTCCGTATTCCTTGTATAAAGAAGGTTTAAGTAGGACTAGAAAGTACCTCTTCTGCTTCTCTGTTGCCTTTCCCCTCACATGAATATATTCAGCCTGTCAGGCTCAAGGGCCCAGTGGGCTGGTGACAGCACCAGAGCTGCCCTGGGAGAGCTGTGCCTGGAGCTCTGTGTGCTGGCAGGGACTGCTGAGCACCCTGGCCCCAGGGACTGGGAGTGCTCTGCATCCCTCTCCAGCCTACAGGCTGCTGGATTCCGTGCTAAGGAGTTCCTGAGGGGGATGTGCTTCCAGCCCTCCTCTGGAGAAGGGCAGGTTGCCATGACAAAGGCCTTTGAGACAAAGAGGTGTGGGATGGAAAAATAGTATGTGGGAAACCTAGAAAGAAAAATACCGACCTCAATTCAGCATTTGCCATCATTTTCCAACAAA
Source organism: Onychostruthus taczanowskii (assembly GCF_017590055.1). NCBI lineage: Eukaryota > Metazoa > Chordata > Aves > Passeriformes > Passeridae > Onychostruthus > Onychostruthus taczanowskii. Next base: position 9,643,212 of record NW_024502568.1, on the reverse strand, counting down.
GTCACAGGACTGGGGGCTTTGGTTCATGATAAACAGTAAAGAGCTACACCTGGCCTCAAATTAGGAGAGGCTGGATGAAGTAGAGAAGCAAATACAGACACTGAGCATACAAAGAGTTCAAGATATGCTGATCCTGATGAAGAACAGTTCCCCACAGCAAGGTGTCCTAACATCGCTTCAAACAACCTTTATTATCAAATGCTGCCGAAGCAGAATCACTGCAAGCAAAGGCACCTTTCCCTTAGGCCTTTACAGGTCCTTCCCAATGGCCTTAAGAAAGCCTTAATCACCTGAGCCACCTGCCACCATTTTATGGATTGCACAGGCCTTGCTGCAGCAAAAGCAAGCTTGCAAATGCCTTTTCAAAGGCATACTTTATGTTTCTAAAGTTTCTCTATCCCAGAAGGTCTCAACAAGGTCTGAACAAACCTACAGAAGGTAGCAAACAAAAATAAAAAGAACGGGTATGAGAGGGAAGAGGCAGATGCAACCACAGCACCAGGCAATAGGCTTAATCCTATTGTATCTTCTAGATTTAAGAAACCAAAAAACATGCCATTGTATAATAAGAGAAGTGTCAAAACCATGGAGTTCTACAATTACCAAGCTATCAAAAGCTGGGAAAATCCCACTGCCCTGAAAGGCAGACTGAAACACAGCTTTGTTTTCCTGAACTGAATTTTTAACATGTTGTACATTACAGTCAGTCATCTCCCTCTCTCCCATTTGTTGTGGGGGATCCATTTCAAAACATTTCCTTGCTTCAACTCATGCTGTCATTACAATCCCAAAGCACCCAGGCTGCACATGCACTATCCCTTAAAAGCAGTGATTTCTGGGTTGGAAAGACATCAGCTGTATATAATGGGAATAGCTATTGCCTACCTCCTCCCTAAACCTTATGAACAGATCTCCCTATTCCCCTTCCCTCTGCAGCATCTGAGACTTGGCATGATGTCAGCTGGCAGTGCCACTTCAGATTCAGCTCCCCTGTGTCCCCTCTACTTCCAGTGCTATGGACCCAGAATGGACGCTGCACTTGTGTGCCCCAGCTCTAAATCCCTCTAGCTGTTCAGACTCTTCCCGTTTTTCCAAGAGAGCAAGCTCCTCTCCACTGCCTCCAACTTTCTTCTACAGCTTCGACCCCCCCAGGCAGCCCTGCCCCCTGTGCTGTGCTGCCCACAGGTACCTGGTGGCAATGCTGGCAATGCTGCCGCTGCCGCTGTATTTCCGTGCCCGGCTCAGCCTCCGCGTGGGCTTTGGGTCTTGTAGTCCAGGGCTTGGAACTGAGGGGAAGGTCGAGGCATAGCCGTGTTCACACTCTGCAAGAGAATCAACAGGCAAGGCATTAAAAACAAAGACAAAAACCAACCGAAAAAACCCCAAAACAAAAAGGAGAGGACAAAGATAAAAATAAAGAAGGAAAAAAAAATATGAAGAAGTCAGCAGGCAGGCCTCACCACTAACACGCTGGCCTAGCTGGGGAGGCCCTTAATCACAACAGCTCAGGGAAATGACAGAGGATATATTCACAGGGAAGTGGACTGGGCTTGGAGAAAAGGGAGGAAGGGAAGTATTAAGTCTCTGCCAACCCTGGAGGAAGGTCACCACCACTCAAACACTGAAAATATATTAAAAAAAAAACCATGACAGTCCAGAGAGTGCCTCATCTCACTCCTCCTGCCCAACCTATCTGAACCAGGCAAACCAGATGTATTTCACTGTGCCACTGACATCTCTGCTGAGCCAGAGCCACCCAGCACCATCCCTCCTGCCCAGTGGAAAACTTTCACACCAATACCCCCTTTTCTCCCAGAAACCACATCCACGTCAATCTCCCCCACTCTGCAAAAACATTCCACCTCACCCACCACCATCAGGAGGACTCATCACGCTATCCTTCATCCAGCCCCTCACTGCTGGGGGTTTACCACCACCCCGCCAGCAAACACCGGCTCTGATTCCTTCTCCGGGGTCCCTCGGTGGGGATCTGACCCCAGACCCGTTCCCCTCACGGAGGGCACCCGTCCTTCCCCATTACCTCTCTCCCTTCGCTCCAGATACTCGGCCGCCTCCAGCAGCCGCTGGATGTTGATCATCTGGACCTGCTCCATGGCCGGGGGGCTCCGCAGCCCCGGGCCGCCCTCCGCCCCCACGCTCCCGGCTTCCCCGCTGGACACGGGGGCGGCTGCGGTGGGGAGGCGCCGGGGATCGCCGTCTCTGCCCAGTGCCCGGGCCTCGTCACACCGACCCGGGGGCGGCTCTCCTGGGAGGGCGAGGGGCGGCAAGGGAACACGCGAGGAAATGCCGGAGGAAGGACCCGCTCCGGGATGCTCACGCCGGGGAGCGGCGAGCGCTTATTCCTGCCCCAGCCCCGTCCCCACCGCCCGGCCGAGCGCTGCCCCCGCGGCCAGCCCCGATCGCCCCCGCGCCGGGCCCTGCCAGGATCCCAGCCCCGGCCCCTCGGCCCGGCAGCCCCGCGGCGGGACCGGCCCCTCCGGCCGCCGCCCCGCCCGCCGCCTCGCAGCACTTTGTTTACCTCTGCCCGGCGCTCACGGGCGGGCGGGGCGGAGCGGAGCGGGGCGGGCTGGGAAATGCAGTTCCCGGGAGCACCGAGGCACAGGCAGAGCGTGTCGGGGGCAGCTCCCGGGGCAATGGCTGTCTGTCCTCACGCCTGAGGGGATGGCTCTGTGCCCACCCAGACCCCGAGGTGGTGGTGGTCAGGTCACAGAATCACAGATTGGGTCACGCTGGGAGGGACCACGGTGGGTCAACCTCCCAGCTAAGGAGGGTCACTCCAGAGCGCTCACGGGCGGGCGGGGCGGAGCGGAGCGGGGCGGGCTGGGAAATGCAGTTCCCGGGAGCACCGAGGCACAGGCAGAGCGTGTCGGGGGCAGCTCCCGGGGCAATGGCTGTCTGTCCTCACGCCTGAGGGGATGGCTCTGTGCCCACCCAGACCCCGAGGTGGTGGTGGTCAGGTCACAGAATCACAGATTGGGTCACGCTGGGAGGGACCACGGTGGGTCAACCTCCCAGCTAAGGAGGGTCACTCCTTAGCTGTGTACAGGAGCATCCAGGACAGTGTACAGGACTGCATCCAGGTGGCTCTGGAATATCTCCAGTGACAGAGACTCCACAACCTCTCTGGGCAACCTGGCCAGTGCTCAATTACTCACACAGTTCCTCATATTCAGGTGGAACTGCTGTGTACTAGTTTCTGCCCGTTGCCACTTATCCCATTGCTGGGAACCTGGCCAGTGCTCAATTACTCACACAGTTCCTCATATTCAGGTGGGACTGCTGTGTATCAGTTTCTGCGCATTGCCACTTGTCCCATTGCTGGGCATCACCGAAAACAACCAGGTCCAACCTCTGACACCTCCCTTCCAACAGACAGACATTAATAAAATCCCCTCTCAGACATCTCATTTTGAGGCTGAACAGGCCCAGCTCCCTCAGCCTTTCCTCTCAGGAGAGACGCTGCAGTCCCCTGATCAGGTCTGTAGCCCCCTGCTGCACCTGCACGAGGAGCTCCGTGTCTCCCTTGAGGAGAAGCCCAGAACTGGAATAGCACCCCAGGTGAGGGCTCCGTGCCCACCCACACGGAACTGGCAGGGCTGGGGCAAGGATGAAGCAGAGGGGCTACAAAAGACAAAGCCACGGCCACAGCGTGGAAACTTTCCCCATCTCACCTGTGGAGATGGAAGCAAAAAACGGTGCCAGAATTCCCACCTGGAGTGACTGATACATTGTTTTTCATGGGAGGTTAAGGAGCAAGGCCCATTTTTCAATGTGCTTTTATTCAAGAGCATAGACAAGAGATACCATAGACACTATACTTGAAGTAGCTTATTAACAAGGCACAACAGTGACCATCTCAACATTTTAACAAATGCTTTCAGTATGATCACTCTTTTCAGAACTTTAATAATGTATTTACATCCTGATTTTTATTTAGGTACAAACCCTTAGATCACTTCTATCACTCTGAATTTTATCAACTTAAGCATTAGTTGGAATGGAGCTTAAAAACCTGATAACATAGAATTGTATTATACCAGTCTTTGAAATATTTGACTTAATCAAAAAGGATGCACTCAGAAAACATTCAAGATCAGAATCATAACATTCACAGTAAATATCTGAATCTCCAACTGATTCTGACTTAGAATCCCCCAAAGACTGTTTTGTGGTTCTGACTGGGGTTATTTTCTGAACCTTCAGGCCATGACTGGTTACATTTGCAAACATTCCTCCACCACAATGGGAGACAGAAAAGTACCTTGAAAAAAATCCCAAAAAAGCAGAGATTTTCAATCAATGGCTTATGGCTGGTAGCAAGGGCTTTAGGCAGAGCACCGAGTACCAGGAGACTCGTGATGGAACTGCAAGAGTCGGCAGCACTCAACTAGAGAAGAGCTGAAAAAAGTGGATTCGGGGTAGCTAACTTTTCTCCACACACAATGTGCTGATTCACCATTTCCGAGTTTTCCTCAGAAAACTGCAGGCTTGCAGCTGATGGAGGTAAAAATAATACCACTATTCAGTTCTTACACAGACCTTTTCATCTCTGAATCTCTAGGGGTTCATTTGTTTTGTTTCTCTTAAGGTGGGATAGTTGAAAAACAAAGGAAGCTGGGACAACCCTCCCTCTGGGAAAGCCAGTCCCAGCCCTAGCTTGGACAGGAGAGTCTCCACTCCTGCACCTACACCCAGCCAGAGCACAGCACGTGCAAAGACTGGCTTTTGGCTGGGGCAGAATGCAGGGAACAAAGCATTCTCTCTCTCCACCTCATATTTCTACACTGGAAACTGCCCATAGAGGAGACTGTCAAAAGCACATGGAAAATTCCAAATTTGAGCAGTCTCAAGGACTACTCATAAGATCTTGGACAAGGGAAAAGGACACAGGTGCACAGACATCTCCACAACAGAGAGGTAAATACAAGAGCATTTCTGGGCTCTAACTGTGCTTCCTTTAACCTACTTTCAAAACCAGCGAGGCATTTGCTTCTCAGGATTAGCAACACTAAACATTAAAAAACCCAAACCCTGCAACTCCAACCCCCCAAACTCATGATAAAGCCCCAAAATCACTGTAAAACAGGCCCTCGGAAGCATCCACTGCCATTAGCTTTTCTGATGGCACATTGGGAGATATGTGGTGCCACTCTAGGGATTAAAAGGGAAACCCACGGCTGGAAAATGAAAGGGTAGGTTAAGAGCATATCAGAGTGTCAGCCTCACGAAGGTGAAGTTCAAGACACAAAACAAGAGAGGATGAGAGGGGGATCCTGATACACATGGTGAATTAAATCAGCCTGGAAAGAAGTAACAGCAGGATCAGTTCTGTGTGAAATGATGTAGGATAAGCTCTTGCATTTATACTTCAGCTCAGCTTCCAAGTCTTTGTTTCTGAAGTAAACAATGTACAATTAAGAAAAAAAACCCCGAAACTGGGTGAAACAAAGACAAATTTGGGAATAAACTGTGGGACATTTCCCCAAAGAAGGAGTCCTAGAGAAGAGGCAAGTCAACTATGAAGCCACAGCAGATCTGTAAAATCTTGCAATTGCCATCCCAAGGGCTCCTGTGGGCAGGTCAGCCTGCAAAATGCCAGAGTGTGACAGAAACAAAAGTGGGTGGAAAGTAAATAGCATGAAGAGGCCCCATGCCATTCAACTGCTGACCAAAAAGCCCCCAAAGTCAGATTTTAAATGTGGTTGAGCAATCCACAGACAACACTGGGGAGGGGCTAAGGGAAGAGTATTTTAGGGGAGAATGAGATCATTTAATTTAGTGGCTCCGAATGATCTGTAAGTACAGTTTTCTGATTATAAGTGCTTGCTGCTGGCATCCCTTCTGGCAGCTGTGATTCACTTTCATTGTGTGTTCTGCTGCTTCGCCCTTTAGAAAGGGGCTTTTTACATTTTATTAAATGGCACTTCGGCAACCCTCCATTTCCAGCCTTAATAATGGATTTGTTAATCTCCCTGATAGCCTTTCCCTCCTCCTTAGCAATAATTTAAATATCCAAGAAGAAATCTGCAGTGCAGAAATCAATTAATATTTACATCTGAAATGCTGCTGTACTATTTTCATCAAGTATAACAGATGTGATCTGTTTTTTATCAACATCACCATCACTTACATTAAACTAGCAACTTCCATCAGGGAAATTTTCTAAGAGCTTTCCAAAAGTAATGCTTTAAGCTTCTCAAACCCAAAATTACTTTAGCTATTTTCTTTCCACTCGACAGGAAGGGAAACTGAGGTGTAAGCAGCATAATTACTCACATGAAGACACACCCTAAGTCAGAGGTGGAACAGGAACACGTCTCACAAATCAAGATGCCCAGCCCTCTGCTTTGAACACAAACCTTAGAAATAACACAATGCCTTGCTATGTGGAAGTTATTTTCAATACGGGCAATCCCTTTGGCTAAGCTGCCTTGTTTTTCATTCTGTATTTGGCTGTTGCTAAAATCCTCCTGTTCCCAACCATTTGCATTTTCTGGGAGGAACATTAAGATGGCAGCAGCCATAAGCGGTTCCTTTGCCCACCTTCACACAAACCCTCCAAACTCTTAGTATTGTTTTCAAATCCTTGAAATCTAACACTTGTGCAATCAAAGCATGAACAGAGATCCCTGGTGGAAACCATTTTCTGGCACTCTCACAACAGTGCAAAGATTCAGTGATTCCCCAAATTTCTGGGAACAGCAGATCCATACCACCTCTGTTTCTCTAGAGAGGGGAACAACATCTGAACAACATATCAGCACTGTAACAAACAGGTTTCTGTTCTTGTAGTCACGACTGCGATAGCTCAGTATTGCAGGACTTGCAGCAGCAGACTGGAGCACAACCCAAGTCCCACCTACTCAACTCCCTTCCAAGGCTTGCAATACCTTCTCTAAGGGACCTACAAGTGCCTACAGGACATGGCCTCATTTCTCATCCGGGAGCTTCACCCTTTTGCAAGGCATCAGATAATCCATTTCAGCACTCCCACTGGTACCTGGAACCCATCCACCACTGAGGACAGACGTTTCTCAGAACCAAAGCTCTGGGATAACCAAAAGTTTGAACAGGAATAAAGTGCATGCTCTGATCAAAGACTAAGCTCTGCCAAACAATAAGATAAAAGTCACAGATCTATTGGCTCTTTGGGTCACTTGCTCCTTCTCTCCAGGAGATGTGCTCTGTTTTCAGACCTGTGTTGTGCCCAAATTTATACTGAGTCAGTGACTTACTCTGTAACTTTGATTAAGTCACTTAACTGATGCAGCTGCAAAATTAAGCGGAATTTCCATGAGAAAAAATATACAGAGTCCTTCAGTTAAATAACAAGAAGGTAGGGTTCTTCAGCCAGTGGCAGAAGGTGCTTCTCTTCCAGCTCTCAGGATGCTCTGCTGACAAGGGATGTGATCGGTTCTCAGCAGTGCTTCTGGCACAGCTCCATGGTTTTACCTCTGCCCTATCATTTCTCCTGCTGTGGCTTCCTTCTGAATTCTATGCTGAGGCCCAAACAGCATGAGTCAAAATACGCCAACCTGGAAGTGGCTAACACATGAATCACTGTGGCCAGGTCACGAACCAGGAGGAATGAAAGGGGTTTACTGTGAGTTGGATGAAAAATATAAAAATAAAGGGGTCCCACACTGCACTATATATCACATCACCAGAAGATCCAAGACCATCTACACTGACCTTGAGCCATGTGGTCAGCTCTCATTGATACAATGGGAGCTCTGCACGCAGACCAAAGGCAGTCTCAGCTTCTTCTGCCCTCTGCTAATCACAGGTTTCTGACATTTCTTCGGTTTGTCACAAAAAGACCCTACACAGCACATTAACGATGGAAGGAGCCACATGATGAAGATACTGTTAACTCATCCCCAAGGCTCAGTTGTGTTCTCCCTCAGAGAGAATTATTCAGGAGCAAAGGACAAATCTAAGATCACCCATTTGTTATTCCTGGTCAGAAGATCGATAAACATAGGCAGCACTTGAAGAAGATCTAGCTGTCTCCTGCGAGGGGCAAAGTCCACTGTCCCATGCATGCACACCTCTATTAGACTTGTGAACTTGTCACCCCTGTTACAGAGACTTGATTGCCTTCATGCTTTTGGAAGAGGATATGGCAACACAGGTCTGTATCTGTAGTGAGATCAGAATGTATTACACACCATGCCTATTACAGATAAGTCATCGTATCCGAAGGACTCATCACGTATTTGTGCAACTCCTGCTGACAAAAACATGAGTCCACACACACAAAGGGGATGCCTGGCACAGTACTAAACCTCAGCTGAGTTTACTCCAGGTCCCTTTAAAAACATCCTCCAAATTCCAGCATTTCAGCTGCCACAGATTTTCAGCCCTGCTTATTTATGAAGTGGCATTTGCAGAGGTTACAGATGTATCAACAGAGCTGCCCTCAGCACAACTTTCATTTCTGAAAACAGCCACTGTAACTTTCTTCTTGTGATGTTTCTATTCATTGGATACCAAGCTTAAATTTCTAGAAACAGGTCATTTGGAAACCTGTACATGTCAGTTAGCAAGGTGTGTTGAGATTGGGTTTTGTGGTCTCACCATGAGAACTGCAGCAAGAAGGCAGGCAGCACTGTTATTCACTCCCAGAAGCTCAGCTGGAAAAATAATTCAGTTATATTTCAGCAGCAAAAATACTCCAGCTTACCCAAGGAGTCTGACAAGGGGATTCTAACCTTCCCTGTCACCATACTGTAACACAGGTCATTTTTATTCTAATATTTTAAAATACAAGTGAATACTATAAGGGTGGTGCTGAGAGGCCACTCCTGAACACTGCCTCCCCCTGCCACAGCCCTGACAGTATATCCTGCCCTGCTCCACGGCTCTCTGCCCTGTGGCTCTGTTTCCACACCACTCAGCCAACCCATGGCCCCTCTGCTATTATTGATGACCACAATGATAGGATGTGGGACCCATAAATGTAAATCATCATCATCTCCATATTTCTGCCTGAGCTTCAGGCAGGTAAGAAACTCCTGCCTTATCTGAAAGTCCTGCCCTAGACATGGAAGGCTCTGTCTGCCTTGTGCCACTGACCTGCAGACAAGGGTAGGTGTATTTTGGAGGCTGAAAACATCCTTGCACTTTCTTCTTTATCACCAGGTGTGACACGCATATCTGGGATATCCAAGCATGTGGATCCACAAGAGAAAAGGTTGTGTCCACCTCTCAGGGGGCCCCCTCTACCAAACAGCATCTGCTCCTGCTGAGGACAGTGTTTTGAGAAGGTGAATAACATGGCGCAGCCACCAAAGGCTTGGAAGAATGAATGAGGACACTGAGTGCAGTTTATCAGAAACTGTAAAACTGGAACAAGGAAAACCACTTGAGCTCTCACAGCCTTAATAGCCCTTCCTTAAATTCCTTCTTTTGGCTACTGAAGCCCTCCAGTTTCCATACCACTGTGGCTGATCCCAACCAGCATCCTGGTGCTTTACCCAGTTCTGTCCCTGTCACCCATCCTGTCCAGAAAGAGACAAACATCTACCTGTCACCTGTTTTTTTAAGACTGTTTCCTTGGGGCAGGGCACTGTCACTCCCCTGCATGTACAGCACCTGGCACAACAGGGCTGTGACTCAGCCACCTTCCTGATGGGAGTAACACCAAAATAGCTCATTACACCCTTTGTAACACCATGGTCAAATGACCTGGGCGTCCTGCAGGAAGCAGGCAAGCACCAAGTCTGACTGCAACTGAGTCTGGCAGTCTCCATCACCAAACTTTTTTGAGCTGCCTCCCCCCATTATTGTGAATTGTGAGTTCAGAGACTGTAATGAGTAGTGTCCACTAAAAACATCTCTGTCAGGCTGCCAGGACTGGGTGCACTGAGGAATCACCCCTGCCCTGGCAGATGAAAGGGCACAGCATCCTCTTGGTGCAATAACCTGAGCTCTGCATGCAAATCCCTTCCCAGAAAGGAGATGTATATACATTAGGATACAACCCTCCCGCTTCTGCAGCTGTTCCTTAGTTTAGATAGGGCCAGTAAGGCTCAGAGATTGTTTTCCAATCCCAGCAGCATTTTTCTTTGTTTGGGAGCAACACGTAAAAGCTGCCTGGTTTATGACAGTCACGTTCTGAACAGCACGTTCACCAGCTGAACCTCTGGTTAAATGGGACTTTTCACCCTAAAATGTCCTGATTGCACATTAAAATACTGAAAGGTTTTGCAGAATTTCCTAATAAAAGTGATGATTTTCAACATTATGACCTCAACAATTACTAGTGAAAGCTTCAGTGAAAAAACAAGTGCTCAGGAATGGAGTTGTTTAGATGCAAACACCTCTTTTAAAAATCTAACAATAAAAAAATCCTGTATCCTGCTGTCCTACTCATTTTCCTGTTCCAAACAAGGAACCATATAAAATGATGCATTTTTAAATGGAGCTTATAAAAGATCAGATACTATCCATCTCAATGGCAAGGAAAATTCTATAATCTATCTCCCCCCACCCTGAAAAAAAGCCATGATTTTGACAATTCCCCTTCACAATAAGAGCGCTCGTTGAGAAAAAAAAAAACAAACCTAAACCAGCGGTCTCACACTCAGTTTCCAAACCAGGGATGCTGCTGTTTTCACATGCAAACCCAGTTCTTGCTGGTGTCTCCTGTCATTTTCCTGCTCGCAGCTGCTGCTCACGGCGCAGCTCAGCTCCTCAGTTGGCTTTGCAGATTCATTACGAAATAACAATTAGCACGTGAGAAAAAAAAAAAAAAATCACATCCCAATATTAACTCAACTTTCCAAAACAGAACAGCAGCCTGGATTTGTTCTGGGCGAGCAAAGAACAAGGGCTTTTGGCTGCAGCTTTAGCGGCAGAGCAGCTCCTCCGCAGTGGGATGCCTTTCCCTGGGAGCCTGCGGAGCTTTTCCCGCAGAACAAGGGCACCCTATATCGCCACCTGCACGGGACCTACAGCTCTATAGGGGGTGAAGGTGAGCAGAGGGTGATGCTGCGATGGAGACGCGTGGCCCGGGACTCGCTGATCCCTTTGTAAAGTTAAACGGAAAACAAAACGCAGCACATGCTCCGCGGACGAAAAAAGAGGGGGGGAAAAAAAACTCCAAATATGAAAGAGAGGAGGACCTGTCACTTAAAAAAAAAAAAAAAAGTAGAAAATTAAAAAAAAAAAAGGCTAAAACAAAGAATAACAAGAGAAGCCCGAGGAAAACGAGGGCAAAGCGCCGGTGGCGGAGCTGAGCCCGGGGCTCCCGGGGAGGTGTCCGTGTGACACCCCCGGGCCCGCAGGTCCCCGCAGGTCCCGGAGCCCCCGGGCCGAGCCCCCCCGGCCCCGCGCCCCCCCCACCGGCCCGCTCGGCAACGCGTGACGTCACACGGGGGACCCCGGCGCCGCGCATTGGCGGAGCGGCACGCGCGGCCCCGCCCCCGGGAGGCGGCGGCCAATGAGCGCGGCGCGCTGGCTCCATGTGCGAACCATGTGTCCGCCCGCGGGGCGGGGCGCGCCGGGCGCAGCGCCGCTGGAGCGCGCTCCGCCACTGCGCGGGGTCCGCGGCCGCGCTCCGCCGCGGGCCACGGCCGCCCCTTTGTTCCCAAAGCGCTTCTTCCTCGCCGTGCCGCCGTCCCTCGCAGCTCGCGTGCCCCCTCGGCAGACCGCTCCGCGGGGGAAAGCCGCGGGCTACGCGCACCCTCCGCGCCCGCGGAGCAGGAGGCTAGCGGCGCGGCTGGCCACCGCCCCGCACCGGACGCTTGCCCTGCCCTGCCCTACACTGCACTGCTGTGCCCTGCCCTCTCCTCTCCTCCCCGCCGGCTACCTGGCGAGCACTGCCACTTGCCTACGTGACTCTGCCCATGCCCCGGCGGGGGGAGCGGGGACGTGTCATCGCCTCCTCCCCCGCCGCTCCGGCTCCGCCACCGGCTCTGGCTCCGCGCGGGGCCCGCCGCCCCCCCGGCTCCTCTCGGTGCCACTCCGAGCCCGCTCTCCCCGAGAACCGGAGATGCGCCCCCCCTCCCCGCACCGTCCCGCTCCACTCTCCATCCCAAACTTTCCCCCGGGCCCGGTCTCCCCAGTGGCGGCGGGGGTCGCACGCACGCCTCTGCCGCGGGGGGTGCAGGCCGGCCCCGGCGCCCTTTGTCACTGCGTCGCCAGCCCCTGCAGCCAGCCGAAAGTTTGGTTTATTTTTCTTACTCCCGTTGACCGCCCCGCGGTCACGCACACGCGCGGCCACGGCCGCCAGCCCGCACTTACTTTTATTCTCCTTCTCGATCCGCTCCAGGTAGCTGGCGGCCTCCAGGAGCACCTGCACGTTGTAGAGGAAGGTGTCCATGCCCGCCGCGGGGCTCGTGTTGCAGATGTCCCCGAGGGGGCACCGGGCCCCGCCGGCCGCCCCTGCGCTCCGCGGCTCGCTCCGTGGCTCCCTCCGCGGCCGGCCGCGCTTCCCCATGCCCCGCCGCCTCCCCGTGCTGCGCTGCGTCCGTCCGTCCGTCCTGTCCCGGGGCGGGGGGGACCGGCGGGTCTCCGCTCAGCAGCCCCGGGATGTGTTCCAGCTCCGCAGCGGGGAGCGACCCCGTGGAAAGGGCAGCCGGCTGCTGCGCCGGCGGCGGTGGCACCGCGCCCCCAGGGGAGGTGGCACTGGTGGGGGCCCAGTTGCACCCGCCCCCAGGACACAGAGGCACAGCCAAGCCTGCCCTGGCTCTTGTCACCCCGTGTCACCTCCCGCCATTGCCCGAGGGTCTGTCCCTGGTCAGGGACCCAGCGTGACAGGGGGACTGGGGAGCTCACGCTGCGCCCAGCGCTGGGGCCGATGGGGCCAGCACTGCAGGCAAGACCCGAACTCCAAAGGGACCCCTCGGCATGAAGCACTAGCGGTTTAATGTCAAATTACTCCTCCTCTATTATGCAGTGCCCCCCAGAAAGCTCTCTCCGGGTTCAAACTCTAAAAGCAATTAATAATTTTTTTTTTTTTTCCCAAAGTAAATCGAAGGCGGAGAGCAGGCAAAGGATGCACCAGCCTCCATCACCCTCTCCATATCCATCCCTGCAGAGCTGGAGTCAGGGTCGGGCATACTACAGCTTGTTTTCCCTTGTTTTGCAGTCAGCGAGGTGAGAAAGAGCAGCTGCGCCCGGAGGAGGGAGCGCAGGACCTGACCCAGACTGAGGACAAGGGCAAGGATTTGCACTTCCAGAAGTCATTTGCGATCTCGGGTCCATGAATTTTGAGGGGGTAGGCGGAGTGGACTCCACTAGCACCAGGCTGGCAACAAGTGACCTCCAACACCCTCCTGGCTCCCCTTCTATCCGTGACAGCAACACCTGAAACACGGTGCTGCGTTCGCAGCACAAAGCCCCGCTCCTGCCCGGCCGGTCGGGTCGGTCTGTTCCGCTCAGGAGCCCTGTGGGAGCGGCTGGGGAGAAACATCGCCCCAGATGTGCTGGGGCGTGGGGACCTGGCTGCCGTGGGGCTCCGTGGGTCTCGCCGGCCTCACCGGCCTCCCAGGGACCGGAGCTGGCTGGAGAGCAGAGAAGGGAGGTCGTGGTGGCGTTTGGGAGCGCTGTATTAGTAAGTGCTAATGGTACCTGGAGCCCGCAGCATCACGGGGACCTGAATCATCTGAGAGGGGACGGTGTCCCAGACTGCAGCGCATGCAATGAAATCCCCGCGGCACCCAATTGCTGGGGGCCGGCAGGCTATTTTTGGGAAGCATGGCTGCAGGATTTCGTCGGTCACATGCCCTTCCCACGGCACATGCCGGGGCTGGGCCAGCTCCCCGTGCAGGGCGGCTCAACACAGCCTCTCCCGCGGCCATCTGGCACCTCCTCCGTGCCGGCAGCACCACATGGCTGCTGCCACATCAACAATGCCACCACTTGTCCCATCACTGCGTCTGGTAGCCCAGAACGGACTGATGTAGCGGGGAGGACACAAAGCATCATCTAGATTTACTGGCGGTCTGAAGAAGAGTGAGGAAGGCAGAGCCTGGTGCGCCGGGAGTGGAGCGGGACAGAGCACCGCTGCCGGGCTCAGGTGTGCTCAGCACCCGCAGGTGACTGGCCATCCCTAAGAGCCCTTGGGAAAGCAAGGGCGGAGCAGAGGTGGGAGCCAGGCTGAGCCATAGGGTACATCCAGGCAAGCGAAGGTCTCAGAATGTACTGGGCTTTTATTAACTCCACTGACTGGCTGAGATAAGACAAGATCCCTGCTTTACAAGCGTGCATGGGCAAACACTCCCGTTAAAACATCAGTCAGAAAGTCTCTGCCTTTCTAATCGTGCAGGGATTGAGCTGGTGGTGGGACTGCTCTAATCAACCCCAGCTGCAGCCACTGGGGACCTGGACACAAGCAGCTGTCCAGCTTGGCTGGACACTGAGGGCACCTCTCTGCTGGCTCACCATCGGGCACAAGGCTTTCCATGACCTCACCTTAAAGTACAAGAGGTCATTGCTGGAAACACACCAAAGGGGCCAGAGGCAACCAGCATTGCTTAAAAATCAGATGATTTAAAAATCTCAGGTGCTATCCCAGAGGATGAGGATGTGTATGGCCATCCAGAGTCCATACTGTAGATCTTGTGCCTAATGGCAGCATCCTCTGTTACCAACTGCATTTCTTGGTCCTCTTTGTGCACCTGCACAACACTTCTCTAGTGATTTTTGGAATGCTCTGTATGAATTGGTGCTGATTCAGCAGGTACCACTTTTCCCAGTGACTTCCCAGGTTTGAAGCCAGAATAATCATAATTTTGATCCCTTTCCCTTCTAGTTTAGTTCCAGGATAATTTCTCTTTAAAGGCACTTCCACAGAGAAAAGTATTCCTGAGGGAATGGTCCAAGGGCAGGCATTCAAAGGGAACTGGCTCAAGAGGAATGGAGGCTTATGGGGATGTGGGCTGTGGGGTACAAAAAAAAAAGGTGGGCAGTGGAAAGCACCCAGAATCAGAGAGGCAACATAGGAGTGACAAGAGACTTGTGCAGCATTGCCAGCTCTGCACATCCAGCAGCCATGGTCCAGCACCCTCAGCTGCTGCAGCCTTCTAAATACAGCCAGTTAAGGGCATGCTCTCTTTATTTCCCTTCTCTTGTACTTTGTTCAGCCTTTGAGCTCATCCTGAAGTCTCACTGTCAATTTTTTCTCTGCAAGGTGATGGGAAGCTGCTTCTCAGGCAAAAGTGGAAGATTGAGTGCAGCCCCATGGGCCCATGGCAATGGGAGTTGGGGTGAGCTGGGGTGAGTCCAAGGCTCACACCATCAGCATGGACCCTGCTTCCAGGCACGTGGCCAAGGCAGCTCTCACAACGTGGGACATCCCTGGAGCTTTCAGCAGCAGCCTGTGGCTGCAGGCTGCCCTCAGAACAGTGAGGGGAGTGTGGCCCAGGGCTGCAGAGGTTGGGTGGCCACAGGGATGTTGCCAAATTCACACCTGTAAAAGTGGGGAAAATATCCACCCCATCATTTGGGGATTGGATTAGATAAGAGGTAAGATTGCTGGAGTGCTTCATTTTGCAGTGCTGCATAACATAGCAAGGTGTGGGTTTCGGTGCAAAGCTGCCAGGTAGTGTGAGGTGCCATGAGAAACCCCTGGGGCAGAGAGTGGGCATCCCTTCCCCTCTGCCATGGGAATAATCTCGTGTGTGTGTGGTGCCCATGCTGGGCTGAACAGAGGAAAACAGAGCTACTGCTCTGAGCACAAATGCTAAGTCCCCTTTGGTGGGTGTATTTTGACCTTGTTCTGGTGCTATCACACACAGCAGCTGTTTCCCCACATCACAGGTGTTATCCATTCAGCTTGTTCCAGTGGCAGCACCAGTGTAAATCACCCCCTGGACAGACCTGGCAGGGTTCAGAGATGGTTTTAAAGGGTGGGAGCCAAGACAACCCTGGATTTTGGTCTGCAAAAGCTCCTGGAAGCACCTGCTCTCTTTCCTTTCAGGCTAATCCCAGTGTAATCCTTTTAAAATCTCACCTGCCTATAAAAGTCTGCTGCAGTCATTTTGGAAGGACTAACTCATTTTCCAAGTGATAGTTGTGCTGCCTGTCTGCCATGGGCAGGCATTTCTTGCTGCACAGGAGTGAGACAAAGATATTGAAAAATTGTTTGGAGGCTATCATGTGTCTCTGGACACAGTTGTTGTGGTGGGCATGGGCTAGAGCTGGTCTGGAGCAGCTGTACCATGGAGGGAGAGAAGATCTCTCACGGAACCTGGGTGACTCCTAAAATTTTGCTGTTGGGCCCAGGAAGTTTTTAGTGTTACTGGCCCTTATGGTCCCAGCCCAGTGGTGAGTGCAGATATCGCCCCTCTCCTTGCCCAAGTATGATTTAATGGGGGTGCAGGAATCTGCCTGCACGCAGGATACAGAGAGGTCAGTGAAATCTCATCTCTCTTCTTTCACGAGTCAATAATTAATACATGTAGCTCTCCCCTGGAGCTCCAGGCTGTCCTGCCAGGCCCCCAGCTGCCACCTGCTATTGCTGCCTGTTGTCCCTTGTCCCAAGGCATGATGTGGGACCGTGATTTACAGCAGGGCCACACATCCTTCTGTGGGGCTGCTAGATGTTTGCAGCCAAGGGCTCCATGTCCTTAGGGGTGCTGTCAGAGCCTGACTCTCACTTGGCCAGAGTGGAGGGATGCATCCAGCCCCCTTATGAAGCCCTCATTACAATGGCCTTTCACTTCCCCACTGCTGCCTAAATGAAGCAAGAGATCAGGATAACTCAGGGGTGCCCAGGACAAAAGCCCTTGTCAGGGTTTCAGGTGCCTGCTCCAGCAGCTGTCATGCAGGCTGGGTCCTCAGGCTCTTGAGCACTCCTGCTCCCTTGCTGGGGCTCAGGAAGCTCTGTGGTTTCACTGGGTGTCTCTGGCTGCCCACGCTGCCACATCGCCTCTGCAGTCTGTCCTTGATGCTCTCTTTTGGTGTGTGCTGGGAATAACTAAGCTACAAATCATGGTGATGGTCCCTCTCCCCTGCTCCTGCCTTGCCATACTGCTTCTCTCAGGTCCATTTATGATGCTGTTATTTACAGGTTCATCCTGCTAGTACCTCTAAAGCTTCTACTTAATTTCCTTTGAAATGCCTCCTTACAATCCTGTAAGGATTGGTCCTCCTTGAAATCCTGTGTGCCGCCCCCTGATCTCAGCATTCATCAGGCAAACCTGAGCTGTGATCTCTGCTTTTACAATAAGCTCTTTTTTTTCACTTCCAGCCTTCTAATTGCCCTCCCCACTCTCCATCTTTGTAATAAATAGTAGCTTTCCTGTCAGAGGGTGGGAGATGACATGAGCTCTTCTCAGCTCCTACGAGTTCTCTGCCATTCACACTTGGCCTTTCACAGTAGTTGCCGTGCAGCTCTGATATAAAAATAATAAAGGATTTTTCTTGCCCACCCTTAAGGGAAAGCACACATATGGTCTGAAATTGCCTTGTGCCAGCAGAAAAAAGGCACATCTCTTGGTGGGCGGATTAAATGCTGAATATTCCTGGTGGGTCTGGGTGGCTTTGTGAGGCATGGATGGGACCTGCTAAGGCAGGTGGGAGGATGGATGTGGCAAAAGGTCCCAGAGTGTCTCCCCTGGTGCAAAGAGCCAAGTGGAGGATATAGTTCTCTGTCTGTTCAGCTGAAAGCTTTACATCACTCCTAGGAATACACTGATTGATCCTGGAGTCCTGGCAGATCAAGAGAAGGTCGTTTGACATTGCTCCAGGCGGGAGGATCTCGTAATATTCTCAGTGTGCAATTTTGCATGCTTCAGCTTTGAGTTTTTATGTTCGACTCAGTAATGTGACATCCAACGCTTCTCCAACACATTTCTGGGATTTGTGCTTCCTGGGCTAGGGCTGAGGAGCCATTAGGACAAGCCCAGCAGGATTCACTGTGGGAAGAGCAGAGAAAGAGGATCCCACATCTCCCAGTGGAGGTTTGAGCCTCTTCTCACTTTGGAATGCTTTGTGTCCCTCCACTCAGCTGGCCTTTTAACTGATGTCATAGCACAAAACCTCCTGGTCCCCCCAGCTCAGGATGGCCTTCCTGAGGTGCTGGCTGTTGTGAAACCAGGAATCTCTGGGGCTGTGCACAAACTGCACCTGCTCAGGTGCCTCGTTTTTCCCTTTCACCCCCTCAGGCCTTGAGGGCAAACTGGCTGCAGAAGATAAAGCCTAGAGGAAAAGAAAGGCAGAGGCTTTACAAGGGGATGTGTCCTGGGAGATTTCCAGCCATCCCCACCCCGAGATGGAGCACTCAGAAATGATGCCCGGAGTTTTGGAGGGGCAGGGGCTCAGTTTTGGCCTCCCCAGACTGTCCTTCAGCAATTCCTTATTTCTGCTTTGCCAAAGCTTTCACAGCTTGGACTCACCAGACAGTTTCTACAAAGAGGAGATCCTGGTTTGCACAGTAAAATTAGTTTCCTTGGATTTCATGGCTAACTTGAGCTTTGTGGTAGGGGAAAATCCATCAGGGCACAGCTGACATGGTTCCAGCAACAGCAGCAACTAAATAATAGTGAAAAATTACATTCTTCCCTTCAAACGAAGGGAAGAATGCTGGTTATTCCAAATAAAAGGCTGGATGAAGGTTTAACTTTAAAAATTTTTTAAACTTCAGAAAAAATGTCATGGGCTAAAGAGGTCATGCTCAGACCTGGAGTTACTGCTCACCTGCAGGCAGAAGAAAGGGTCAGTGCACAGGGAAAGACTACAGGAACCTGGTGGGCAAAGGCTGCTGGCGTTGGTTTGGAGGCTGGGGGCACAAGGATGCTGCTCTTGGCCCTAATGCCAGAACACAGTGGGCAGGGGAAGGCAGCCCCTGGCTGGGAGCCACAATGATGGGCACCAGCTGGGCAAGGGAGCACATGGCTTGGAGGGGACAGTGCTTCCACAAGGAGCTTGGCTTTGGGAGGGACCTTGGGAGCCTCCAGTGCCACCAGCCAGCAGCTCTGCTGGTTCAGTGAATGCATCCAGAGTCAACTCGTGACTCTTGCAGTGTAATTGCTGTTGCCTAATAATTTCCTTCACTTCTTACAAGCATCTCCCTCCAATACAGCTCACTGTGCCTCTGCAGGCCACTGGCAGGCAAGTTTTGACCCCAGAAGCTGATGCAGGAGCATTTTCTGGTGCATCCCGAGAAAAGAAAAAGCACACCAGTGTTTGGATGTGCTTTTTCTCATTTTTACTTGCTGCCACCCTAATATTCAAATACAAATAGACCAGCCCTGCTGCTACTCCAAGCACCTGGTGCCATAAGGGGAGGGCAAAACCAGAGGGGATAGGCTGGGTCATTTAGTCCAACTATTCTGAGCAGCCACGTCATATAATCCCCTTCACAAATTTCCCAGTCTCCCAGCAGCCCCCACCACTTAATACCCATTTGTTCATGTGCCAACATTATCTGCGGTTTAAAAGCTATTTTCTCCCCCAGTATTTCCCTACAGCTTCCTCCTCATCTTCCTCTGCCCTCTGTCATTGTAACTAAGGAGAAGGATTGTGCATCCTCCCAGGCTGATCTTGCCTGGCATCCCCAGTCCTCACCCTGGCCGTGGCTGATCATTGCACCAGGGACAAATCTCAGCATCCCAGCCTCTGGTTTGCTGCCCGCGGCGATCCCACAGGATCCAATGGACTGACATCCCCACATCTTATGCAGTCATGTCACAGCAAAACCCTCTGCTGCTGGTCCTGACTCTTCTTTTGTGCAGCTTCCAGCTCTGCTGAGTGGGGGTGACACCCCCAGCCCTTCTGCTCCCCTCAGCCAGTGTGTTGCTCACTTTGCAATCCATTTCCTAATCCTCACCTGCTCTGATTCCACTGATGATGACTCTCACTGTGCTATCAGATACCTGTCTGAAGAAGAGATTTGATCTGTTGCACTGCCTGGCCTAGAAAAATCTCTGTTTGTAAAAACAATAATCAGTGTGACCTGTTCATTGCACTTTTAACCATGTGCCCTTCCCTGTGACTGTTGTTTCCCCCAGGACTCGGATTCTGTAGGATCCCCCAAAGAGCAAACAACTTGCAGAATAAAACTACATAAAATGCCCCAAACCAATGTGAAGGGCAGGAAAGAGTGACTGGGTTTCTGATAGGGCCAACCTGGCAAATACCCTTGCTTAAATCAGCAGCTGATTGTGGGCAATGGCTTTGGCAGGAACTTGGTTGTTCTCTGTTACTGATGTGCTGCCCTGCCATGGGTATTCCCCTTCCCGGGAACCCCCTGTGCACCCTTTGTTTAGGGCTCAAAACCCTCTATAAACCTGGGACTGTTGGCTCTCAGACAGCTGGTAGCAGCGAGCAGCACAAATTATCTGCTCTACCTTTCAGATGGCTGAACTTGGTGGCAGATGACTTGGTCCACACAGCCAGCTTAAATCCTTGGCTCTCATGAGATTCCAGCGATGATTTTCTCATCACCTGCTCCAGGTGCCAGAGCACTTCACTCGAACATCACTTCAGTGATTCTTAAAAATGCTGTTTGCAAAGGTAGCCCTCAAAATCTACACAGAAATTCTCTCAGCACCTGCAGGAAGTTGATTCCAGAGGTCCTGGTTCAAACCTACCCCTGTTTATTTGTATAACACTGAGAAAACACTCCAGGCCACAGCAAAATGGCTCCCTCCCCTAGAGCATCTGGGGAGAAAAAATGATTCATTAGGGTGTCCACGATTAGCAACAGGTTTCGTGGTCTACAAAACACTTGGGGTGATTCAGCACTGGAGGCTGAGGGATAGAGATGTGAATGTGCTGTTGGTCATGGCAGGTGAAACAGGAAGGGGACAGAAAATCTCATCTGCAGACAGCACAGGAGGCTGTGGTGGGGTGGCACTGACACAAGCTCAGTGTCAGGAGCTTGGGTGCAAGGGCACTGAAGAAGATGCCATAGAAAACCAGGGTTGATTTGATGGGAAACTGAGCTGGAGCACTAAATCCTAGAGGGATGTACAGGATGTGCCTGCAAGAACAGCCCACAGGGCTGCAAGGGCTGCAAAGCAACTGGAGGAATGCCCTGCAGGGCAAAAGCAAAGTCCTGTGACCTCTGGTGACCTGACCCAGCACCACACAGGATGGGCACCACCAGCCACTCGGGCTGAAGTCAAACCAGAGAAAACTCACTGGATCCAGGCACAATCCCTGCCCGCTTCCTGCCCCGCGCAGGTTTCACCCGGCCGGGCAGCCAGACACGGCAGAGGGTAGAGCAAAGACATCAATAAAGAGGTTCATGTTTTCCACCCGTCTCTCCCAGCTGCCATGCAGATTGCAGCTGTTTCTCCCCAGTCACGCTGGCCGCAATACTCGTTGGGTTGGTATTTAATTGCCTCTCCCTAACGACGCATTAGGCAGGGTGTAATTTGCTGGCGCTGGTCAAACAATACAGATAAACCCGGTTTGCACACAAAGGCAGCGGAGCGGGGAAACTCCGCCGTCTGATTCTGCTCCCCTTTGGAGCTGGTGGCTCCAGACATGGGCGGGATATGGAGAGACAGACGTCTCGGCCTTGGGGAGGAGGAAGGGAAATATCAAACAACTGGAGACACCCGCTTGCGCTGCGGCGAGCTGGGGTGAAGTCATGAGTACCCACAACGTCACCAGGGTTGGGCTGCCTGTGCCAGCACAGGGGCTGCCCACGTGTTGTTACAGCTCAGCACATCCCTTCTGCTGGCTTTTCTTTTTCTTCTTCCTGAATTTCAGGCATCAAGATATTTTAAGGCTTCTCTCTCTGCTCTTTTTTAGCCTTAGTGGTTAAGATAGGGGAGATGGCAACTTCACTCTGCTTGGGAATGACCCATGTGGATATTAAAACCCAAGAGGTTTTTTTAACTTAGGAGGCAGAAGGGTTGTCATAACACCTCTGCTAGCCCTCAGTGTTTCTCAGGAGATTGGTTTCAGCAGAAGTAGTCAAAAAGGAACAAAAAGGGAACCTTCATTCATATCCACATCTCACCCTGCAGCACCATGATGCTCAGAGCATCCCTGCCCTCTCCAGCTCTGCTTGTACCCCAGGCTCCAGTCAGCGGACAAAGATTTCACCCAGATGCTGCGAATATTAGGAGAGAGTTAAAAATTAGCCTGCCCTTGCAATGCAACTGCTGAAAAAGCAAAACACACCCTTCCTTGTATTGGCCCAGGGCACAGACCTCCATTTATGACCACATCTAATACAGACATATATTACATGAGCAATCCCCAATATTGATAGAGAGAGAAGGGCAGTTATATAGACCATGGGTGGATTTTAGTGTTCCTTAAATATTTACCCAAAAGATGCTGGTAACCAGAATTGCTGTTAAAGGGTTGCAAATTGCCAGCAGGAAGTGAGCTTTAAAATGCCTAAAATTAAGTATCACCATTGAAATTAATTGGGGAATCACCTCATATTAAACACTCCAGTATTTTTTGGAGAGTGGAGGTGTGATGCTCTCTGGTCAGCGGTGAATCCTGTGGATCACCCACTTCATGCTTGGATTTGAAAGAGCCTGACAGCTCTGCCTCACCCTGTGGATGGAAGACTTGTTTGGGACAGCACCAGGCTCCCATATCCCATCCCCAGACTTCTCAGCATCCTCCTGCCATTGCTAACATGCTGCACATGCAATAAAACCAGCTGCTTTGTCACCAAGTTGCACATTAACACCCACACCTTCACCATGGGGTAATTTATGGGAAACTGGCAGATAACCCTGTCCCGGCGCTCGGCATCCTGGCACCTGGCACCCGACGTGCGCCCAGGCACGGGCACTGCCACCGGCGCCTGCCCCGACACGGGCTGGGAGGAAGCAAACCAACAACGAAAATAGGAGCTGTTTGTTTGAAAGCCTCTGGAACAGGAGGAAATCAAGGGTGCGTCAAAATGGGAAAGCACAAAGACAGCAGGGAAATGGGGTTTATTTATAAACTTTGAGAGGATGGCTGTGAACAATAGGGTGGGTGGTTTTTATCCCACCAAGAGATGGAAGAGGAGTCCGTGTCTGTCAGCTCCTAGCACAGCTGGATGGGCTGGCTGCAGAGCCCTGGCCAAGTGCTCAGCTGGGGGGTCAGGGGGTCTCCAGAATGTGGCTCCACTGCCTTTGCAGAGCTGCATCCTTGGCAGGCAGGCATGGGATGTTTCCTGGCTTCCTCCAAAGCTCCACCACACCAAAGTCTCTGTGTGGGCAATGGCAAAGTGCTGCATAGTGCCCACAGTGCATGTTTCTGCCTGGGGTGGTTGGGAGCACCCATCGGTGGGTAGGTTTGGGGGTAGGTCCTGTTCCTGTGCAGCAGTGCTCCTGAGCATGTTTGGGAGCAGGTGATGCAACAGCAAACCTCACTCCTGCTCATCAGCTCTCTGGGAGCTGCTGGTAGCTTACTGCACATCCTCACTTCTCGTGGCTTTTGTCCTGTCTGCCAGGACAGTAGATGTGAGCCATGGCTGGTGGCAAATCACAGCCTGGTGGTGTTCCCAAGTGTAGGGCTGGAGGCAGGAACGGGCAGAGGTTTGGCAGTGCTGTTGGAGCAGCTCCTGTTCACTGCGTTACCCCCCAAGGAGCCTTTCACCTCTCTGCCTTAGTGATGTCTAGACAAGCTCAGTTACACTCCCATTCTCCCTTGCCATGTTAAATGCTCTCTGACAGCCACAGCTGGATGAACTGGGGTGGCACATGGCGTTAAGGAGATTGACAAGGTAACTCACAGAGATGGAAATGGACATGGAACCAACAGGGGAGTAAAGGGATGAAAGGAAACATCAGTAACTTGACACTATCCCTGCTGCCCAAAGTGCAGCACAGGGCATCCAACAGCCACTGGCTGGCAGGCAGGAGCATCCTTCCCACCACTGGAGCTGGACCATGGAAATCGCCATCCCAGCACCTGGACACAGCATTTTGATTAACACAGGAGCTAAGAGGTGCTGTCATTCCTTTATGACTGGAGGAATTGTATTGTCTAAATCCCCAAATCCTAAAATCAATTCATAACTGCATCTATCCAATTAAAGGCAGCTGCCAAAAGTGGCACTTGCACATGTGCTCTTGTGTTGCTCAAAGAGCCCGTCTGGCTTTGTGCAGCAAAAGCTATTTAATCTATATGCTGGGCATGGGCTGATACTGGGGAATGCTTTCTGCTTGCCAGACCTTCTCTTCTTATGGGAATATGTCCATACTGGAACTGGAAAGGCAGAAACCAAGCCAAGTGGAGTAAGACAGCCCAAAATATCTGTTTATAAGAAAACTACTCCAATGCCCAAATATTCTCCCATTAGACTGACAGTGGCAGAGCAAATTCTGCCCAGTGTGCCTCTTCCAGGTCATTTGTGAAGTTAGCTCCATTAAATAAATCCAGGAAGAACCAGCTGCTCCAGCTGAAGGTGAATGATCACATGTAGGTGACATGCCAGCCAGGAGATCAGGACTTAAATGGATGTGGTTACTTATTAGTTGTAAACACTGTTGAATAAATCTAAATAAACTCTACTTATTTATGCAGCATATTCCTAATGTTGGTTGGATGCTGCCAACTTTAAAATAAAACTGAAGTCAAGCAGGGTAAATGTTTTAATGCCTCTGTAGATATAATTAGCATGTGTAATATGTATATACAAATATACATAATATATGTAATTATAGGTATTGGTGTTTGAGAGAGCTGTCTAGCCAGATGGAAAGAGTAAGTATTGAAAACACTGTACCTCTGCCTGCTAGAAAGGGGAGGATGCTTATACTCACTGGAATAAGAAATTGGTAGTTCCTGTTTGGGAAAGGGAATTATTGTCCCACATTCCCATTCTGCTGAGTGGATTTAATAGCCAGCTTCTGTCTTGTCCATCCACTTAAAGAAGGATTGGGGCTGAAAGTGTCCAACATCCAAGGGCAAAGCACTGTGTAAACTTCAGCTGCTGCAGTGTGTTCAGAGTTTTCTGTAGGTTCTAGGAAAAGTACAGCTCAGGAGATGAGGTGGCTTTGGTCCTCTGAAGCACCCCTGAGGCCCCAGCTCAGCACCTGTCTGGGTACACATCTGCCCCACATGGCCATTGGTGCGGGGACCTGAAGTGTCCCCAAGCTTTAGTGCCACTGTGCCAAACACCAGCTTAGAGACAAGCTCAGGCAGGTCCCCACACTGCCATTAACACCCAGAGGTCCACAACATGGCAGGTTTATTAGGGGCCAGTTAGTTGCTCTCAACACCCTGGACACAGAAATTCAGCCATCTGCAGCAACCTTTCCTCTTCCATCCCAGTGGGGGCATGGAGGAGAGGGAAGGGCCTGGGCTGACAGGACGTTCACTGAGAAAGTCAGTCCCTGCAAGGTCCTCAAGCACAGCTAGTCAAAATGCTGATGTTGGGAGCTACATTTTCCCTGCAGTTCAGGGATTATTTGGCTCTCACTGCATCTAGCTGAGGGCTAAACAACTTGCTCTTCTGCAGCTCTACCTGGCATGGCTAAGTGCTCAGCCTTCCGAGAAAAGCCAGGCCATTAAGTTAAGCACCTCACTTCAGTCCATGTTTGAACTTTCTGTACCTTTGGGAGGAGAGGGATGAGTTCTGTGCCTGGGAGGTCAGAGAGCAGCCAGCAGCTGACATGCCGAAGGTCAAATCCAGCTGGCAATGTCAGCCAGGGCTGGGAGCGGTCAGGACCATGCCCGGGACCACGTCACCACCCCAGAGAATTTCACTTGCTCCTTACAGAGTTCAACTACTCACCATCCTGATAACCCAGGGCACAAGTTTTGTTTTTACAAATAACATTTGCAAATTAAAAATTTGCAAAAGCTCCAGCAGTGTCCAGAGACACGCAGTTGTATTGAGCTACCACTGCAAATGTGAAAGGAAATGCACCTGGAATTCATGACATGGAAGCAGGTGAGACAGAAGGGTGTGGGAACCTCTGGCACCAGTGGTCTTCTACTGGGGTCTCCTGTGACTTCTGCCCCACCATCCAGAACCACTGAGAAGTCTCTGGCCTGTGGGTAAGGTTGATAGAGAGAAAATATTGAACAAATGGATATTATTCTGCTTAGCGGAGTGAGTGAAAAAGTTAAAAAAATCTTTACCAACATTCTTAGCTTGCTGCAAAAGGATGGAGGGGAGAGGAGTCTTGCCTTCCTGACAAAACCTGCTCCATTGCTGGATTTTGAAATGAATCAATATAGAAAATGAGTCCGGCAGCCAGATGTCTGCTTTCATCTCTCTGTACTGGAACTGGAATAAAGCCCACAAAATCTCCACCAAAAATACCTTCTTTGAAAGCGCTTTGTTGGTGGCTTTGAGACTGCGGGGAACAAAGGCAGCAAACGCGAGGGTCTGATGCCACCTAAAGGCCGCTTGAATTCTCACCTCCCACAGGCTCTGTTTGTAAGTCTCAACCACAGTTTCAGAGTGTGAACTCTTGTTCAACCTCCAGTTCCCATCATCAGGCTTTGTTTTGTTTGTGTTTAAGTTGATCAAACTTGATGGAAGCTGTCCATGCTGTGTGTTGCTCCACGTGAAAACTGCCTGGGTGTGTTTGCATGTACTGCTGGCACACATAAATAGTCACCAACACTTTCAAAGGACAAGGATGTACAAAAATACAAGTTTTTTCATAGTGTATTCTGCCAATCCTTTCTCCTGGAAACCTAAATTACTGCTGGCTTTGAAACCCAGATTAGAAACTGTGGTGAAGGGCTGAGTGATGTTTATATCGAGGATGGGCTTTCTACTATTCCCCAGGAGTGTGCAAGTTTGGCCAAGCTGCAAGTCTCTGGCAGAGCAGTTCCCGCAGGCTGTGTGACAGCCAGCAGGCCAGAAGTGCCCCGAGTGCTGTCCTGGTGTTCCCAGCACGCTGCCGTGCCCGCGGCAATGCCCACGGCCAGGCTGGCCGCGCTCCAGCTGCCCACACACACACGGTCAGCGCCTTTCAGAGCCCTGCACCTCTGGAAACACCCCCGGTCTTTGAAAGGACAAACACCAACCCACGCAGCAGCCCCAGGGGTGAGGGGATGTGTTTCCCTGCCAGTCTGCAGAAAGGAAGAGAGAGAACATCGGTGCTCACGTCAGAAGTTTCCATCAGACCCGCGTGCACAGCATGGGACACCGGGGCCCTTTCTCGCTGTCCTGGATACACTGCAGTACATCCTGTTTGAGAAGTTTCCATGGGCTCAAATAGTGAAAACTCAACAGTTTTGCAAGCTAGATATGTAGAAAATAGAAAATCCTGAACAACTTGCCCCAGAAATGACAGCAATTTATGCCACGTGCTCAACAGTGTGTAATGGACTCAACTGGCAAGGCAGGAAAATACGAGTCAAAATGGCCTATTAAGCCCTAACCATGACATTATTCTGTCTCCTTGTGCCATCTAAAGTCGATACACCTCATTCTGCAGATTCTGCAAAATCTGCTTTGCTATGTAACACTTATCTCCAGAACAGCTGGAAGTCTGTAAAAGACATCAACAGGCAATCACCTGGATGTACAGCTTTATAAATCCTTTTTAATGTTCTGGATGGTAGCTTGCATGCAATTCCTCACAGTAAACACTGCTTCAACGTATTGCTCTCTCTTGGGTTAAGCAGCCTAATGACAATAATTATTTCCTATCATATTAATGATCCTTTTTGAAGCTCATCTGTCCAAGGATTCCTACTTCCCAAAACTTAAGTTTTAATGTTTACTATGCCTATTACAAACATCTACTTTATTTTCGTGCTTTGGCTTGCAGAATCTCAGATCCTTCAAGTAACACTGTGAAAGAGTAAGATTTAAGTGAAAATGAAGGGTCTGATGTGGTTTGTAGACTCTTGGGAATAAAAAGGACCTAAAGAAGTAAATTATATATGCCCTTGGCCTTACAGTGGATGCTCCTCCCTGTTGATACAGTGTCTACTTTCACATTAGTGCAGCACTAAAAAGACTGTAGATGCTTTTGGAGACAAATTATAGTCAGAAAAAAACTAAAATCTTGGTCAAGATTTATTTAAAATGCTAAACCAAAATTATCCTACCACATGGGGACTGAGTTCATCAAACTGTCACCAGACCCAGAGGACTGAATTTTGACTTTCATGTGAACAGAAACAAAAGGCTGATTTGTGGAAGGACAAGGAAATAAACATTTGTGCAGTCCTTAAAGACATTTCACAGAGTTGATACAGCTACAAAAGATATTCCACAGAGTTGACACAGCTACAAAAACAGAACACTGCAACTTCTGCAGCTTCACAGGCTCCGACATACACCATATGTTGGCAGGGCGTGACACAGGTATCTTTCAAATAACTTTGCATTAAGCTTTTTCTATAAGAAAACCTTTGTTTTATTAGTAGTAATTTTTAAAAGGGTAATTTCTTTGAGTCATTTCCTTGCTCTGTATGTACTCAGCACTAAAACCACCCCAGTCCCTCACGTCACCTGCGATGCCATGGTGCTGCAGAGCAGGAGGCAGCCCAGGCTGGGCGAGCACAGACCCCCCTGGGCTCAGAACAACTGCCTGGCAGCGCCCTGCCTTTCACCACAGGCCTGTCCTCTTTCCTCTCCAGCACCTGTGACAGAGTCAAAAGCTGCTCAACAGCAAGATCAGGTTATTTTCTTGCAGAGCTCTCAGGATAAGCACAAGCAATAAGTCCTCTCCAGAATAAATTCTTGAGAAGCAACGTGCAAAATCAAAGCATCTTCTCTACAAGCAAGAGATGTAAGTGCATAAACAAAAGACTGCTATATGAAATCCATCTATTTAAAATACTGTTTATTTGTGATTTAACATTAATTAGCATTACATCTATGAGCAATTTCAGATAACATTTATATATTTTCCACAGGACACAAGAGTTGGCTGGCTCATTCTTTATGCCAAAGCAAGTAAATAGAGGCATTAGCAAAAGGTGCAAATAGTTCACGGTTGCATTTTAAAAAATATTTATGCACATTGCATTCATTTAGATATATTTTTAAAAAAGTTATGAAAAGCGTAGTTCACAGGTTACTGTTTCTACATATGTTGTAATACAACACAAATAATGTAGAACATAAAAAAACAAAGTAAGCAACTGAAAGTTTCCACTATGATTAAAAACACTGATTCCAGTATTTAGTGACAGCTAGAAAATTGTTTCCAGGATCCATTCCAACATTGCATTATCACACTTACACGGTCAAAGCTAACCAGCCCCCAAACATGCTATAATCAACATTTTTGCATGCCAAACCACTCTCCAGCCATATTTAACAATTATATATTGTATAATATTTCAACCGGTAATTTGGGAATCACATGGATCTTAAAAGATGTACTTCCTATTGCGATGACTGATTTACAGACATTTGACACAGCGAAGAAACCCCTATGTTAATTTCTATGTTTAGTTTGTATTTACAATACAGTAAAAGTACTAAAATGACAACACAAGTAAAAATGAGTAAGTGGCAGTACCACCCTTACCCATGGCACTAGGCTCTGATTTGCTCTGGGTTCATCCAAAGGACAACACAGATTCACAAGACCCTTTTACAATTTGAATGAAACTGAAGAGAAAACCCAAAGTGTTGCACTCTGCATGAATCCATACAAATTATTTAAAACATCTAATATGGAAATGTCACTCTGCTGATTTAATAAAAATATCCCGCAATCCGTATCATATATTTAAAAAAAATAATCACCGAACTTTTACTTTCTTTGTCTCCTCCTATTTCCCTACTATTTCACTTTCCCTTTTAACATTTTTGTTTCCTTCATTTGGTTATGTTAAGAGATTAATTTTCTTCATTCATTAGCAATACCATGAGAGAAAAAAAGAACAACCCACAAATAATTTTTAAACATGAATCCAGTTCAATTTTATATGCTTTTATCCTTTGATTTTGAAGTCCCTGGATTCCTGAATTATATTTAAGTATACTCTAAACCAAGCATTCTTAAATACACTCTAACTATTAAATGCTTGGTTCACATGCTTATAATACCTTTATACTGAATGGTATACAAACATTTGAACATATAAAATCTTCTTTTTGTTTTGTCAGTTAAACTAAATTATCAATGTTAAGTGTATAAAATCCCCCTTCTTGAAAAATAAGGGTTTCCCCTGCCCCAACTGATAGAATAAAAAAGAAGTCTTCAAAAATTATATTTCACTAAAATGAAATATTTGGCAAAAAAGTTATTGAATAATGGAATTCTTTAGACATTTTGTATAATTCCAAATAAACTTTCTCTTACACAGTTTTTCCCCTAGTATTATGTGCCAGTGTATATTATTTCTATATGAGCTAATCTTAAAAAAGATGTAAAGGTGTGCTGTTAATATGTACCCACTCAAATAGGGGTACAGAAACATAAAATATATGGTCAAAAACCACAATACAAAAATGTATGATCTGGTTTCCAAATAAGACAGCAGTTTTAAAAAGTCATATGATCACTCAACAGTAACTTTAATAAAGACTTTAACTGTACTGAAAATTTTCAGGTCTGCAAAATACTCCGAGCAGAACTTGCTGCTGCATACTGTGATGGTCTTTGACCTTGCTATGATGGTAATTGAGCACCTGCCAGTGTAGTTCTACATGAAACTAATCAATGTTTCCAACCCTCATAGCAATTTTGGACACAGCTAAGTGAGAGATGAATTAATTTGCAATTAACATGAAAGGTTTTTTTGTTTGTCTCTTTGTTTGGTTTCTTTAAAGCAAAACCTCTTCCAGTTTCTACTTGTTTAGGTTAAAAGTCCAGTTACTGCACACCCCTAACACTACGCTGTTAATGGTCAACTTAAAGGTTTAAAATGTGCAATGTCTCCTCACAACAGAACTGCACTTACGCTTCCACCTTCTCCTTCTTTTTACTCTTTTTCAGGAAGGATGGGGTGCGGAATTTCTTCTTTTTCTTTGAAGGGGATTTGGAAGGTGACCCCTCAGGGGACAGAGCCTCTTCTATCTTTTCAGAGCCTTTAATGGTAATCTCTACGCTGTCCACAGTACTCAACTGACTGACCCTCCTGCTGAGATCTTCTTCCACGTCGTGTGCATCTTCCTTCCCGTTCACCACCACAACTGGCATCTCCACGGATATTAGGTTGGCATTCTGGGTGTAGAAATCCTCATGATTTTCTGAAAGAGCAAACAATTTTGCAATTATTTATGTACACTTTCATGCAAAAAAAACCCAGTATTGAGACAAAGCCTGCGAGTCTGGACTGTGATCCAAAAAATGAAATCGGAATTTTGCTTAGATGTGGTTTTTTCCCCGTTTATCCACAGTCTTAGTTGCTGTAAGCAGACAACACAGTCAAAATGTCATTAAGGGAAAATGGGCTGAAAAATTTAACCTTATCTTTGCCAGGTGCATACCCAGCTCAAACTGTACAGAGTATGTGCAAATATAGTCTACACAGCATACACAGCCTCAAGCACAGTCAGAATTACATTTTACTGCAGGAGACTGATTTATGAAAACACTGCCATTGCATACAGAAGGCACTGGAGAACTTGCATTTTAAAATGCCTACTTAGACTTCTGGAAAAGTCTTAGGCAAAAGAACTATTCTTAACATTTTCAGTAAAATCAAATTTAATATCTATTTGCTCCACCTGGTTAATATCTAAGTTTCAGCATGCCCTGAATTGTCTTCCGTTTGTGAGAATGTTGTATTAGAAAAAACGGGGGAAAAATAGTTTTCTGGACAGAGTACCACCCAAACTTTGCAAAAGAGGGCTCCTTTTGACTCAGTTGACTTCATGCAAGTGTAAAAGTGCAGCAGAAGAGTCGAGGACTTGGGTTATTGGAGCCCTTGGCATCAAACAGAAATTGCATGGAATACCTTCTAATCTTTCTGGGACATTTTGCGGGGATTGAGTTTGTGACTGAATTTGTGACACAGATGAACCGTCATCTGAGAATAATTCCTGTTCAGCATCTGCAGGACAAGATGTGAGTTAGTAGCCAAGCAAAAGTGAAAATCAAGCAAGAGTGTCAGTGTTGATGCTACAAGATTTACATGTCTGCTACAGCTTTGTGTTGCTCATGCTGACAACAGCACAAAGTTACAATACACAGTTGAAACTCTAAAGAATTATGGATTTGCTTTATCTGATAAAATTTGTATATATTAGTTCTTTATTGGAAAGCATTAAAAAGGTGGCAGGACTGCATTCCAAGTAGCATGTTCCATGGTTTTATCTTGCCACTGCTGGTACAGTAAGCAATTACACCATATCCTGAGTGTGACATATAGCAAAGTTGTTTTATTACACAGTATTAGTGAAGAAGAATTCACAGTAAGTGTTATTGTTAAAAATTGGAAACAACCCCAAATTAGTAATTCTCTATGGAATATAGTATGGGATGAAGATATGAAAAGTGAAAGTAGATGAGACTTGCACACTGAGAGAACAGAAGTAAAATTAGAGAAGCCAGGGCCAAACATCTCAGTAAACTTTTCCTCAGTTGGGCACAGACTTGAGATACTTGATCTAACTTTAGTATCAGCTCTGAGGAGAAGTTGGCTTAAGATGACCTTTGTGGATTCTTCCACCTTAAGTTATTCTATGATTCTGACATAAAAATTCATTATGATTAATTGTATTTTTGTCAAACCCATTTCTCTGCAAACCTTTAATTGCTTTATTTTCAGCACTAACTAAAATAAAAGAACGAACCACATTTAACAAAAGAATTCTACCACCTCAAGGAATGATTAGTTCTAAGCTAGTTGCCAGCAGTATATCCTAATAACTAACATGTACACATTTTCTACAGTAGATATTTTCAAGCCAATTATTAAAATGTAAACCCCAGCAATTGAAACCACACTGCTGACCTTCCAACCCCTGCTGCTTGCGCTCAATGGTTTTCTTGTACTCTTCCAGTTCCTTTTCGGTGAGGTGGCTGAACGGGTTGGGTGGTGCCGGGGGCGCGTGCTCATCATCAAACTGCATTGGCTGGGAAGGAGAGAGCCAAAAGATTTAACAGTTAAAAAAGATGAAGCAACAAGCAAAACGTTCAGGTCTTTTTTTTATTTTTGGCCCAAGTTTGATGACAAAGTTTTGGCAGGGAATACAAAATTAAAACACAGATGTACTAACTGTTGGATAGCTGGAAACTCTTAGAATTCCAATTCACCACAGTATGTTGGATAACCCTGTTAGGGATATCTATAGTGTTTGGAAGCATATTCCATTCATGAAAAGATTAATATGGGCAGCTAAGAAACTGGAAACCCTCTCCCCCAATAAGAAGCCTGTTTCTAATGAAAGCTGCCTTCCACATTGTCACATCCCACCTTTTTAACTCAGCTACTTCTTGGACTCAATTGTTATCTTTAGCATCACTTCCACAGACTAATGAAGGCTATTTTTGGCCCCATGAATTCCAAAGTTCTTCCTCTCTCACTTAAATGTGCTTAGACAAGGATCCTACTTCATTAACATTAATGGCTGCAAACCTAACATGCACATCTCAATTTGAAACTAACTTTTAAAACCTTTAAAATGAAACATGAATAAGGTGGATCACACCTCTAACACTGGCATTAAAATAATCAGTTCTAACAAAACATTCAGAACGAAAATGGCCCAATTTGACAGGCAGCCAAATTACCTGAACAGCTGTAAATTAGTTAATTATGTTGTACTCACTGAACTTGGCTTTTTATCCACAACAATCCCTGCGAGCAGCTGAGACTGGGGTCCTGCTGTCTTTAGGTCATATCGGTTTTGCTCCCTTATCTATAGAGAGAAAATAAACCAGGTTAGAAAAAGATATTTCTCTTTAACAAACCCTATGCCCATCAGCTTTGCAAAACACAGGGAGCAGTGAATGGCTGGAGAATCAAGCTGTGTGCTGCTGCACCTAAAGATTAGGAACTCTTCTACCATCTCTGAATACACAGCATATGTTGTTTGGCTCTTCCAGTACTCACAAATATTTACCCCATTCCCAGTTCTTGCACTTCATGTAAGTCAACATTTAGAAATAAGCTCCCAGGAATAGCCCCTGAACTGTCCTCTCCCCCTCATAAAGGATGCATGTTCAGCTATTGGAGGAAACTCTGTGGTCACACAGGTTGGTAAAGTTTTTCCTTCTGTGAATAGTTTATTGTTTTCCCTAAACTAACAGCCCTAGCTTCTAATTGTCAGAGCTTAAGAGATTGACAGATAAGATATAAATACCAACATAGATCATATAGAAAAAATCCTACAGCAGAGAATTAGGAATAAACTCTCTGTGAGCCAGTGACATGCATGACTTTAAAAATCATTGCCTGGGACATGTATTATTAATCTCTGGATGATTAGAGGGTGCCTTTCCAGTTCTGAGGAAGGGAGTTGCTCCTTCTAACTCTACTTCAGTCCCCAAGGACACTGATATAGTGCTTTCCAAGAAAGAAAAAAAATGTGCAATCCAATGAAAAGTGTCCTGAGTATCTGTTAATATAGTTATGCTGAGGGTGGAGTATTTGGTCAGTCTGATAATCAGTGCCTTTTATGCTGGAAGGGAAAAGCAGAGAGATATTTCTGTTTACAGAGAGATCCAACAATAATCTCTGATTTTCGTTTTTTTTACTGCCATTAGAAATTCCAACTTAACAAGCACTAGGCAAATTAAAACTGAACAGAACAAGATTAGAGTCTGAGATTGAATCTTGTTGCAGATGATGCATAGCAATTCTGTTGGTGTTGACACCTAATTATCTACTAAATAAAATGCTAAATAACAGGGACTACCATTCCCAATCTATAATTTCCAGAGTTAACACTCATCCTTCATCAGACTATTGCATTCAAAATTTAAATATATAAATATTGCATACATATCTGCAGATTTTATATATATATCACACATTTTAAATACATGTTTTTGGTGCCAAAAATCACATATAGTGTAAGAACCTTCTTAATAATATCAAAGCATTTGAAAATGTTAATTTACTTCTCTGCTGAATCGTTACTTGAACACATAATTTTGTTTGGAAATGTTACAATTTTCAGTTCATTTTACCTTATTTCTCTTTTCCAACACTTCACTTGGGTTTGTATTTAGAGGAACAAATTGGTTTGGATCTTCAATTTTGATTGGCGTTCCTCCACTAGTCTTGGAGGAGTCATCAGCTTTCATCCACTTAAAGAGGGGAAAAAAAAGATAGAAGCTAAAATACCCAGTATGATGGAAAGGAACAATTCTCTGTGTTCTTAATTTTAAAGACGAGATATTAAGAAAGAACTTTCTGACTTTATTTTCAATTCCACATGACTCCTAAAAAAAATAATCCCAATTCCTTTACAGGTTTGTGTGTTTGCCCAAGAGGATTTTAAGTTGCCTTGAACATGACTACTTTTTTGGAAATACTGACAAACATTCCTGAAAAATGAAGTGTCAGCTGTGTACTAATGATGCCGAATTTAGAAAGGATCACACTTTCTAGTAACTGGCACGTAGATCCAGAGCCCTTGTTCATGCAACCAACTTCCACCTCTGCTGACCACACACTGATTGCAGTTTTTTTCCCTTCTCAAGCAGGGTTCTGATGGTGTTTTTCCCAAACTCAAGTTTATAAACCTGCCAGCCTGCCAGCAGGAGGAGCTGATGCTTTTATAGTTGTACTGGGAGTAGCTGAAGAGCAATAACATGCTCTATAGTCCCACGAGGGCCACCTCTCTGCAGGCAGGAAACTAAGTGTGAGCATCTTGCTGAGCTGCAGGAGGGGGAAAACCTTCATCATCATTAAAAGCCTGTAGCACGAACAGACCTTTTGAAAGCTGTTTTCAGTAGGCTCACAAATAGAAAGGGGACAGCAAGAGATGAATTAGAGCTTGTGTCTCCTTCGTGAAAGAAGAACAACCCACGGCTGACTTAAAGCCTTACTATATTTGGTGGATAACTAATAGCACAAGAAGAAGTGGTAGAAAAACTGTTTTCTATTTCAGGAATAAAAAGAGATGGTTAGAACTGCGAAATCATTGTTAAATTTTATCATAAAGTGCTACTCTTACAGTCAAGCCCTGTCTCCTCAAAGGGAGGAGACCCTTAGTACCAATGTCATTAAGGCTCTGAAAAGCCTGTTTTAATTTGCTCAATAAACTTATTTGCTAATCCTATTCAAGATTTCCTCATATAAACTGTGCATAACTTACTTTCAAGTAGGGCAAAACCAAGGTGACTGTCCAACATATCAACCTACCGTGATCTTAGTCCTGGGACTGGTTTCCCCGTTCCAGGACTCCTCAGGCACATTAACTTTCAAGTATGTGTTTGGAGAGTTCAGCCATCTTGTCTTCTCTCTCTGTTGCCTCTGTGCAAGGAATTTCAGGGGGGAAAGTGGGACTGTATCATCTTCAAAGGAAAAGGCAGTCACAGTGGCTGGGATCTCAACATCACTCTTATGTCTGGGCTTTTCCCTGACTAATGGTTGCCTATAGGCATAGCCAGTTCTGTATCCCTGTGGAGGAGGAAAGGAAGAAAATAATGTTTAAAAAATTAAAATTATGATTTTTTACTATTAAGTTGCTATATGTTGACAAAAATTGAAGCTCAAAGCATTATAAATTCTTTTTAAGACAGAATACTGCTGTCAGAAACAGTATGACTAAAGAATTATTTGCTTTACAAAAGTTAATCGTACACTCAAAACCTTACAGGACTACATAGATACCACCAGCAATGTGCTCTCACCAGGTTGTCCAGCATCCTCATGAGTGCTTCAAATTCTTGCTCCCCAACTTTCCATTTTTGTTGTGAAGCCATATTAACTCCACCTCCTCCCATTGCTGCCACGGCGTGTGTGGAAGGCTTGAACTTCTGCAGATCCAGCAGTAGGAGATTGTCTATCCCACCTGCTCCAGCTAGTGCATGTACCTAGAGACATCAAGGAGTGTATTTCATTTGTGAAAAAGCTTTTGTATGCTCTGCTTTTCTGAATTTGCAGCAGGAGGTTGCTTAAATACATGGTGTGGTTACTTCTCAAGCTAGTTTTCTACTGTCCAAAAAATGCATTAAAATACATAGCAAGTGACTGCTACAGAAAGCATTATGTAATCTGCAATTAATTGCACTTCAAAAGGAGTAGATTGAAACACTTGCTTTCAGAGTACCTTAAAAACATCCTTCTGCATCACAAGATTAAAAACCTTTCATTTTTCTCGTTCTTTCAAAATGAAAGAGTGTCTGAACTCAAAGTGAATGGTAGGGCAAGGAAAGAAAGGAATGGGAGCCTGCCATTTGCACATCCAAATGCCTCTTTGGGAGGACAGGATCACTGGGGAACAAGAACAAAGTGTTGAAGTTTCTGGGAACGGGCTTAAAACTTATGAAAGGTGAGAACATTTTCAGTGGTCTCTCTTCACATGTTATAGGTAACATCTGGATACCTAACCAGGTGGCTAAAGTTAGACGGAATGGAAATACTGAATTTGTGATTCAAGTTATTTTTAAATATGCCACCCACTACCATTGCTCTAAAGACCTTCTTTTAATTTGGTTTCACAAATCTGAGATCACAGAGAGAAGCTTTTCTTGTCACAACATTCAGCTTCAGTAAAGGAGCTGGCTCTCAAGAGATCTTAAGTCACACTTTCCCATGCAGTGAGTACCAGCACATCTATCATCTGACAGATTCTCTGCATGAGGCTCACTCTGCACAGCATGGAACAAAACCTCCTGTACCCTTTGGAGTGCAACACCACTGAGACTGTGTCAGTGTTCCTAGAGTGAGTATTTGTGCCATTCCCTCAGTGATTCCCTGATCACTCCAGATTCTCTTTGACCAGGTATACAGGATTACTGGATTCCACAACTCCAAAACTGTGTGATCTAAGAGGTCTTCCCATCTGGGATACAATCTGTAACTCTGCAGCACAAGTGTTTGAAATGAAACACAGATAAATTCTCTCTCACCTGCGTTTCACAGGCCAGTTGCACATTGAAAATATAGTGGAATGCTTCTTCCAGCGTCTCTCCTAGTGTTACCACACCATGGTTTCTCAAAACTAATACCTAGTAAATGAAGACACTAATGTTAAATGGTAGAAACTGGAGCAGGACATGAAAATTGTTTATGAAGACCATAAGTGAGGTTGAATACCTTGCAACTGGGTCCAAGAACTTTTTGAAGCTGAATTCTCTCTTCCTGTTCATCAAGAGATCCCTGGTAGTTGTAATAAGCAACATCTCCCAGAATCAGAGCCTCTTGTGATATGGGAAGGATGCCACACTTCATAGAAGAAACCTGTTTCATTAAAATGAAATGCTGGTAACTAGGGAAAAATGGAAGTCTTAAAACTCACATCTCAACCACCCAAGCCCTAGCAGGGTGTACTTTGTTAGAAGAGAGACAAACTCCATAGGGAGAGCTTAGAAACAACCCCTCCACCAGTCTAATTTGCAATAGGGTGACAGAGGTGCTGCTACCCAGTCTAGGGACATATTTATTGGAGGAAACTTTTGTGAATTTTATTCATGTTTAATCCTCAGCTTACTTAATGGTTTATCCTTCTTGCTCACATTTATTACTTCAAAAAGCTAGTATAAAAGAAATTATTCATTCTTTTCTATTTTGTCTGTAGCCAAGGAATGTATACATATACATATATATATATATATATATATATATATGAATTTCTAGATAAAATAATAAGAATTTAGTTATTTCAAACCTATTCTTTCAGGCTTCCTTACCTTTTTATCATTATTATCCAAACCATTTAAAGTTTGTGTTAACTATAACATTTAAATATTGAGGTAAATCCAAACTAAGTGTAACAACTAATCAACCACTAAAAAATGGAGCTGCATAATGCAAATGAAGATTATTTATACAGCATATTATATTATCTAGGATGCTATAAATGAAGCCTGCATAAACTATTTGCTTTACCTTTTTAATATTTGCTTTACAACCTCCTCAGCCTTGGTAAAATAATCTCTGAGCATCAGTTTATTCTGATGCCATTCCACTGTGGTGGCCCAGCCCTCTCTCACACTTTCATTTAGCAGTTCAGAGTTGATAATAAACCAAAAATTAAACTGCTGTGAGGAGAAATACGCCCTAAGTTCATAAGGTAAAGCTGTTTTCTTTCAGTCTGTGCCAGAGGAAGACTTACAGCAGCGGTGGCAGGGGTGTGGATGTGGATGACACATCTGACGTCGGGGCGGGTGGAGTAGATGGCCACGTGTGGACTGAAGCCCACACTGTCAATACTGAGAGCTGTGCTTCCCTGGTCCACTACATCTCCTAGGATGTTCACCTTAACCTGAAAAAGGCAAACAGAGAAATGGCATTCAGAAAGGTTGTGACGACTTCAGTTATCTAGAAAATAGCCTTCCTTTCGTATTTAGCACCAAATTTCCACACACACATTCAAGGCCCAGAGCACAAAAAAAGTAGGAGAGCAGCCATGAATGTGTCAATAAACCATCCTGCTTGTACTTGCCAGTCCTTGACAGCTGTTGGAAGTTCAGTCATGGAAGAAGTAAGGATAAGACCCTGATACAACATATATTCTACTTCAGTCAGGCTGACCTTTCCTTATTTCTGACTTTCAAAAATGCATTCCATTAACATTTCCTACACTTTCAATATGAAGATAACTCAGAGCCTGAGAAATTTCCAGTAAGAATATTCAATGCACAAGGAATTTTCAGATTCATTGGAACACTAAAAAAGTAATTCTTGGATCAACAAAAAACTACAGCAGGGTCATGTGTCATGGTACTTTGGTTCTGTGTTTGCTGTGTAATAGTATTAATCTCATTTTGGTACCCCTTTCACCTTGAGACAGTTTCTTTACAGATGTGCACTGACATGAAGAGCGTATGGCAGATTCCATACCAGGAGATGTGTGATTTAGCAGCTACCACAGCCTAAATACCAGCCTGTAACTTCACCCAGCTCATTTGCTGGGCCTGGGGAAGATTATTTGACTTTATCTCCTCACTTCTAAAGGTAAGAGGTGATTCTGATAACACTACTCCTACAGAGTAATTTCACATATGTTGCCACACTCTCAGGTTATAAGAGGCTACACTGAGGTTACTGGTGAGCTTCATCAGACAGGAACACAGAACTTTGCTGCTCCACATGGAAGCTGGAGACAAAGAAACAGAATGTAAAACTAAACCCAACAAGAAATACTGGCAACAAAGGCTGCTACCATCTAAGCAGTTAATCAGCTTTTCATCTGGTGGGTAAATATTAAAAAACCCCAAACAACAGCATAATTACAGAAGTCCATTTAAGCAGCCACAGAAGTATTTTAGAAAACAGGATGAGCCTTATTGGTTATTACAGCAGGTGAATCACATACCAAATTAGAAGCTGAAGCTTCAGAAAAGGACAGCCCTCTTGGAATAATTAGAATGTGGTCATGTTCTTTGCTTACTCTTACCTGCAAAGGAGACAGGAAATGGATTACTGATCTAATTTACATTAATCAGGGGGAAATATAATTTGAATGAATAGGTGAGATTCTAAGTAAGTTTTTTTTTTTTCTAAAATACTTACTGTGATATAGGTATTTGGCAAATGTGCCCACCCAAACAAGTCAGCCAATCTGTATAAACTGGCTAACTTGCAACGAGTGAGTTTTTCTCCCTTAACAAATGAGGAGGTATCTACCCCAGGTAGGTCATTGATGGGAGTAATCATTCCATGGCCTGAAAAAAAGACAAAAATAATGGCCAGTTGGACAATGAAATATATTTCCAGCTATGCCACGATCTTCCAGATGCAATGTATTTAAATGGTTAGCAAAGCAGTACCAGCATTTATGAGACTGAATAAAGGTTTTCCTGAGCTGACTCCTGAATCAATATCCTACAAAGGACTGGAACTGTGCTCTAAGACATTTGTCACTAATGAAGTATTTTTACATGTTACTTTGAGGTTTTTTGTTACAGGAGAAGACATCCCTTGTAGATGGGATGACACCAGCTTCTGACACCAGCAAAACTAATTTAAAAAGATATCTCAGTCTAAGCACTTCAATTCAGCCCTAATGAAGAAACTAGGATTAGTGCAAGAGCTCTCAAACCCTTAGACAGAGGTGACCCTTATCACCTCTTAACAGAGAAATCAACTTCTGTCTTTGACTTGTGACTACACGAACACACCCCACCTCTCATGAATGCATGACAGCCTTTTGACAGCCCACAACCTTTGTTTAGAGGGAAAGTTAAGACCAAAAGAGGTAAAAGTCATTTTGGTTTTCAACAAAAGGAGTGTGTACTTTGAGATCTGTCCCCACTGACCCTGGCAAACACAGCAGAGACAACAGTGGGACACAGAGTCTCAGTAACCAACCAGAGACGGGCACACGAGGTTATTTGGGCTCTCTGTTCTCTTCCACTCGTTTTGTTAAATAAACCCTGAAGTACCATTTTGGGACCAAATCTCCAAAGATGATGAATGCTGACAGCTGCCACTGTACTTCAGGCTTGTAATCTCCCATATGATGTCCACCCACAGAACTTAAACTGACTTGAATGTCTCAGTGCTTCATGACTTGGAAAGAACTTGGGTGTTAACTGAGAGATCCCAGCGACATCTTTACAAGTAGAGTGCAGACTAGAAGCTGTTCTTAACTGTGGGAGCTGTTTATCTGATAATTCAGTTTGCCAGGGGATTCTCCCCACCTCAGAGTTCTTGGGTTTTTTTAGTAACAATCTATATGTAAGAGGAGAAAAATAAAGAAACTAAATGGTAATGTATTTCTATTTCACACCTCAGTTCATATTCATGTTAAACTCCTAACAGCAAAAGAACACAACATTTTGTCCCCTACGTCAGTTCAACTTTTATTAACAAATGACAGAAAAACTAAGTTTGAGGATTCCAACCATTTTGGATATCATTATACAAGTCAAAGAATTTGAGAGAATGAAGCCTAAAAAGGCAAGTTAAGGCCACCATCTGCACTACTTCACAGCTGAAGCAAGCTCTGACAGAATTTTTATCCAAGGAAAGAGGAGATCCCAGCATTCCTAAGCCCTGGTAACAATTAAAAAAAAAAATAAAGAGCAGTTTATGTATAATTCACTTACTGAGTGAAGTTGAGGAAAAACCTGTAAAAGTGCTCGCTGTAATGTACTCAGCAATCTGCTGTAATGCAAGCAGTCCAGTGGGGTTATTGCCCTTCTTCATCTGTTCTTGAATAAGGCATTCCAGATCTTCTCTAAAAGCCTGTAGAAACATTTGAGAAACATCAAGGAAACCTGGCCTTGATAATCTTATTTCTATTATAGGTGGGGCTGGTAGTTTTACCTCTTATTAATGTTATATGAAACTTCCCCATAGACTTTGTTTTTAGCTGTTTTAACTTTGTCAGACTTAATCTGACCTAAACTTTGTATGCTAGGTACTGGCAATTTGGGGGGCAGAAAGGAGGAGTTTGGTCACAGAGGATTTACAATTTCACAGTACAAAACAAGATAAAATGTATTTTTTAAAAATTATTAAACCCATTTTTATCAGCAATTAAAGTGTTGTCCATATTTTGGAAGAGATACTTGAAATTTGATCAGGATGTGTTGCTTTCTGTGCTGGATATTTTTTTAATAATGTAATCCCTCTGAAAACCCATTCAAATTTGATAAAGTTATAAACAACTGGAAAACTGGACCTCATCCATGCTCAAGTAATATCACAGACATGCAAAAACTAGAAGAAATGCTATCTCCTCTCTATTTCTTTCCTTCCCCAAAGGGAAAAACCCTTCCTTCTTTTTCTGAATAAAGTAACTGCAGGGCCAAGAGATAAACTCTTGCAGAACATATAATGAAAAAGTTTTCATGGTATCAAATTTAATATACTGTACACTGTGGACAAAGCCTGCTCCTCTGAGATGATAAACAGATTATTCCCTGTCTACAACAAACCCTGTCCTAGGACCACTGCAGTACTGACATTCCTAGACTAAATAAATTCTGTTCCTTCAAACTTATAGGTTACATTTTCTAGCCCTCTCATTACTTCTTGGCAGCATCTTGCAGCTTTTCCCCAGACTTGCAGTACCCAAAGCTGCACACAACACGAGCTGAGGTGGATTGTGAACACTCC
Source organism: Onychostruthus taczanowskii (assembly GCF_017590055.1). Taxonomy (NCBI): domain Eukaryota; kingdom Metazoa; phylum Chordata; class Aves; order Passeriformes; family Passeridae; genus Onychostruthus; species Onychostruthus taczanowskii. The sequence continues at coordinate 9,600,210 of NW_024502568.1, read as the reverse complement.
TCCTGGTTCCTTCCAAGAAGACATTTGGTGTCTTTACCACGCAGCTGGCTCCTATTATAACTCCAGACTATTCCCTGTAAGTAATTGCTCCTTTCAGTTTGCCTTCCTTGGCAGAGCACTTGCTCTCAATTAAAGAAATAAAACAGTTCTGGATGACAAATGTAATTTCTTCACTGAATTTTAATTCAGTCCTTCAAAACACCCACTCTGTTGGGCAAAATCCACCAATCCCTTGGATCTGTTCACCAACAGGTTGTTAGGAAGAGAGAGTGCTACTGAACCCCACAAAGAAATCCTCAAGACTCTACATGATAGAGCCTCCTCAGCTGGACAGTTGAGTCTCCATGACTACTAATCAGCAACTTTTCAGATATCAGTGCTCTCCTTAGAATAATTTTGCCAGGATCATGTTTGTACCTGAGACTTGCCAGATTTCCATAAGTCCTCTAAAAAATTCCCCTGACTGACTCTGATGGATCTGCTGCACAGATCTCTCAGTGTAGACCAGAATATTCAGGTGGCATCTCCCAACAGCAGAAGAACCTCTCACCAGCCTGAACATGCACAAGCAAAGTCCGATTTTTCTCTTTTGTGGCTGCTGTTGGTAAGGCCTATGCAGCAGGAGAAAGGAGCAGATGAGGAAAAGGAAAGGAAAAGCACAGAACTGAGAGAGGAAAACACCTAACTGGGGGAGAAGAAGTGGAGGACAGGGAGCAATGCCCATAAACTGAAATGTGCGAAGTTCCAGCTCAACATGAGGAAGAGTTTTAGATCAAGAGTAGCAGAGAACTGGACCAGGCTGCCCAGTTCTCTGCAGTATATTAAATTATTGCTCCTTCAACCCAAAAAGGACTATAAAAAAGATCTGCAAAAACATTAATAGTAAACTCTTATTAGTCATATTCAGGCTTCTGGAGGTTTTTTAAACCTGTACAAGTAATGTTACTTTCATAGCAGAAAAAAAAAGGTAATGTAATATATTTTTGGAAATTTTTGAAAGAAAGATTTTTTAGTTTATTGCATATTGTATTTTTAATTCTTCTGCTTTTTGGTCATGTTAGTTTCCTTCTTCTGACCTGAATTTTGCACCTTAATGCTAACAGTAGTATGTTACACATTTGCTGAGACTACTAGAAATGAGGATTTAGTGTTGTATCAACAGCTTTGTTAAACCAAACCAGCAGCTTCCCTTAAAAACAGTTTTAGAAATAAGAGAAGATAGGTAAGAGCCAGGAAAGTAGCAAATGTGGAGGTTTGGAATGAGCAGTAAAGCAGGTGAGAATATGGATGAAGTGCACAAAATCAGGTATACAATTTATCCACATGCCAGTGCATAATGATGTTTTCTAGCAGCCTGCAGCCTGCCACATGGCTATCTATGAATATTTCACTACATTTCATCCACTGCTACAGACCTGTGAAACTTGGAACTGCATATCCTTAGGTAACCACCCCACATGTGCTAACACAACCTTCTTCCATTTCTGGTAATCCCAGTGGGCTCCTATGAAGGGCACCACCTTCTTGTGGTCAACAATTTACCTTTAATAAGAGTCATTAAATGAATGATATTTATTGGATATTTATTTCACTGTACAAGACTGATTTCTGTAAAACCACAAGCTTGTAGGGCTCTGTTTCTGGGATCTGACCAGAGCAGCAGGAGCCTGCTTCTGAAAACCTAACTAGGGCCTGGAGACCAAGTGGTTTGGTTTTGCTTTAATTCATGAGATTGTAATATATGTATATATGTGTGGCATTACACTGCCCACAAGCGATCAAGCAAAAGTCAGTCATACAAGTAAGTCATTCTGGAGAGAGATGCTTTCAAAGAGATGACAAACATGCTGCTCCAGCACAAAGCAGATATTTTTCAAGCAGAAAGGTAATTTCAGATGTAGTATTTGACAAGAAATGCTGACAAAGCAACAACTGTACTGTCAGATGAATGAAAAATTATTATTTTTACAGTTATTCAGCTGTATGCTCAGTATTGCTCAATCAAGAGAAAGTTTCAGGGATTTAGTAGGCTCTTTGGGTACATGTACATTGTTTTGTTTGTTTGAAACCATGACAACTTTCGACATGAGACACTAAGAGCAGTGACTTTCCACAGTGGGGTACAAATCCCAAAGTGAGCAGCACAGCACTTCTTGGCTGCCCATGATCCTGCCAACACAGCTGGACTCGGACACCTGCCTGTGCCTGCACACAACAAGGATGTAGCCTGGATAACCCACCCCTCCACAGCTGGGAATCATTTCCTGTTTGCACAAGCATCCTTCTGTCTTCAGGGACCTCACCTGCCCAACCTTCCCTACTGGGAAGGAGGCACAGTGACATTTCAGACAAAGTGCACAGCCAGGAGGATGGTGAGTAGGGCTTTTATTTTAGACACTCAAGTGAGTAGGCTGACCTTGGCAGAATGCAGGCTGCTGCTCTGCTTCCACCTCACCCACCTTCTGAGTGCCACTCCACCAGCTTGCTCTGAGACATGAATTTCCTCACCACTCACCAGTAAAAATGAACAGGGCAGCTCAGCCTGTTCCTAAAACTGTTTCCAGGATTTCACTCTTTCTAAAACTGTAGTCAACTTTTTTATACCAACTTAGACAGCCTTACATGTTCTGCACAGCCTGCAGAACAGACACAGCTTTTCTTGATGGAGTCATTAGTAGGGTGATTAACTCAAGATCTTTCTAATATCATAAAATTACTTCTCCAGAACTATTTGCAATCATCTTCCAAATACACATCATAGATGCAGGCAGTTTAGATGGAAAAATCTTTCAACTTAGATCTGCAAAAGTTCTCTGAAAGTCAAGAGTGAAGTTAACAAGCTCAGTTCTGACTAATTTACTTCCCTTTTCCTTCAGAAGTACACTCTAACTGTGAGCTGACAGTGTAAATTTGGGCTTTTAAGAATCAAAGCAACATTTGCATGTACCAGTTGACCACTGGTATTTTTCAGTCAATATATGCAGGAAGAACTAGAATAATCAACTTGCTAGAATAACCTATTTTACATGGATACACATATACATAGTGCAGAATAACAATGTTGCTAAAAAGGTTGGTATTAGTCTCTTCATCTTGCTAGGCAGCTCTCTAAGGATGTTAAGAAATACAAAGGCTTATAAGTATTTTGACTATCTATGCTGTTTCTTTTTTGTTGACCACTGATTTCTACATGTATCCAATCAAAAGAAGTAGAAATAAAATAATAATCAAATAATAATGGTATACAAGTCATCTACAAATACTCCACACCACTGCAAACCTTTAATAGGGGAAAGCACGTGCTCACATTAGGACTCATAACAGTAATGACTAAACAGTTTCACATCATTCTACAGAAAAATAGCTAAAAAAGCACTGCTGTTAGACTAAAACCTGCCAAATGATACAAAAACCCATTCAACCATTTTCACTTTTGCCCATTTTGATCAGAGTTTCTAATATCTTAAATCCATTTTTAAAAAGGGCACAATTCAACTTATCTAAACATACCCACACAGAGTCTCTAAGCCAAATCTCCACCACTGAAGAAAAGTTTCAAAACTTAACTGGTATTTTGTCCTCGAGAGTGAAGAGACGTTAATTTTGGTTCCTGTGCTGTAAACACGGCTGCCCGTGAGAGGAAGACCTTCACTGAAACAGCCAGCACGGCTCCTGAGAGGCTCTTTCAAGACTGAAGTTTAGATACAAACAGCCAGTGCCCTCAGTGGAAAAGGGTGGAGCTGGCCACAAAAAAACCGCCAGGGAGCGAAGGCTGGCCGGGAGAAGATAAGAGTCACAAAAAGTGTTTGTCAATGCCATGAAAGAGAACAAGGGGGATGGGGCTTCTGTGTTGAGACAAAAAGAAGTAGGCTTGGTAATAAGTATGGGGAATTAGCTGAAGTTATAATAATCTCTTCACTTGCACTGAAGGGTGAGGGGACCTGGGCTGGATTTAGTGCCTGGGCTGACAGCAAGGCGCTCCCCACACAGAGCTCAGCCTGTGCCAGTTTTTCCGGCTCCTCTAACCTGGTGCACACTGGCTTTCCTCCACAACTGCTGCAGTGTTCACTCCTGTGATAAGCAGCCTAGAGATACCCCATGATTACAGCCAAACCTGAAGCACTGAACTCCTTTGCCAAGCCCATCCCCAGCAACCCAGAGCCAGCCACTCACACAACTGCTGCTCTGCATGGGGGTCTGGGTCCCTCCCTCGTGTTCCTCTTGTGGAGTGAAGCCATAGCATACATCCTGCTAAATGGAACGTAAATGAAATGTAATGAATGTAAATGGAATGTACAATGCTAGACAAAATCAAATTTCAGCTTGTCAGGGGTCTCACGCATTTCTGAGCATAATTAACTGGGTTTTTCAGTAAGTGAAGGACTTGGAAGCGTGGGAGCACATATGGAGAGGATGCACTAGGAGGGATGGCAGAGCTCTTGCAGGGTGTTCTGGATGCACATGCTCCTTCAGCCAAGGAGAAAAGTCACCAGTCATGGCTTTCCAAGGTTTTCCAGGCATCATTCAACATGTATCTGGTGGCATTTATATCTAATGAGAAAAAACACAGCTCAAACTAAGTGGAAAGGAGCAATATGGAAATAGAGTGGAGTGAAGGTAACCCAGTTTTATAGTGAGAAAGAAGTGAAATTCTCACTATGTGCACTTGTGGTGGAGGACTTTGGTGTGAATTTACAGTGCTCATCACGGCAACAGAAATGAATGATAGCTGGGCTGGGGGATTTCTTGGGTCCTCACAGAGATCTAGTGGATGGCCTTGATTTGAGACAATGTTACCCTGACACAAACTCCCTCTCACTTAAAATGTCATCACAGTGCACAGGGGATCTTTAAGGGACATTTTGTAGTATGTCTTCAGTGATGTGACAAGTTGAGGCCCTTGCCTCTGGATGAACAAAATGCTGCACAGGTTGTATGACGAAAGCATGCAACTAAATAAGCTATTGCAGTGGGAGGAGAGTCATGACTTCCCAGCAGGACATTGGGAAGATGTCAGAGAAGACAAAAGCCAGAGCAGGGAGCTGCAGGGTGAGAGGACTGCCCAGTGAGGAGGTCCTCAGGTGATGCAAAAGGTTGTGAGTCCTTTGTGGCCAAAGGGTGAGGCCTCTGAAGGATGTGAAAGACTTTTGAACTTCTGAGAAAAGAGCAGTAAAAGCCAAAACATATGAGGAACTGAAAGGACTTTGATATTTTTAAGAAAATAAACTGCCCCAAAAGGGAGTGGTATTGCAAAAATATTGGATGTTCACTCAATACAAAATAAAGTAAACTAAACAACTGCAAAAGCTGGAGAAAAAATAAATTAAATCATCCTTCATCTCTGTCCTGATGGTTTGAAAATAACATATCCAGGAAAAAAATTCAAGTGTGGGTGGGATTGCTTGTTTTTGAGGAGAAAAATCTGCCTGCATGCTGCATGCTAAGGCAGACCTCTGAATAGAAGAGTTGCTAAGCTGTATAGTTATCTCCCCACTTTTTTTTTGGGCAAGACTGACTAATGTGGGAGGCAGGGGGGTGTGTGCATGTGCAAGGCAGGAAGGGAGGCACAGTAGAGAAGTACATTTTTAACCTACCAAAATTTTGCAGACTGGATAGTTTGACCTGAGCCTTCCTGCAATGGCAGTACCAAGCCAGAGTGGCCCTGAATTTCCTGCAGAGTCACAGTGGGTTGGTAGACACTCTCTAGATCCAGCACAAAATTAAAGTAAAGCCTGATGGAATCCTGTCAACACAGAGCTCAACTGAAGAAAAAAAAAAACCCAAGCTCCAAATAGCTGTGTTTTATATGTAAAAATAGCCAGCGCACTTCCAATGGGTCTCAAGAAGCCACACAAAACTTCACTGGTAAATTAAAAACTTAAACTGCACATTTAAATTCCAATAACCGTGCATTTTTATGTTTACATGAAACAGCTGTTCAGCTCATTGCTTCAGACACAACTTCTTCTTACATCAGTAACAAGAATGAACATATATATAAGGAATAAATAAATATATACACACACATTATCCTGCTAGCTGAAGCCTGTAGTTAGCTTTTCTGCTGGGTGGATAATAGTTTCACATGGTCTCACTGCACTGGAAGCAGTGTGACATTGCTGCCTGCCTGCAGAAACATCCAACACCTTCCCTGCTTCACCACGCCTCTGGGGATCTTCTCCCCATCTGTATCTGTATGTTCACTCAGCTCCTCAGTGCTAAACTGGCTGTTCAGTTTTCATAAACACCATAACTGCACAACCACTGCCCTTTTTTTAAAAAGTGTTTTAAGAGTTTTTGGTTGCTATGGTGACAGCACCAGAGAAATGCTAGAAGGAAATAAAGGCCAGAAGTACACCATAAGTGAAATAAGGAGTTTGATGGTACAGCAAATATATTTTTGGTCTGTGAAAAACACAGTAACTCTGTGTAACAAGCAACATATGATTGTTTAGCATACAGACAAAACGGTCTTTAATTGCAGAGTTAAGTTGGAAAATATAAAAAACCCCAAAACCACCAACTCATCTTTTCTGATTCTGGATATATTACAGGGTAAGTATCTTGGGCCCAATAAGCAATAAAACTAGTGCACTGCATGAATGTACTACCTTTCTTTAAAAATAACAACATGCTACCTAAATCTTCTGAAACTGAAGATGTTACTAAAATAAACCTAAATGGCTTTGTGCTAAGATGGGCCAGCAGTACTTCTGGAAGCTATCAGGCTGCTCAGCCCCAGCTGATTTTAATTTCTTTCCACCTTTCTAACAGACACAGAAGAGCAAACATGTTCAGTTTATCAGATTCTCCAGCCTATCAGATACTCAGGGGCTACATGCAGCATTAGGCAAACACATCTGAGAACTCACTGATAATGTCAGGACATTCTCCATGGGCAAGGGTCAGAAAACAACTATGATTTGTTTAAGGTTTAATATGAACAGACTCCAAGGCATTAGCAAACATCAGAAGTAATGGAAATAGCTTTTCAGTAGCTTTTAAATTATTTAATTTAGGAAAGGGAAATTGCACATCAGAGAGGAGTAGTCAGATTGCACACTAGTATGGGCACCAAACAGTACATCAGAGAGATGCAGCAGCTTGATGTCTGAAGATGTCTGGTCAGGCCTGTAGCCCTTACAACAACATGCACTGAGTAAAATATACTGTGGTTCCTGAAATATATTCTCTAATTTATTTTCTTGCTAAAGGATTTAGATTTTCCTACTTGAAAGAAAGAAAAAAAGCTTGTTAATAAAACCAGATTAAATTAGTACCTAAGCTTCCTACTATGTGACAGTGATTAACCCTTTAGTTTTGCACCTCTGCTCACCGAAAGTGCATGTTCAAAGCTCACCTCATCACCACCACAACATGCTTTTGTACTTTTAAGACAGTTACTATCCTTGCTAGGTACACTTCACATTTACTAATACTTGCTAGAAGAGGAGTCACTGACTATTTCTTTGATCTGAATGCATTTATATACATAAGACTGGGTGAAGATTTACCAGCAAAGCAAGCTGTTCCTTAAACTGTGTCTCATAATTTCTCTTCTTCTAAACACCTTACAACCATATTCTCTCTGTCAAGAGGAACAATCCAGAAAAGCAACAAAGTTCCATGAAAATATCTAACACAATGTAATTCTGCAGCCATAGAACAAAAACACTATGGACAATGCTCATCAATTCAATCCTGAACCCGTGTTACACAGACTGGTAACAGGAACAATACTTTCTCGCCATTGTGTGATGAATTTTAAATTCAAGAGAACAAGGTAAATGTTTTCAGTCCTGAGTCCCAGGAACAGTATGGCACACAGCAGCTGGAGCCTGGAGCCTGGAACACTGCACCTTCCACCCCAAAAATTCTGAAATTCACTTGATGGACATTTGCTCACGGATACTGTATAAAAATGCTTTCATTTCCTTGCGTGAGAAATCACTGCAGAGTTCCTCCAAATTTTCTGTATCAGGAAAAGGGAGGATAAAAGGAGATACTTGAGGGGAAGTGGGAGCTCAGACAACTCCTCTTCGTGCCTGATCCCACACTCAGCTCCCACGTTCCCATTTCTCTCTAAGCCAAGCAGGCAGCAGGACCCTGGCTTATTTGGACAACTGTTCCCTTACACAACAAAAACTTGCAACTTATTGGCAGCTCTGAACAGTCACTTTCCAAAAAGTGCTGGGCTCAGCTTCTCTTGCAGCAGGAAACTGACAGCAGCCCAGCAGCTCTCTGTCCCACAATCTTCTGTTAAAACAGCAGCCTAAAAACTCAGGGGTTCATACCCCTCTTCACACCCCTTCCGAAAATCTGCATGCTGACGCTGCATCTACTAAGAAAAACACCACAGAGGCTGAAGCAAAGGGATTTTAATTACATCTGGCAGACTTGGCAAAAGATGCCCCAAAATGTTAATGAAATAGTTACACTCATCAGATTCAATGCTGGTCATCAAAAGGACCCAAAACCCATCACATACAAAATCAAATGATCTCTCCAACTTATTTTTACCTGGTAGGCTAAAGATTTTGTCTTTCTGTGAGTCCTGGCTACTCATAATGTGAATATTTTAACAGGAATGAGTAAACTCTGATCATATTTTACAATTGAGTATTTAACATAAAATTATCATGATTAAACATTATGCAGTACCTCCTTAGAGTATTTTCCTTATAAAAGAGCCTGGCTGCAAACCCAAGCTTGCACAAATTGACTTGAAAAATAATAAATTCCTTAGTCAACAGGTTCATGTTATACTCAAAGCAACACAGATCCAAGAGACACTCCAGGACAACACTTTAGCAAACAATCCTGTTATTCATGGATGACTATAATAGGGTGATTACTAACAGCTGTTTGCAATCTCTTTACATATGGAAAAGCTTTTAAAAAATTACAGAAGCACCCCAATTTACAGAAGAACTGAAGACAGAAGGATCTGTAAAGCTGCTTAGCCCCTTCTCAGTCCCATTATCCTCAAAACTTGCATTACACATGGATACCCCTAAAGGATCATTGCACAGGCCTTACTCACTCCCTATGCCTTCAAAATACTCAAGGCAACAGCATTACTTTCCAATGTACTCATCAGGTTAAACTCAAAGAATACAGGTATTAAAATATAAATTAAAACTACCATGAACAGGGTTCAATAGATTGAATAGTTTTATATGCAGTCTACACAAATACTGAACTTACACAACCAGTAGATGAGCACTAATATGGCCAAGTAGGGGTATGATCACCCTCAAGGACATAAAAAGAACATAGTCTAGCTTTTAAATAAACTTAACCCAATTATGAATGTTAATTAAAGCATTCCTGATGTAAATGATAGGTTAATATTCAAACCCAGAAAGCAGAACACTACGTAATGCCCTAATTTGTTCCTATTTGACCAGTGACTCCTCCACTCTCTTCCCCGTCCCTAAGTTTTAATTAGGAACCCTGCAGCCAGCCACATCTTTCTGTAACAATGCAATGAACCATAAGAATATAAAAGTATCAGGAGAAAAGAACAGCACTATAAAGGCTGCTTGTCCACAAACAAAACACCAGACCAACAAAATGCTGGATAATCTGTTTAGTGACTTTTTGTAGAAGACGGTGCAGAGATATTCCAACTAGCTGTGACACAGATTTCTTTTTTCATAACAGCCTTTCCACTTTACCCCCCATTAGGGGCACTCACAGGGCTCTGCAGTATCTGGGTGACCCTCTTCCTCTGCTCCATCATATTGAAGTCCTGTCTGAGGTCAGGGGACATGTTTCTCTCCCGGATGTACTCCGGGTCATTCTCGTTGATGCGATCGAAGTACCGCTCTTTGTGAGGCATCGTGGCGGGGGGAGGAGTAGTGATCACCACCTGGCTGGCATCAGCACTCATGCTTCAACACTGTGCAGGGAAGGCTTCCCCTGAAATGAAAGGAAAGCAGGGAAAATGTCAGCTAAAGGAGGGTAGTGCATGGAACTTCCAAGTCTGGACGCAACTAACGTCCCTTTGCATCTCTGCAGATTATCTAAAATGAAAAGAGAAAAAGTGAGTAGCTATCACAATTAGAAAATTTAGGAAAAAAAATTAGAAAAAATAGTTAAAAACCATTAGTAAATTCTCTGATAATGCATAAACTTTATTTGAGGTAAAATAAAAACCAAAAAGCCTACAATTAGGAGTGACATTTGAAATGACCATTGTACATTTTATGACAAACTTTCCTCTGTAATTTTACACTACACTTATCACTTCCCAAGGTTTTTTATAGCTCTCCTTCCTGAGCTGTTCAAGCAAACACCCAGAAGAGAAGGCCTGTTTAATATCTGCTCAGAGCTCATCTCCCAGCTTGAATGAAGAAATTCCTCAGTTACAGCATTTTCAAAGCATCTCATAACCACAGCTTAAAGACAAGGCTTCAGGACACTCAAGGACCACCAGGGAATTTCCACTGAGCTCCAGCTGATGCCTGCTCTTTCACAAAACACTGGGAGACATAGAGGGAACTGCAGAGGTTGTATGTTGGCTGAGGCCAACATCCATGGCAAACAGCTGAGCTTTAGATTTTCTCCTTTTGTTTGCAATTGTATGCAAAGATTCTCACTGAAGCTCATTACATTAGGAAAAGAAAAAAAAATCCAACGAAAATACTTTCATGTCTTGGTAGAAAGCTTAAAATTCTCATTAAAAAACCTGATAAGCATTTGTAAACACAAATAAAACTGGATCAAAAGGAAAGAAGCAGACACCTGAATTTTCATACGAAGAATCAGGCTCAAAAGCACACTCAAGAACACCATTCCTCAAAAGCTACTGAAGAGGGACACTTTCTCAGGTTTGAGGAACAAAGAGAAACAGGATTTGAAGGACAAGATAAGTGTATTATGAAAATACATTTTAACATGCAAATGTCTACAGTCAATAATACATTTAATATAGAAATATTTGCATGAAAAAATATTTGGTATGTAAATTCACATCTTCAGAGGAAAAAAGCCCAAGTCAAGCAGTGTTCAACAGTGTGGTTTGACATTCTGGTATCAGTGGATCAAAGTGTCCTTGCTCAGCGGCACAGCTCACCCACCCCTCGTTTGTGTCACTGCAATTGCCATTTGGGGTGAGCCAACAGGAGCATCCAAACTGCCTCCACTGTAATCTCACGTATTTCCCAGGTGGAACACTGGGAATCCCTGTCAAAACCAGCTTCAGCAGCCCAAGCCCTCCTCCTGCCTGCAGCAAGTCCTTCCAGTCCTTGTAACATCCACTGCTGCTCAGCCACACCAGGACCCAGGCTGACAGGAGGATGCAAACTGGTTTTCAGCCAGTTTCCCACACTGATTCCCAAATGGCTTTGCTGACATTGCAAGGGAGAGCACAAGGATGAAATCCTGGGGCACTGCAGCCCTGTAACCAAGTATGAAACCCCAGACAGAAACCACCAACAGAGCTGGGAAAGCACTAGCAGGTAAGAGCCAAGAAAACTATGTCTATGACTTTCTTGTATACTACAGATTATGATAAAATTTGGGATTGAGATGAAACACAACAGTTCCTACAGGTTTAATTGGTTTTGCTCTTCCTGCCTTTTTTTTTTTTCCACGGAAAGAGAGAAAAAGAAAACATCATCTGGGATGCAACATTATCCAGCTGCACACACAGAGCTCCCAGGAGGTACCTGGCATGCTGGATGAACATACCATGTTCTGGGATGTATAATTCACATCCTGGAGACAAGCTCCATGAACTCTGATGGCTTCATTCCAGAGGCTGAGGAAACACATTGGTGAGTTTTGCATTTGCTGCTTGGGTGCAGTAGAAGTTCATTCAGCATTTGCTGACTGACCCCTGGAAAGCCTGGGATGTGTGATCAGTTTAAGGATGCTGGGGAGAAAACAAGGGGTTTGCTTCAAAGTGAGAGTTTGGGAAAAATCTGGTAGTAGTATGAAAGGAGCTTAAGTTTTTCTAAAGAATTAACTCTTGGGATGGTGTCTGGGGATCTGACCACCGCTCAGCTTAGGAAAAACACCCTTATAAATGTAATTGTGTATTATGTCGCTGCTCCAGTGCCCTGTGTGTACCTTCCCTTTCCCCCCTGCTCAAAATGGTGAGGTTTAAGAAGAAAAAGAAAACAAGCATCAGGAGAAAACATAAGACCATGAGATCACTGGCTAAATGCCACAAGGTAAGAAAATCTCGAGACCAGACCTGTCAGCCTTCACTGCTCTCCATCTGTGCTGAGAGAAGAACCTCCATCTGAGCCAGAACAGACACCTTCCATCACCTGCAGGTAACTAAAAGCAGTCCACAAAAGCAGATAGCAAGAGCCTTGCTTGACCTGGTGACCAGCCGTGACTCCTGCTCTTTTTCTCCTTCCCTGGAGTTGTCTTATCTGACCATTTATTTCCCTAAAATCTGAACTGTTAACCCCAAGTAGGAGACTTGCTCAGCTGCTGATCAGCTCAGTTGGCTGGATCAAGTACATGCATGTCTGAACTTCAAAACATACTTATTGTTATTATTATAGGTTTATAGGACATAATTAGTTCAAGTCCATTACTTTACAATTCATTCTTACAGTGACAGAAAAGCCCATTCATCTGTAAAAATGGCACAAATGTGACTGGCAATACCCAAAATCCACGAAAGAGATTTTTCTAATTGCCTTGGACTTTAGTTTTTCCTCTTTCCTTTCAGCCTGGTTTGTTACCTCTAGCCATTAAGATTACAACACTGAAGTCCTTGTAGTACAAAACCCCTCCATTACTGAACATAATATGGGTGTTGGGTCCAGTTGTTCTTATTAGGTCTGGTTCAATGCCCGCTCTGTTGGGCCCAGGCTGACTCTCATATAACCCCTACTGTTTCCTGGAAAATTTTCAAACAAATCAACCATTCTTTTATTATTTATTTGCATCTTCTATTGATTTTTTTTTTTTAAAGAAAGAGGATACTTGTTAAAAATGCCATCAGCTTTAGGGGACCAAAAAATTAGTATCTCCTTCTCAGCATAGAACCAGCAATAAGACAAAAGTGTTTACAGGAAATCCAGATCTCAACATCTATGAATTGTGATAGAGGATCTTCTCCCCCACCTTTTTTTTTTCTTTTAATTGTGTGTGTGATACTTGTGCCTAGAGAAGAAATCAGCTTTGCTGCAAGGCTACTTTTGGCTTCCACCCCCTCCACTGCTGTTTATGAATTAAAGAAAGTGAGGTACCACCTTCCTGAACAGTACTAGCTAACATTTCCTATGCATGCTCCAGAGTGGTTGCAGAGACTGAGGCACAGGTAGAATAAATGAGAGACCCTACCTAACAGCAACAAGACACTGTATCTACGCCAGAACAGAGAAACATACATAGAGAAATCAAATATAAATTCGGATCTGATTCTATCCTGGTGAGAGCCATCACTCTTGGTCTGCTGAGGCACACATTTTAGCTCACATTTTGACCTAACATGCACATGCTGACACACTAAAAAGAGATTCAAAGATAAGGAGAGCCCACACCTGGGTTCAGTTTGCCCACGCTTGGTTCAATGGCTCCACTGTCGGGCCTAAGAACTGAATTTCAGAACGGATAAATTTTTGTTACACAGAATCCTCATCTCTGCTGAAAATACTTTTAATGACCTGTAAAACAAAAAGGCTCACAAGGTCTTGCTACAACGTAACTTGTTAATCTAACACCATTTCCCCCTCCGAGCTCTGCCCTCCTGGTTCACGCTGAACTGAATTCTGATACAAAAGAAAACAGGTCGTGTCCTCCAGTGCTTTGATGCCTTATATAGCTCATGGGTTTGGCTTCCATATCCTGTTCTGTATTTTACACCCGTAACTGGGCTACAGAGAGAAAGTAGAACATACCCCCTCTGCCAGGAAGCTGTTTATCTCTCTACTTAGGAGTAAGTCTTATTTAATGAAGGCTTCAATTTTTTTTTCCAGGAACATGGAACTGTTGATTTCAGGTTGCAACATTACATCCTGAGCATCCCCATCTGACACTTTGTAAAATCTAAGTAATCTGCTGTGTTGCTTCTGTTGCAATAACTATTTTCAATGTCAAATCACAAAAATAATAATGAGGTCAGAGAAACAAGAAGTATCAAAGTAAAAAAAAAGTGCAGGAGACCAAATGTGAGGAAAATTTATGTTGAGAAAGAACCCCCCAGAAAGCACTGACTTGATATATTTATATCTTTCATAATGTATTGAATGTATATAAAAATAAATACCACCCGACAGAATAACAGCAAATGGACCAAATTATTAGATCACCTAGCAACAGAACATTAACCTACCTTTTATGCTGATCTTTTCTGGCTGGTTTCAGACATCTCCATTTTCTCTATGCAGTGCAATCCATCTTACTGAGAGTTCCCAGCACTGCAAACCAGCAGTGTGTGCACGGCATCATTAACTGGTGTGACTGATCTGGGGTCTGAGCACTCGGGCTGGGCTACCCCGCTCCGGAGCGGCTCCTCTCAGGAGCACGGTGAGCTGCTCTGCTCCTGCGATTTCTCGCCTGCTTGTTTGTAAGGAACAGTCTGCTCTCTCTCCCCCCAGCCCCCCCTCCAATATCTTGTCTGCCAGGAGACTTGTTGGAAGCAAACTGGGCGTCTCTTGATCTCAGTTCCAGCCTCCCCATGAAACAGGTTCCAGTCTGAATCAAAGACTTGGCTTTAGCAAACACCGTCAGCTACGTACGTCAGCTGGCAGCAGCACACACACTTCAGGAATATGGGGGAATGGTTGAGAGGCATGGGGAAGTATGTAGGAGAATGTGGACTGAGAAGAGGGTCACCAATGCTATTTTCTGGCACTAGAAAGTTAACTGTTCATCCTCCCTCCTACGTATTTCAGTAATGACACACAAATGAATAACTGCAACTCTTTTAAGGCAAAAAACATAATTTGGATAAGTGCCTCAAAATTAAATTAATTCTGAAATTCACCTGATGGGGACATCAAATACCATAAATATCTGAGTTGAAAAATTTTATTTTTCTTTTTCTAGTTATCTTACAATGGATTTGGGATTTTCTTACACATTGTTCAGGTGAGTAAGATGTGTGTCCAGAGGTCAGCATTTCCTGAACTCGATTTGTGGAAATAGAAATAACTAGATAGGTAGCATTTGTTCAAAATTCTATTAACTGATTTTACTAATACACAGGAATTCCTTACATTAGCACTCAGGCCAAGCTACACTCTTAAACTGACACAAATTAATTTGCATTTAAAAATAGTCATATCTCCTCCCAGCCTGCCCAGCCATTCAATCTTTCTCCCTTTATCACATCTTCAAGATTCATACCACAAAATGTTTGTAAGGGTTTTTAAAGCTGGTTTGGATTTTATTAAATGGATTCATTTTCAGCTGTATCAGTTACCCTGCCAGATAACTGCATATCTACACAAATGTTTGTTCTGAAATAAAGATAATGATGACACAGGAGCGTCAAACACCATTTCTTCCAGTAGCAATGCAGCCATAAACAATTCGTCATACTACAGCCCAAACTGGTTACTAATCAAATAGTCTAATCCAGCACTGCATATTTAAGTCCCTCTGCTTTTAAACAGAGCAAGCTAATTTAATGATCATCTCTTTTCAGACACCACGTTAAAGAGACTGTATGGCAGCACAATATATTTTTTTCCTAAGAAATAAGCACTTGAGTGCATTTGAACCTTGCTTTTGTGTTAAATCTAAAGCACTATTTTTTCCCAGTTACATCATGCAATGTTAAAGTCAACACAAATAGTCAAGCTGTGCAACTCACACTTTACTCAGTGTAAACTGGAATGGAGCCAGACACACTTTATTGTCAAGAAGTGAGAACTAAGTGGGTCGCTGACAGCCACACAGAACATGAGAATTTGAGGCCTGTAGCTTTACCTTTAGCTGCAGGGGTGATGTTTTTTCTCTGTTAAGGAAGGTTCCTTATAATGCACTCAGCCTGTAGCAGGTGCAGTCTGCACCTCCACATTTGCAGCCCGGCCGGCCAACATGTTTCAGCACAAGTGGGGAAAAAACTTCCGGAGCCCAGAATGCTGGTTTGATGTATCCAATATGCTCTACCACATGGCCATAAACGCTATTTGCATGTGTGGAGTCTCATAAATGAACTTGCATGCTTAACCCTGTAGACACAAACTATTTCCTTCACTGCTGCATGAGTTTTTCATGTAAAAAAAGGGAGGGAACCCTTGATAAGGAAGTTATCCAGTCACCCTTTTCTGAGAGTCAGTATGATAAAAGACAAAACCAGTCTCAAAAGCACAACCCTGGGAGTTCAGATCCAAGGTCCACCCTGCCCACTGCGGAAGCCCTTGTGCCAAGGAAAAGCAGTACATAACCGGGATGTTGCCATCTCTGCATTGTGACACCTGAGCAGCCAGCAGTGTAATGGTTTCCTTGCTCTGCTCCACAAAATGTTTTCCTTTTTTACACAAAAACTGTTAAGATTGTGCAGACAATATGAACATTTTGAGATTATGATGTTCTATACACAAAACATGCAAGTCAGAACAAACCCAGTCACACATGCAAACTAGTTACAGAAAAGTAGCAGAGGAGGAATACAGAGTTTGTTGGTGAAACAATTCACGCAGGTGACAATGAAAAGCACTTTATTTTTAAAGACTCACCCCTCCTTATCTACATAATCACTTGTACTTAAGTCACCTAAAAATATTTCACGAGTTAGTAGACAAGAGAGCTAAATTAAAAGATTATGTTCTGGTAGCACTTATCCGTATTAAGCTGTGAAAGTAGGCACACACACATAGCCCACACACAGAGACAATGGCTGAACAATGTCCTTGTGTCACCTGAAAAACATGAAACCTGGGTTCCTCCACAGTATAAAATAAGAACTTCTCCATGAAAAGAAAACTTAACTGGAAAAGCTGATGGCAGTCACAGCCTTCCATATTTTGCAACACTCTTCCTCTCCCTCTGTTGCAAAGTCTCCACCTTCCTCTGGTGACTTTTTTCTTGGGCTATCCCTGACCTGCACACATGCAGGGGAAAAAAATTCTACTTTATATACAGATCTACATAAGGTTATGGAGTAGAAGAAATAGGTCTGTTATGTAAATACTTTTTTTGAAATCCACTGATTCACATCAACCTGGATAGAGCCATTTGGAGTAACAAGGACTACTCCCAGTAACCTGCAGGAGCCCTCCTGGGTCACTGGTACAATGTGTGACATTGGAGAGCAGGGAAACTTCTTATCAGTCCCAGGGCACACGAAAAGTCTTGGTGATTTATGGCACTTTGATTATCCTGAGAAATGTCATGGCCAAAGCAGCTGCCTCCTCCTGTGTTTTGCTGGAGGGTCAGAGGCTGTGATGGTGGGCAATCCAGATGATCGACACAAGGCAACTGCTGGATTTTACAAATATTTACACCAACAAGCGATCCTGTGTATGGTAGCATGCAGCCAAACCTTTTTATAGCCCAAAGCCCTGGAGTTGCTCTCTCTTTACATCAAATCCTGACCTTTAGCACTACCAACAGCTCAGTGCAGACCTCGTTTAAGACCACCACCACGCACTGACCACACGGAATTGCAGCTCAACGCCCTCCGTAACTCACAAGTAAGCACTGGGAAACCTGGCCAACAGCTAATCTCAGTAGAACAATTGTAACTGGAAACTTGAAGAAAAGATGAAATTGTGCCAGGTCTTCGATCATACAGTCTTCAGGACAAATTGTATCTTTATTAATATCATGCACCACACCCTGCACAACTCTCCCCAGTTCATCTTGGGATCTCTGAATCACTATGCCATAAATTTTATATGAACAGCAATAACATAAATCACATTAATACACCAATATCAGCTTGACCATGTCAAAATAAACTGGCTAGCTTTTCAAAAAAGGAATTTTAACATTTTACTGACTTATATATAATTCTCACATTAAACAGAAAACAAGATCATTTCAAAAAGCTGATTTATGATAGCTATAGTTAAAACTCAAAATATTTTAGATAAAACAACACAACTACATGTATTGACTTCACATATGAAGAAGAGGCTTAGTGTAAATGTTACAGCTGTCTTAAGGTTTTTAACTAGAATTATAAATGGTAATTTTAGGGATTGATGAAAGTGTGAGACAAATTATGCAAGCCAAGCCCAGGCCTGACTGTACAGCAGGCACATTGCCACTGACTGGCCATGAGCAAGGGAAAAAACCTTAGGTATTGTGAGAAAAGAGTTATCCCCTTACTCTAGCAAATGCTTAAAAAAAGCAAGCTCAAATTGAGGTGTAGAGGGAAGGCTCTGTTAATAGGACTAACAGCTTATATCAGCCATGAGATGGCACAAGGGACAAAAAACTGTAAATCACTATTCACAGATTATACTGAGAGTGTCTTTTCTCACCCCATTCAAGGCTCCAAGACTTTCTTTTTTCTCCATTACCAAAATTAGTCTTGCTTTAGCATATGGGACATTTTTTTCCCTCCTTGGTCCATTTACAAACAAATGTTTGTGACTGTCAAAACACAACAAGGGAGAAGTTAACAAACACACAGAACTTGATGAAGGTTATAGTTTCATCCCTAATACTTACAAAATTATCAGCTTCAGAGGACTTAAGTTACACATACCTTATGCTACAATTTTTCATGTTTTCTTGGCTGCCTTGAGGCAATTCTGCCTCTCCAAGTGAACGTGTTTCAGTCCCCCTCCTCTGAAAATACCATTCCCTAATTGTGCTAAGCACACCTCTCCATGAAGTTTGAGTCTACAGTGGTTACACAAAGGCATCAGGGTTAAAAATAATCTGGGGGAGGAGAGCAGGGGAAAGTGTGGAGCAGAGCAGAGCAGGGCCACAAGGACCTGGCTGATCTACTCAAAAGTTCAAAAGGCAACTACTTTATTAGCTGCATTCACAGCATGTTGCTTTAATTATCCTTCCCAGGGAAATCCCTAGGATTTACAGCAGTGAGAAACACTTTTTCTGTGTAGAGTCACATGGTTAATATTGTGTGTATAGTCACATGGTTAATATTGTCTCCAGCTTGCTTGAAAATAATTAGCCCCCCTGCAACAAACTACCCAACTAGCATATACAGAAAGTTTCACATGCATTCAAAGTTTAACCTATACAAATATGCACATCAATCTCAACTGACTTGGCCTGAATTTGACCTCCTTCTTGCCTCTGCCATCTTTTACTCATGGTACTAGAAAAGCAAATTGAATTTACTGAGCCAAAGGTCTTCTACACCTTCAGGAATGGAAAAGTATTCCCCTGAATTTCAAGCAAGCCCAGCTGATGGCAGAGGGTCACTTTGGACTTAACCACAGCACTGAACAGAGAAGCAGATGTGCCCAGAGCAGCAGCCAGCACATCTCTGAACAAGTGCTGAAGATTTACTAACAAAAGCTTTGGTAAGACAAACAGTGAGGGGTAGGGTGAGTCAGCATCGAGCCCAGTAGTAAGAGCAGTATTTTAAAAGTCAAAAGCAGAATACATAAATATTTCATAATTAGGTTACTATTATTTTCCAGTACAAGCAAGCAATTATGTACTGTTATCCCATAATTCTCCTCCTCCATCATCACTTGTAAGCCCTGGAAACTTGGATAAAATAAAAGACACTCCACAGCAAACTCCTCTGGTATTACAGAGCATGGATGCATCCTGGCATGCTACACAAAGTCATGGGGACTTGCACACATCTGTGATTGTTCTTAGAATGGAACACCAAATGACACTGAACACTTGTCCTAGAGACTCAAACCATCCTCTCCTTTGATCTCAGTTGCATGAAGGATGAATATTTCATGTCTAAAGAGGAGATGGTCCAAAGTACTGAGAAAAGAACTTCCCAGCAGCCAAAGTGGTACAGGCAACCATCCAGCCCAGACTGCTTCACAAGACACTTGCTTTGCCATGCAAGTGAGGAATGAAGAAAAGCTTCCTGGTTTCTCCTCTAACCAGGGACTTGAAGAAGCTGCAGCAGCAGTAACTCAGAATTCCAGTTGCAAAGACTGTCATAATTTTGAAAGCACGTGTAGCCTTTGATCAGTCACATGCAGCACTAAAGACTCTCCTTCAAATCCTTTCCCCAAACAATTCTTCCAGTTTGCCTTCTACTGAGGTTCTTTTTTGTTTGCAATTTCAACAATATTCTAAAGCCAACCAATATATTAGATGGATCTGTCTTCTCGTTAAAATGAAATATTTAAAAGTAATTTTATTTGAATTTCCAAAGATGCTAATTGAAATGCTATTGGCTTGTTTGCAAATAAACCTGTGTATGTTTATACTGGGTGGAAGTATCTGTTACCCATGGGCTCAAGTTCAGAGCCTGAAATGTAGAGGCAAATTCTTCTCTCAACTCCAACATTAAGAATTAAAAGCAACAAATTTAAAAGTCAATTAGTGATTTTTAGAAAAATGACATTATGTTCTGAGCTTTGGTGATGCTTTTTTCCCCTCGATATTTGAGTAACTGATGGAAATGATCCTATGCAAACAGCATTTCACCTTACACCATAAGAAAATTATCAATGATACAAAAAAATGAGGCTTTGGAGATTCCATCTACTTGATGAATAAAGGTATGTAACATTTTTCTAGGTTTTTCAGGGTTTTTTTACTTTTGTGTTGTGTGCTTTGTGGGTTTTTTATAAACATCTGTAAAAACCTAACATTATTCAAAGAATTAAAGATATCCATGCAAGAACATGCCCAAAAAATACCACAAAACTTGATTAATACAGTGCTGAATAGTAGGTGATTAGATGCTTGCCAAGGGCTCCTTCATGACAGCTCTCACAGACGTGCTGGAATGCTGTGGAGGACAGCACTGACCCAGGGCAGCCAGAGCTCTGCCTTAACCACAGTGGGGATGAGGAGGAACCACATCTTTTTTTTTTTTTTGAACTCATTTCTTAATCCAAAGAGGAAAAAAGGAATCTGCAGGACTGATCTGGTCTCAGGAGTTGGATCTCAATGGTTCCTGGAAGAATAGGAGTAGGTGCTGCTTTTAGAGTTGGGCAGTACTTAGATTTATTTTTTCCTGTAAGATGTGTTCCTCTTACTTGCTAATTTATTGCATCATTTTAGGCAGGGCGATAGCTGGATTTCTATTTTTATTTTAATTACTGAGTGATGCTTCCAGTGTGCATTGAAACAAGCATGTAAGATACCATTTGGGGGTTGCTGCGGGTTTATAATTTTGTTCTTTTTAATTCTCTGGCAAATTGCTAAGGAATTTTGATTTTGGCCTGCCTCATCAGTACATGTTCTCTCTCTGTGATAAACTATCAAAACTAATCAAAGTTTGTACTGCAAAGCAGTCAGTATGATATGATGAAAGCATGCAAAGTTTTGTGTTATAGGAACAGACTTTTTCCTGAGACTTCTGGCTTCAAACTCAGAAAAGTGGAATTCATAATGAGAAACACTCCTCCTACCTGGCACACAACCCCCATACCTCAGAAAGTGCAATTATACAATTATGCTGAATGAAACTTGAAGAAAGGTTTTCATTACATCTATCCTGTGTTCATTTTCATGTCATATTCAACATGTTGTTTGTGTGATACTGGACTGGGAGACCAGTGGTTTCTAGAACAAATGGATGGTTTATTTTTTTGAAGTTATTTTTAACTGTCACATTCACGAGGCACTGGATATGAAGCCTTCAATAATTATACATCTGATATATAAATAGCAAGACATGAGAAATCAGTAAACAAATAAACCTTCCTGGCCACTCTTGGCATGGTGCAGCAGGTTGTGGGCATGCCTGGCTGTCCTAAAGTAAATCAGCAGCCATCCTGAGCTAACAGCACATTCCACCTTTTCATTCTCTGTAAGAAACTGTCTCCCACAACAGTAAGTTCTCCAAGTTGGCTGTTTCATTCTTGTATTCACAAAAAGTAAATGCTGCCTTGTGTAATTATGACAGCACTTTCACAAGTTCAGAAACACAATGCTTTAATGTCACTTGTCTATTTAAGATTTTAATATTTTCTACACCTAAAATGTATTTGCCCCTTTTGCAGGAAAGTATGTTTTAGTCCTTAAAACTGAGAATTTAAATTATCTCTTGATTCTGCAAACTCGTGTTCAAGTTCAGTTAATTATCTACACTTAACCTGGACTATTTTTTAGTCAGTGCCCTATAATCAGATGGACTGAGCAACTTGTATTTCAGGTACTGAGGATGCTGCTCAGCATCAAAATCCTACATCTTTAACCAGTTATCAGTTTCTGTAAAGCACCAGCAAATAATGTTTTTACCTTCATACCAAGTTTGGCTTAAAATAACCAACAGGTTCAGAAGTTAAGTGGCAGGAATGAATACATGCACAGTGTGACCAGGTGAGCTCTTATTTTCATAGAGCAGCAGGTGAATTAGCAGTACCTGGACCTCTCTGACCTGCAGCATGAGCCCAGACACAGATTAAGTCATTTAAAATAACCTCCCAGGATAATTAAGCTGAAGTTGTGAACAAGCATAATTTTGCAAACATGGACTATCAAAGGGGAACTTGGATATAGAAGAACCAATAATTTTCTTTCTTCTTAATAAGCAGCATTTGTGCCCATAGTGGGAGTACTTCTGAAACACGAACAAAGCAACAGGTATGTTTAGAAATTTAAATTTGTAGGTTAAATTCAAAAACAGCATGAACCCTCAAAGCATACTAAAGTCTAGCCAGTGTTAAAACTGGTATCTATAAATAGCGTAAGTTCATTGTTCTGAGAGGAGACCAGCATTCAAAATTCTCCAAGTGCCAGTGAGCAATGACCCAAGTTAGTTCTACCTGAGCAATAAAAGCACTGAAAAAAAAAAAAAGAGAAATGTACTAGTAGGGGTTTTTGTGCTCTCTTCTTCCATTTCTAATTGCATCATCACCACTAACAGAAAGATAAGTCAATTCAAATAATGACACTCAAGTGATCCTGTGTTAAAAAAACAAACAAAAAAACCCAAAACAAAAAAAAACCCCACATTTTCATTGTGATTCTTGTGTCTCATCTGACCTCCTCAGTACAACCACAAAAAAGACAAGGGGGGGGGGGGGGGGGGAAGAAGGAAGGAAAAACAAAAGACCAAACCAAAAATCTGAACAAATTGCTGCACAGGCTCAGAATATCAGTTAAGAAATATAGCTGCTCTGAAACATTTAAAGAGAATACAAAAGGGCCTCTACAATAGTATAACCTTTGCCTCTGTCTGCCAGCATCACAGTTTACACGGTTTCCATGGAAACCCTCTGCAAACATATGAATGTGCTTGTTGCGTTAGATGTCGAACAGAAAATCCTTTGTGGCAACTCTGGAGGGCCATGGCCAGTGCCAACCTCCCAGTGGAATAATGCCCTTCACTATGCCTTGCCCAGCAGGCTCATGACACACTCGCTCACATGGCACAGCTGCTGCCACCGCTTGTTTTTCCCCAACTGATAAAAAAAGAGGATAAAAAAAAAGTGCACATCATAACTATTAAATATTTCCTCCTTCACGGAGAGCCCGTTTTGCCTTCACCAAACTGACAGCAAAGTCTTTGGTTCTGGACTCTCAGATGCAATGCAGGAACTGTTCAGTGAGGACTGACTGGGAGGCTTCCAGCAGGGCATTGGGAATACATTTGCATACTGAGTAGATAGCTACCCAGGAAGGGCATGCCACAATTCTTCATTATTATGTGCTTTGAGAAAAACACATTAAAAATACACATAAAACCTCAGCATGCAATAGGTACACCAGTCCAGAATATAAAACTAGTTTCATCACATTATTTCTCATCATGAAAAGACCAACTGACCTACAAATAACTCACTGGATGGGCTCGTTTTTCAGCTCTGGAGGCATGAAGATTCTACCCAAGACAGTGAAGTGTCATCAGGAGGGGTGGTTTCTTTTTTTTTGTTGTTAGGGGTATATGTGTAAGTGAAAGCTGAGGAACTAAAAAACTGGTTTCTGCTTTACAAAGAGGAGTATTGCTACTGGCAAACACCTGAATGTTGCGTCCCTTCTGGGTTTTCTCAAAATTCATGTCCACTCTGTAGCTCTACATATTTTACCAGCACTGAAATATGAGCGCTTCTAATAAAAGTGCACCTTTAAGACCAGCAGCATACATACCTGGAACATACCTTGTTTGTAAGCTAAAGCATTGCCCTACATCCTTATTCCTCTGAAAAAACAAATTTTTGGTACAGCAAATTAGACATTAGAAAAAGCTTCTTCAGCCGGGTGGTTGGGCACTTTAATAGTTCCCCAGGGCAGTGGTCACAGCACCAAGTCTGACAGAGTTCAAGAAGTGCTTGGACAACGTTCTCGGGCACATTGTGTGATTTTGGGGGATGTTTCTTTGCAGGGCTAAGAACTGGATTTGATTTTTGTGTGTCCCTTCCAACTCGGTCTGTTCTGTGATCCTGGGACTCTAACTTCTGAGATATCAATGGCATAATCTACCTAATTGCTCATCAATGTGCACAGCTTCAGGGAGATTACCTTCAGGGAGGATGACACCTCCAAAGGCCACATTTAAGATCAAAGTCTTTGGACCCTGCATGGGATGTGAAACCCTAACTGTGCCATTCCACGTAGAACTGGGGAGGTCAGCACCTTTCTGCTTGTGACTGGACGCTTCACCTGCCATTCAGCCACTTCCAGCCACTTTTACCGTCGGTGGCAAAAACCAGCAATGTAACCATTTTGTCTTAAAAGCTGAAGAATGAAGGAAAACAGATTTTGTACTAGATAGAGAAAACAAACTGAACACTTCCAACTTTGCCAGCTCTCAGTTTTTGCGTTTGCTTCTTTCCCTTTCCCAGAGACGGCCCTGAGGGGAAGCCCTCCCTGCTCCCTCATGGCCGCCCTCACCTCACACCCACCACCAGCCCAGGCCCCCAGGCAGCAGCTGCCAAATTAACTCTGAGGGCAGCCAGTCTCTCCTTTTAGCCTTGCCTGCAGAACACAGTACCGTGGGGTCACTCAAAGCCCGTGTTGTTCCAATGCTCTAATAACCCATTGTTCCCCCGCGGTCGCCTCAGCGAGATAAAACGAAAGGCCGCGTTTTCCGAGGGTAAGCGAATTCCCACTGCCAGCCAAGGGCTCGGCCTCACATGGGGCCAGCCCATCCTGCGGCTCGGCGGGGACGCGGTGGGTTTGTTTTTGTTAGTGGGGGTTTGCAGGAACATCTGCTCAGTGAAGGGACGGCGTGGGTCTCACCATCGCCTTCCCTGAGGGGCTGTGCAAAGCCGTGTTCGCTCCCTCCGCACTCAGTAAAGATACTGCGCTGACAGTCCCACAGCTAAAATCTGCCTCCTACCTGCTGGATGTTTATAATCTGCTTCCTATCTGGGGTTGCAGGAAGATTGACAATCTAATGGCTGCTACTATAAGTTTCACAGGAGAGGGGAGCCGCAGGATGGGCTCAGGGCAGAGAGCCCCGAGGGCAGGGCTGAAGCACCCCCAGCATCACATCCACCAGACTCCAGGTACACAACGTGTAAGCACTGGGATGGGAGAAAGGACACAACAGGCAGAAATTAATCCAACAATACAGGAAATTATAAGATTGAAAAGTCACTCGTTTTATATTTTCACCACATCCTCTCGTCCAGTAATGAAGTTCGCTGAACATCATTAACATTCGCTAATGAGACATCCAACTGCCCAGAACGGCAGTAACGAACGTGAGCTCTGTTTCCACCAAATCTACCAGAAAGATTTTTAAGGGTCTGCTTTCCCACTGACAGGGACACATGACTCCAATTAGCCTTAATAAAGGAACAGTGAATTCAGTGGGAGAGAAACTTCCCAAGGTTGCATAACTGAACTGCAGCATGCTCAAGACACAGTATAGACTGCTAAGAGAAGTTAGCAGTCCCAAATCTGCAGGGACAGGCCAAATTCTTCCATTACTTTGCCATTAACTTTTGTCATAGTTCCGACTTCCTTGCTTTAGGCAGTGAGAGTACTCAAAGCTTTTTTTATGACAGAAAAATGGAAACGTAAATTTTTTAATGGAAAAGCAAATCAGATAGTGGGATGTTTAAATTCTATTTTTAGGCTGAAATAAATTAACTTCAGATATGCACTTTCTAAATGCATTGTCCCTACATACTACTCTTGGCTCCACGGTATATAAATTCTTACTTTTCTAACAATGCAAATTTGTTGACAGGATGACAGGTTAAAGTTTATCTTTCAGGCTGCTTCCCTTGCCCCAGTCACAAAAATCTAGTTATGTCAATTTATGTCCCTTTCAGTGCTCAGTGAGGCGAGGAAATGGAGTGGAGTGCCAGAATGTGGAAACAATGCAAAAACACTAATGCCAGAACTTAGTATCTGCCTCCTAGGCTAAGCTCTGCTTGCCCTCACAAAGCTTTGGGATTAATATTGTGTATCTCAAAACTGTGCTTAAGAAAAACCTTCATTCCAGATGTTGAAAGCATGATTAATCTACTGAAAGTTAGAAGCTTTTTGTTCATCGCTTCTCCCCAGTTTATATATTTTAAAATACTTGGGTACTTAGCTCTTGTTTTTTTTTTCTTTGACCAGGGTGCATGTATGCTTTTGGATACTAGAAAATTGAATTTAATAGACAATTTAAAACTAGTTGGTCATGCCTTTACCATAAGAATCTCTCTGATTCTGGAGTAATGAAAGAATCTGATGTAATTGAAGAAATTCAATACAATTGCAGCATACATTAATGAAGGCTGTCTCATGCACTCTGCTATAGCTTTAAATGAGAGTAGACTTCTCTATTATCTATCACACTGCAATGACTAATATGGCAGAATATCTAGTCTACTACTACTCACACAGATGTTAAAAACTCATTAGCACACATACTCACAGAAGTTGAACTACTTTGATACAGTAAAGAGAGATGGGGAACTACAGTGCAACAATTGTTGTAACTGTGTGACCAGTAATGAGCAGCTTTAGAGAGCCATGTGTTAAAACATATCAAGATTAGCTACCTATAAAAAACCCCAAACCCAACAACAATTAAAAGAAACAATCCCAAACCAAACTCAACCACAAACCAAAATATAATTGATTAATTTTATTTCACAGACTTAAAAGCTCAAAGGTACAGGACCCATGGTACTGTAGCACAGTGGAATCAGCCCTGTGCCCCATGTGGCTGTGCTCACTTCAGCTGCCAACAAACACTCAAAAATCTGAGCCCAGTCTTATTGAGTCTGGTGGTCTACTTGGCTTAAGCAGAAGCAAAATCAGATCTCATTTCCAAAAAAAAAACAAACCAAAACAAAACAAAAACCCAACAAACCCCATCCCATTCCATAATATACAGAATGACCAATTCTAACAGACTGATTTATGGATACATGATACTAACTACAGTGGGAAACTCCATTCAAACAGAGAAACTGTAACTCACCAGTCATGTCACAACACTGAAGATAAAAATCATGCTGGTGTCAAATAGAAGACACTCAAATTACAAGACAACTATCTGCAGCATCCATCCTCAACCATTCTGTCAAACACACAACTGCAATAGCACAAAGCATCATTATGACAGGAATAAAAGGCTCTTTAAATGCTCCTTTTATTTTTTATTGAATGAACCCACTCTTACACAAAGTTCACTCAACGATGTCTCGAGCTTTAGCACTGCCAAACCCTGTATTTCATTAGTCAACTATGGCTTGTCAGTCACATACAGAACAATCTGAAGTATTTATTGACTGCATACAATTTCTTCATGTAGTAGGTCAGGTGGTTGTTTAAGACACTGAACTTATTACTATATTGATAAATGTAGTTGTCAGGACAAGAATCTTTCCCTTGTTACACCACAGCTGACCAAACACTTCCCTGCTCCAAGTTACTGACAATTTTAACCCAAAGGGAGTTAAAAACCAAAGCCACAGACTCCCCCCAGGCAGTGCTAGTTTTAGCATTTTCTGTAGTTGACTCTTCTCACAGATCAGTAATCTTTACTAACAGTGCCTCCCTCCAAGGAAGCACACCGCACCACACCTCCCAATTGTTTTAGAAGTACATATATACAAAGACCACAGTTGAAAAAGATACCATCAGACGTGGCGAGTCCAGAGAAATCTTGTCCTAAATATTTTTCAAGTTTATGCCTGAGAAAAGGGTGGAGAAAGAAACCACAGCTGAAAGATTCACAAACATGAACTCATTTACAGGTTTGCAAAGCAAATCATGCCACCAACCTGTCACGTAACCCACAGGAAACACAGTGCAGACAGTCTGGATCAAGATATTCACTGCTGGATGAAATTAAATTGCCCAGCTCCTATATGAGTTCCATAAAACTGGTTGGATTTTTTTGCCACTCTTAATCTTGCAGTCAGACAGGCACTAGATTAAAGTGAAGACAGAGCAGAGAACAACCAGTCTCTAACCTTTAACAACTTCTTACATGCTGGGGTAATTAAGAACACTGTTCTCATACACTGTTTATTGCCTTGAAAGGATCACCAGTTGGTTACTGGCCATAAAAACAACTGCAGCTCTATAATTCTTTAAATATTTACTAACAACATACACCAGAGTGCAAACCCCAGAACTCTATTCTTGATACTCAGACCTTTCTGTCCAAACACAAATTGACAAAAAGACCTTCTGGCAAAACCACTCCAGAATGCTTTTTACTCTTTCGTTTTGAAGCAGAGATCTGCCTTTTTCCCCTCCCTACAACACCACCCACTCTTCCAAACAAATAAGTAATCCAGTGTTGCACAGGAATTTTAATTGTTTCCATAACTTCTGCTACCTGCCAAAAAAGTACTTAGTATGACAGATATAGAACAGGGTGCCTATGATACATGTATATTTATAATAAGATATGAACATATATATGGATATGTACAACATACAACTCATGTAATAGTTAACTTTTGTATAGCTATAAAAACTAAAAGCCCTTCAAGGAGGCAACCTTCGTTCTTTGAAGTAACAGCCATGATTTGAGTTACTGACTCTCTGGCTCAGATTTACAATCAAATTACTACAGCTGAACTTCCTGCACACCATGTGAGCCAGACTTGGGTTGGTGTCCCCTTGCGTGCTCTTAGCCACGACAGACAAGGTCGCAGCGGAAATCCCTTGCATGGAAGGCTGAAAAACTCGCATGTAAGGATGCACTCCTTTGCATTTGCTGGAAGTACAATCCCACGGCTCTCTGCAGCAGTCTCTGCAAGAGTTTGGCTGATGTGGGTGCTGAGACTGAAAGTTTGGCTCCTTTCAAGAGTTGTGCAATTTCTATTTATTTATTTATTAAAGATCTTGGTCTGTCAACCCTTCCTCACTCTGCACAGTATTTACCACAAATAATGGCCCTGGTTTCAGTGGGACCTTTGAAATACTCATCTTACAGTACAAGAAGTTACACAACCCAAGCCGGTGGGGACATTTTCAGCATATTTGTACAACTTCATTTATTTAGTCATTAAGACTAGGTCTTAAAACAACAAAACCTTTTTCAAGCATTTGTTTAAACAATTCATTCCAGGTATGAGACTATTTATAAATATATGGTATGCAAATACCATGTACTAGTAAAACACTTACAAGAGTTGTAATTATTTTAGCAAAAGAGCTTAGAGATCTTCCCCTGAGTAAACTGCTTGGCAGCATAAGCCTACTAGTAGCGGAGGTGTAACAATCCCATAAAACAAAAGTGCATTTAAAACAGTTTAATAAACAAGGGGAAAAAAATATCTGTTATACTCTCATACTGGAAGCTCACAAAATACTATCTTCAACAACAGGTACCACACATTTTTCCACTGATTTTACAACTAAGCCCAGCATGCTGCAGCTTCTGACAGCATTAGGGCTTAGAATCTACTTTTGACAGCATTTTTTCATTTGTGATGGGTGGTTTGTTTTTGGATTGTTATGGGCTGGGTGAAGCCTCGAGGCAGGCATGCAGCCCTGTTGATAACATATGTATTTTCCAACCCCGTGATAAATTTCCCATAGCTGCTGGGCTGGAATATGACATTCAGCAACTTCACTGTTTCACATTTGGCTAAAGTAACATCAGTCCATTTTATAAATTAGCTCCAAGAGTATACATGGAAGACAACAATTTTCAAAACAGATTGCTTTCAACGCTCAACTTCAGACTCCTATATTCAGAAAACAATGATTACTGCTTTCCAGTAAATTACTGATTTCAACCAGATTTTTTTTCTCAAGCTGGAAATCCAAAGTCAGAAATTAATTTGGCAAGGTGCACCTGGAATTTGAATATCAACGTCAACAGTGCTGGTTCTTACATCTTAGGAGAGGTTTTACTTCATATGCAAATCCTAATCTACACATATATTTCAGTACTCTTACATTACTCCCACTGAGAAGGTCTGTGCTGTTTTCAAAGCCTTAAAACCTTGCCTTTCACAGCTGCAAAGGAAATGACAAGAGAAGAAAAACACAGCCCAGTGCATATCAGCAATTAATTCCATCCACAACTGCCCAGCTGTTTGCGCATGGAGGAACTGGGCTGTTTCCCCTCCGAGCTTTGGCCACTGAAAGCTGATACGGCACTTTCGGAGATGTGGGCTGCTGGTAACGCGTCAGGAATGCGCGCGGGATCACACGGAGCTGGAGGGGAAGAAATGAAATCCAGACTGAGTATCTGTGCTATGAGGATAAAGTTATCTGGGGGAGAGGGAGGCCGAGGGGGGACGGGGAGCTGCCAGCGAAGCCGGGCTCAGCCTGCAGGACACAATCAGTGGCAGAGACAAGGCGGGATGAGCTCAGAAACCTGCATGTCTGCGCCAGCTCTGCCAAGATGTTTTTATGTTGGCTGGTGTGAGACAGGTAGATCTGGGGGCACTTCACAAAAGCTGTTGCTTTCACTTGGAATCACGCTTTCCCAGCAAAGGTGCAAGAGAGACTTGGCTCCATCCATTCTAGAGTAAGACCTATTGTTGAGAAATTACTATGTATTGGTAAGTCATCTCACCAATGCTTGCAGCCCTGAGGCCCCAGAACTGAATGCAGAATCCAGTCCTTTAGAGTCTCTCCTGTGAATGAAATCCCCTCATGCCACCCTTGGGATTTCAGGAAAGGCACAGGGCATATAAAAGGGGGATGCTATTTGTACCATTGACAAACCTCACCCTGTTAGAGCCCTGGAAATTTCATCTGACCACAACTCACCAGTTTACATGAACAGCTCATTTTTTCCTCTAATACATTTAAGAACTCAAAACAACACATATTTTTTTCCTCACCAGTTAATCCAAGCCAGTCCCCATTTAAAAATTTCAAATTGATTCCTTCTTGCTGGGTAAAGCCACACACACCAAACCACTTCTAATATATATTATTGGCATTTTTTTCTCCAACACCACCAGTAAAAAATA
The DNA here is from genome assembly GCF_017590055.1 of Onychostruthus taczanowskii. Classification (NCBI taxonomy): domain Eukaryota; kingdom Metazoa; phylum Chordata; class Aves; order Passeriformes; family Passeridae; genus Onychostruthus; species Onychostruthus taczanowskii. Next base: position 9,568,822 of record NW_024502568.1, on the reverse strand, counting down.
GCTCCTTTGATTTTTAGTAGCAGCAAGTCACCTTTTCATTGGATGGAGCAATCAATCCTCTCAAAACTGCACAGGTATTCAAAAGAGTGACACTAATAAGAAAGTATTTTCACTTGACCATTTTCAAGACCAGTGCCTATGGTCAGAAGTAACTATCACAGGGCTATTCCCTTCACAAAAAAGCAATAAAGTACCAGCTTGTGTATTTTGCTAAATAAACTGAGTCTGCTAAAACTACACGCTTGTGCCCCAATGCATGGAAAGAAAAACATTCTGCAGAAATAAAACTGTGATATGTCCATACAGTAATAAAACAAATGGTAGAAAAATATCCTTCAAGCAAACACTATTGACAAATATTTAAATATTGCCTTTTCAAAGAAGGATGTCTAAAGTTTAGAGCTGTTTCTGGAAGCCTGGTATAGTCTCCAAAACCATGATACAAGCATGCAGTGTTAAAATTTGGAAAATAGAAAAGTAGAGGATTTTCAGTAATTTACAGCTTCCCAAGGAAAGTATATCCAAACCCCATGGTTGACTGGAAGATATGAATTTGTACAAATGGCTTAAAATACCATCCTTTTTTTCTCTCTTGGAACCAATGACTCAATAAAGGCTAAACAGAAGCAGCACATTTTTAAATCAGAAGCACAGCACAATTTAGACTGCATGTAATCTCACTGTATTGCTGTATGAACAGTTCCACTGCTGCTGGAAAGCAAGAACAGCACTCATCATTCTTCCCACAATTTTATTTTCAGCTATTCAACATTGGGCAAATCCACTGGGGGATGATTTCCTACATTGCTTATTGTCTGCCACAGCAAAACCTGGTCTTCTCACATATTAGAAACATGCACAGAAAGTTTCTGGAGGTGATCAGTCAATCACATCACACTGAGCAATCAAGACCTCCAAGGTATGTAGACCACCTTCCCAAGACCATTAGTTCTTTTCACATGAAGTTCAGTAATGCAAATAATTTTATTTCTTAATATCCTACTTATTCTAAATACTGGACAACACAAGACAGAAGTATTTTTAAACAGCAGAATATGGAGAAGTCTTTAAAAATTCCCAGAAGGATTAAAGGCTTTTTTAGACTTACCTCAAAATGGAAGATATTTCAGTAACGAAGGGAATGGTGATAGAGCTGCCTTAAAAAATTACAGATGCCTTAAAAAATTATATAGCTTAAAAATTCCTCCTCCCCCAGCCACACTAACTAGAATGGGTGTTAGTTATTGATTTCAAATTTGTTTCTCATGCTCAGTTTTCAGCAATATTTTGATAGGAACCTGTGAAAATACTGATAGATGTTAAAAGTGATAACAGTAAGTTTCACTGCATCAGTAGAACTCAGCTGAGCACTACAAATAGAAATCACTCAAGTGAATCTTGCAAGTGCACATATGCCTGGCTAATTAAACACAACTCTTCACTGACTAGTTTCCTCTGTTTGCTACTTCTCCAGAGTAAAATTCTCTCTTGTGAAGTAAACCTATCCAAGATCTATGTACTCTTTAAAAGCGTGAAAGATCTATCCCAGAAACAAATCACAATTCTTCTGCTTGTAAGGATTTACCATTTAAATTAGGAATGATGCTTCAAGCTGGATATAAATTTTAGTCATTAAGGCTAAAACTCAGATGCAGAGAGGGTTCCAAGCCCACATACTACTTATGTCCCAAACCAGACTTACATATGAGTAATAGTGGGGTTTAGCTGTGCACACCGCTCAGATTTGATACACAGCAAGAAATTTCACACCAAAAGAATGCAAAAGGGGTTTAGAAAGTCCCTAATTTTCACATCCAGCTGTAATACATGCAAATTGTTTTACTTATGCTGAATATGTACACATATCACATTTGCTGGAATAATTACTGAAATGTGGAAGTTGTTTGATTGTGCCTAGAAATGCTTACATCACATAATAGTTAAGGATAAATAGCACCATCTGAACTTGCAAGAGTAGTTCATACTTCACGGTTAAATAATTTGTGAGTCACTTGGGATGACTTAAGTTCTTCTCTCTCAAAGATGTGAATCAGGAACAAAGTTGCTCAATGTCTAAAAGTTCCCAGTTTGAAAGAAAAATTCCTAAGTCCTAAAGTAACAGTTTTCATTTATCATCTATATTAAGTACCGAAATTTAACATCTTCAGCATTTGTGTTTGTGAAACCATTAGGTCCTAGAGTGTAATTCTTTCTGCCTAACTTCAGATAATTACATACCACTTGAATTCACTGTCTAACTAAGCTCTCTCTGGCATGAAGTGAGTAATTATCTAGACTTCATTGGCTGTGCCACAGACTTACAGCGTGTCCAACAGAGGCACACAATCCACAAGCAGGCACTGATACTGCAGAGATCTCGAGTTATGCAAGGCACGTGCAGCTCTAAAACACCGACAAGCTGCAGGCAAGACAGAATGAACATGTAAGAAGAGATCACTTAACTATTTTAATAGCCCAGGGGAAAAAAATCTAAGTGCCAGATATAAAAATAAGAGTCTATTCATTAAATTCTTGCAATTCATGTGAACAACAGGTAATACACTTTTCTATGGATCTCGCAACCAGAGGTCTTTTTTTTTTACATTGCCCAAGTCAACAACACATATTACAGACTAATTCTTAGCAGTGAGATACAACACAGCATAAAAAGAGAACCTCAGTGCCAACTACATCCCAAGATCTGGCAACAGTGTGAGTGTAGCCTAAAATATGCTGTGAGAAACTGTTACCAGGCACAAACAAGGTTTCAGAATACAAAGTGCAAGAACGGCCAATATAAGAATCATTAAGTAAAAATATATGACCAATTCCTCAAAAAATATGAAGGAATAACATCTTAACATGTGGGGAATAGAACAGGAGGAAAAGTGAAGGAAGGAGGAACAGTGGAAAGGTAGCAGATATATTTTATTGGGTTTGCAATCAAAATACAAATTTATTTGATTACAAAAATATTCATCCATGAAGACTACTATAAAGCAAACAAGCTTAATAGGAAATTGTGCTTAACAAGTTCCATAAATGATTTCTAAAGTAATGACAAGGCTTTCTCTCCCATTCTCAGTAAGTGCTTAAAGCTAATGTGCAACTCAAAGACTGTCTTCTGTATTTTACTGTTGCTGTCACGAAAGAAAAATGAGCCAAAAAGTTAGCAAATGCACTGCACAACTCACACTTCTTGACATCAATGTGGTACTAGAGTCTCTACATCTCAGTGTTAGCATGACATGTAAATAAACTAACACTCCTTTATAGTAGAAATCCTTTAATGTTTCATGCTGAAAGTGGAGTAAAGGCAACAACAAACCCCTCATATCCATCAGCCCACTACAAGCACCTTGCTGTATTCATGGCAATAAAGAGTTTATTGCAGTGAAATGTATTGAATGTACTGCACTGAAATGTATTTTGTAAAAGCTGATGTAAGCTCTCCTCCTTATATGACAGTTAGATGAGCCAGGGTTGAATTGGCATGATGCATGGCAGACATGTAACACTAAGTTATGGGGAAGATGAGAGGATTTTTGAATACTTTTCTAAATCATACAAGCTTATCAGTACCCACCTACAAACATATGCTTTCTTCCATATGACACAATGTGCAAAATAGCAATGGTGCAAACTTCATGTTTTATGCTTGAAAGAGAGCAGCATAATTTTATCTAAAGTGTATATTCCCAAAGCCTAAGGGAAAGATTTGGTGAAAGAAAATATTTCCATGGAAGTAACCTCGCCTTTCTGGTGAGGTTTTTCTTTCATTTTGTAATTTTTTGGTACAAAACTGGTGTAAAGCTGACAGATGCTGGAGAGGGCCTTTCAGCTGGTCTAGCAAATCTGTTTCACTTTAAAGCTATTTCACCATCATTAAGTACCTTAAAGAGGCTCTAGCTGTGAAAAAGCTTGAAGCTGCTTTTAGTACAAACAATATTTTTCTCCTAAAGCCTGGTATGATGCCAATATGACACTTGATCTTATTTATTTTGTATCTTCTTACCAAGAAGTGTATGTAATCAGTAATGTAAGAAAGAGTCACAAACTTTCAGTGTGATGTGTGCCAATCACATACAAAGACAGGAGAAAATTCAGACTTGGCAGATTTCATAGGAGTCTACCTAGTGACAATGCCACACATACCACAAAGTAAGCTTCACCTACATCTTGTGGTCAGAACCTGACCAAAAGTAAACAAACATTCACATCTAAATTAATGTACATCAGCAGTCAAAGATTTTTATTACATATGTGTCATTTAGTGCTCTTGAGGCAATACAGTTAATTTCAGTCCACTTTTTCCAGTAAAAACAGACTGGAATTTATTTCTTGAAGTCCATCTAATTTATCACAAAGTTACACTGTGCTATAGTATTCTCAGAGTCCACTGTTTCCAGTAAAAACAGACTGGAATTTATTTCTTGAGGTCCATCTAATTTATCACAAAGTTACTGTGGTATAGTATTCTGTTCCTGGCTGTTAAGTAAGTACCTTTTTCAAAAAGTTATACGATTACAGAGCAAATGATTGGGTTTTTTTTTGCATTTCACACCAACAGCAAGTTCAACTCTGCAAGCTGAAGAGGAGAAAAATGAGACCTAAATAACTGCATGTCCCACCCTAAGGTTAAAGGCCATCTATCTGAAATGCACGAGCACTTCCCTCAAATCCTGAGATGAGATTTTGCCCACGCATTTGCCCACGTATTTAGCAATTTTGTGGTCTTTGTTCCTAATGAAACACACCAGCTTGCCTGTACAGACCTGCAGGTGTGTGGTACCCTGGCTATTCCTGGAATGCTTTTAATACATTGAAGTTGTGTTTGTCTATCTTCCTGCTCTGATCTCGCAGCCATTTTAAGCAGCAGATCATGGTTGCCAGATCAATGTTGTCACTGGTGGTTACTGTAAGCTCTCTTGGGTAAATGGAATCTACTCCTGGCAATTTGATGCTTTTTTTTCTGTGTTCTAAAAAATCTTTTTTACCAACATTTCAATTTGAGACCAGTTCTCAAAATATGACCTCCAAATTGAAGTTTCTGCCCTAAAATATCTCAGGAAAGTCAATTTGGATAAAAATAATTTAGCTTTTTTACTGTGCCCTATGTTCACCATGTACTTCTTCTATACTTCAGTCATCTATCAGCTCTCCAGTCTGTCTGGCAGGATGTTCATTCCTGATATACTTGAAATGATTCAATTTAAAGGATTTATTGCTGGCTCTGGTATCTTTAGCAAATTGTTTCTCAGAATATCTTTTGGCCAGACTTATTATACTTTAAAATTTAATTTGTGAGAGAGGTTTTTTTCCTCTTCTATTTTCTTCAGCAAAAACTTCAACTTTTGAAAGACGGTTCCTTGTTGCTAAGAGATTCCTAAACCCTGCTATAAACCCCTCCTTGCCTCTTAAAAATAAAAAGCAGCAACAACAAAAAGTTTGAAGTCTTCAGTGGATGTGTATGCATTTTATCCAACTTCTAATTCATTCTTTTAAAAGCCACTTTACTACCTGCAGGCTTTAACTTCCTCATAATGAGCATTTTCATTTTTATGGCTAGCAAAGGCAGGAGGCTGGCAGGGAAATTGCACTGCTCAGACCACTGAACTTGAATCACACAAACACGCTCCTGGGAGCCAGGGAAGAACAGCTTTGCTATCCAGACACAAACGTGCTGAGAGCAACACTGATATTTTCTCAAGTCACTGCCTTCAGCAAGCTTGAGACTTGTATCCACAGGCTTGGGATACAACACAAAATTGTTTCCTTCCATACCTTTATGGCAGCAGACTGCTGCCACAAACATTCAACGTAGTATAACCACTATTGGTATTGTGTGTTACAATGTTTCAAATTTGGTGTTTGTTTTTTTTTTTTTTTTTTTTTGTTTTTTTTTTTTTTTTTTTTTTTTTTGTTTTTTTTTTTTTTTTTTGTTTTGGTTTGTTTTTTTTTAAGGAACTCGTACTCAAACACTGCAAACAATGCGAAGGGGTTTGTTTTGCTGTTGTTTCATGGTAATATTCGAAGGATTAACTACTTTACTTTACCAGAAGAATTAACTTAATCTAAAGTAACAGCCTATGTGAAGTGTAAGTGGTCCATTTCCATGGAATATAAACACATTTCATTTAGCAATTCAGTCACCAATTTGTGTAGCTGCACTACTGTTAGTCCAAAAAAGTGATTAAATTGAATTTTAAATTAAGATAATTATAGGTTACTCCAATCACTGGTACAGATAAGCTTCAAACTGAACTTCTTGACATCAAACCCTCTGTATCCCTACGTTAAGGCGTAGACACTGGGGAAGAGCTGCAACTGTCAACCACTGCACAAACTGTTCCTGAACGTGGAGCATAAAGAAAGCAGACTTTCATGTTTTGTTAGTGATTGTTTTACCCCATTCCCCTTCAACCAAGACTCCCCTCAGCCTAAGATGACACACCACAAATCACAGCTCCTAGCACTCCACGCTGATAACCAGCAGAGACTTGAGTGTTGGCAAGTCTCAGTTAGCAGCCTACGCTCTGCAGGAGGAGCAGAATTAAGGGAGCATCAGCTGCAAAGAACTTGACTGAGTTTGTTTTAACCTGACACACAACAAAACCAAGTCTTAAACTTGCTTCCACATTTAACAGACTCTTTTCTATGAAGAGTCATTGGTCATTAGCAGACACAGAAAACCTCCATGTTACTACAGCTGAATTGTCAAGTTATACAAATCCAGCTTTACCAGAGGGGAAACAAAAAACTGACTTTCTAAATATCCTTAGGATGTTACAACTTCTGAATACAGCTCAATAAGTGAAGGGGGAAAAAATCACAAACCCACAGGCTGTTGCTGAAGTTAAATTGGTACTGAGTGGGAGAGTTTCAAGGTTTATAACTACATTAGAAAATAAAAAATCCAGTTTTAAAACACATATTCCTCATTCACTCTATGCAGCTGATTAATAAAGCCAAACCTGGTAAAATCCAACAATCTCCACAGTAAACACACAATGGTGAGCTAATACACATCTAGCCACATTTGGATTTTTTATGCTTTACAAAGATTCAGCAGTCTTAAGTCATCAGGGACAGATTTATTCCTTTGCCAAGGAGCAATAAAAAAAAAAAATTAAGTACAGTGTGGTAGATGTAGAGAGACACATTTAAAGTCATTTCATTAATAGCTATAATGCTAACAAAGTAGAAAGAGTTTATCTTTTGGAAAAAATATTTAATTTTAAGGTAGATCTATTCTCTTGCAGTTATAAGCCTGATCACTTAAAATATACCAGTCTGCAACTTCGAATAGCATTTCCAGCTTTAATTCCAACATCATACAGAAAGAGCTGAAAATCTGATCGCCATGTCACAAGCAACTGAAGAATTACATCAGCTCCTCTTTGCAGAGCTGTTCTTCATTAATTTATAATTAACAGGATGTGATAAAACAATCTGTATTACTAACTTTTAACAGCCTTCTTGTGTCAGCTGGAAAATGTTTTTGTGTGGTGAACACCAGAGCTCCAGTGCTTCTCTCCCATGCCCAGCAACTCCCTACAATTCCTTCTGGAGGTGCCAGCCAAGCTCCTCTGCTCCCTGCTGCAATCAGAGACTTCACATGAATGCTGTCCTCTTCCTCCTCCTGCCTCCCATGAAACTCTTTATCACATGGACTGAGGAATTTGACTGGGAATGAGATACAGAAACTTATCTGCTGCCAGCAAACTGTTTCCATGAAAGGGACCTCGGGAAGGGAAAATGGCAAAGAGCAATCCAACACTCTTCAACATGTTCCAGGCACTCGAGGGGGAAAAAAAGCAAAAGACAAAAGGAAAAAAAAAACCCAGCAGCAGCAACAATTCAGTATTTTAACATAAGTGAAATAAAGCCTTTGAAAGCTGTACTGTCTTGGAAAGCCTGAATGTATTTTTCCTAAATCCTCAGCAGAAGTAACAGCTCCAGAAATTCTGCACAAACTCAGGGATTAGCAGCCTGCCCGAGGAGGAAGTGGGATCTTTGCTTCAAGCACCCAATTCGCATTTAAAAGGTTGTAGGAATTTGGATAAGCCTTCCTTACTGCTATGGATCATCAAAGTAGCAGCAGTTCTGGATGTATCCTAGAGTGATGTTTTCCTGTTTTACTTATTAATCTTCCTCATCCTCAACTTCTAAGCTACTCCAGCTTTCCATCACAGTGAGAGAAGCAGTACAAGTGCTCAAATGTAATCTGTTTATGCCAGGGAAACTTTAGATTTGGCTCTTTTGAGACAAGACGATCATCACTTGGTGCTGAGGTTACAGAACCAGGTTCTATTTTGTAACAACAATCTATGCTGAAAATTATTGTGTTTTTAAAATAATGATTAAAGACACAACCAACAACTGCACAGCTCTTTCACATATGTACTAAAAGCAGCAGGAGCTACGCACAAAGCAAGTGTTTTTTCAGGAGAAAGGCAACAACTATAGAAATGTTGAACAGGATCTCCTTTTATGTTTTTGTTTTAATTCTCTTTGATTACTTTAACTTGCACAATATATATCCGACATTTTATTTCATTTGTTACGAGTATCTGGGCAGAGCTCCAGTGTTTTGGTGAACTGGTCACAGTGAACACTTCGGTTCAGCATGAGCATTACCACCAGCAGGGAAAGCTGGAGAAGTGGAGGAGATAAAACACCACTGTCACATCCATACAGGACAAGGTTGAGACAGCCAAGTAAACAGGAACTGAGTTCCAGAGAGTTTCTTCATCTCAACAGGAAAGAAAAGTCCAACCAGGACTTTAAATACAAATCATCTTCACAATTAATGTGGTTACCTTTCAGTCCGAACAAGAAAAACACAGATTGCAAATATGGCATGAACAAATACTGCTGCCTTCAACTACAAATATTTAGTGAGATAAAAGCAATGACTCAGACTTCTATGCATTGAAACTTCTCATACTAGGAATAAAAAAGTTTCAAATTAATTTTCTAGAGAAAAAGCCATCAGATTATATAATTGTATGAAATGTGTATAAGCCCAGATCCGTGTTTAATTTTCTCTTTGTTATCAGACTGCAAGACAACTTCTTTTTACTGAAACAGGCATTTAAGGCAGAAATACACTTGTGTCACATATTCTGTTTCATCATTCATGCAGACAGGATTATCTAAAGTCACTGACATTTGAAGAGCCACATCTGGCAACTCAAACAGCACCAATTAAAAAACTGACCAAAATCAGGAAGTTCACTGACAATGGGGCTCAGAGGGGACAATAAATTTACATTTAACCAGAGGACCCTAGGTTTCTAGGATGATTAAATATGGTTCCATCAGGGCTGGTAGCTGACAGAAGATGGAGAACACAATCTTTCCATGTTTGCATGAATACATTCAGGAGTAAACACTTATTAAACACTTTCCCTTGTTTGACTCTAGGAAGCATCATGCCTAAAGGGATTTTGAGCCAATGTTCATCCCAATTCCTCCCTGATGGGCTGGAAGGGTGAGGGCTGTTTGGAGAATGGAGAGGGAATGTTGAAAGATGATGGGCAGGGTGGGAGGAAAGCACAAGAGGATGCTTAAAATAGTCCCACAAACACATCTAGCCTCTCTCATGGATTAGAAAGCCCAGGGGCTCAAAACCATCAACACTACAGCAGCCTAGTTCGGAATACGACCTTCAGCAGAGCTGGAAAACAGGATGTGTACAGGTGGCAGGAATGGGACACTGAAGGCTGACACTTCAGTAGGGCACAGACAAAAGATTTAGTCAACTCTACACTGCTAGCATGCAAAAATACTTTGGCGTCTGTCCTGCTCTGCCCTATTTTGACCTCTTTCTCAGTACTATGTGCAAGGGGATTTTAAAAGTCTAAATGAGTAATGCCACCTGCAGCTTAGAAATATGCTTTATATCAGAGAGACAGAGAGGGAGATTAAAAAAGAAGTATCAACTTTACCAACTTGCTTAAGAGTTTTGTGAGATGTTTTCAAAAACAGCCCAAAGAAACCCTTTGAACATTTCAATATTCAAGATCTAATTACACAAACCATGTGGGACAACATGAAGAGAGTGCAGCTTCCCCAACAACTAAGAGACAATGCTGAATTTTATTTGACCAAGTTAAATGGTTATGGGTAATACAGCTACACCATGTGTATTTCAGGGAGGGCTTGGGATTTTATTGTTATTTTTAAAAGAAAAATCAATTGAGGTGATAGATCAGAAAACAGATTTATGTTAGTTATGCATCTTACTGTATTTTTGTAGTTCATTTTTAGATTGTTCTTTACAACATAAAATAAAAAGGCCATTGTTTTAATATGTTCTCCCATCATAATGAGATGCCTCAGATTGGAGTTATTGAATAAGCTCAAAACTCCCCAAGTTACATTCTTCTTCATCTTCAGCCTCTTCTTAAAAGGATCAGGGCTGTCCTCAGGCATTCCCTGTCTTTAAAGATGAAGCCCCAACCAGATTTTATGGAAAAGACCTGTCAGTCTCTACCTTTGCCAAACTCCATAGCAGGTTTAAACAATTATGCATGACAGTAGATTTTGATTCCAGGCTCCTCTTACTCAGTATCAAGTTCTAAAAATAATATTTTTCTTTCTGCTAGGGCACCTCCAAATAGTGATGATCCAAAGGCATTAATGCAAAAGAAAGTTACAACTTAAAGAGCGTGACACAGATTATGAATAAAGAAACCCTTCCCATATGGAAAAGTTTTAAAAATTTGACATTTCTTTTCAATATGTTTTAATCAGAAAGACAGTAGTGAATTCTCACTGCTTCAGACAGAAAAGAATCAAACCTCTTGGGAGACATTACACAAAGGCAATTGCAAAGAAGGGAGAACAATCCTGTAGTTTCTTTTAAAACCATACTCCGTGTTTTTTTTAAATGCTGGGAAAGTCAGCAGTTTGGAGCCAGCCACATGTTACTTATCAATGCTTCAAATGCAGGGTGAGTTAGAAAGGCCATGCCTGGTTCCTTTTTCAATTGGGAAAAATCTCTTTTGAAGTCTTTTTGAGGGACTGATGGGGGAGAAAGTGTCAGGAAAAGGATTTGACAGATTCTGCACAGTGAGGGGCAAAATAACGTCAAGAGTAAAATCCTTTGTCTAAAATGAGCAAAGAGATAGAAACCTCTCCTTCAGCACTGGAGACACCAGATAAAATGTCTAAGAGTCCCTTGTATCTTTTTTTCCAGCTACACATTAGTTCCTTTTTATGCTTTTTGCCAGCTTCTCATCTTACCAGGAGCCTGCAGGAGAAGCCAGTCCAACATTGCAGGGAATGCAGCCACACTGGGGCTCCAAGTCTAGCACTCTCCCAAGATCCCAGGAAAACATCTTGTATTTTAAATACCCCAAGCATCACATAAGACCTCAGTTTCAAGGTGGAACCAATGATCTGAATCACCTTAAAGCAAAAGTAAAAGGATCAAGAAATTACCCAGTTTCTTGAAATGAAAGGCATTATTGATGAACACATCAATGACAACAACACTGTTGGTTTTGTTCTTGGACAGCAGACAGATTTTGCTCTCCTGTATTTTCAATTCTGTCTAAATAACAGACATGAGTAGTTTTGTACCACCTGCAATGTAAGCATAACTACCACCAGCAGGTCAAGAACTGAACTCATTTTGCTTTTACCAGGACGATAAGTTGTGCTGCCCTTTCGTTTAAATTCTCACACTCTTCAAACAAAAAGAAAACATCCATTATTTTTTCCATCAATCACAAAGACTTAATGTAACTCATCTCTAAAAGCTGTATTTATGGTAGAAATTTGAGGCATTAATTCCATATAAACTCTACTCTCATCTGTAGCAAACTGCATGTGCATGCATGGCACAAGCAACCTACACAGCTACAAACAACACAAACTTAGCATCCACAGGACAGAAAGGACCAGAGTTCACTACATCACTACTCAAAGTAACAAGTTGATGAACTCTTAGTGGAAGAAGGCAGCTCAGCTCCTCTCAATTTGAAGTGCACACAAGTATAAAATCAGCTTTTATTACCAAAAGCCATTGTCTTTCCATTTTGATGAAGTGATAATATTTTGACTTCTTCCTTGCTTCTGCCTCACAGTGTTCCATTTGCAAGGTATGTGTAGCATCTCACAGATAATACTTCACAGCAAAGAAAGGAGAAAAACTTTCTCCAACTAAGAAAAATATTTCAAAAGAATCCTATCCAAGTGCTAGCAACAGGATTATTTTAATGTAGTCTTTTTAGTTACATAACAGACATGAAAATGCAAATTATAACACTGTCTTATTTTAATAAAGACCTGGGGAGCTATAGAAAAGAGTGCTAGACAAAAAATACTTCAGATAAGAGATTAGGTACTCAAATCCCTAAAATATTCCACTGTAAGAGTGTTTGCTGCCTATTATTATAAAGATAAAAACCACAACACAATATATGTTATCTATACCAAAGATACACTTGTAAGACATTAACAGAAGTGTCTGAAAAATGTATAAAAGAATCCCCAGGTTCCAGCTTGCAGAATCCAGGCTGCTGTCAGGTTCTGCCATCTTCATACCACTCCTTTTGCATCTTCAGGAGCTGTACATGGAGCAGTTAACTGTTGTTAGCTAAGTCTGCTAACTGCCCTGAAGAAAGTCAAAGCTCCAGTCACCACACTCCCTGGTATTTGGTGATATTTATCATCAGCTGGTGCCTGTAACCCCCTACACAAAGAGGGAATATCCACCTCACTGGGGTTGGAACTTGCAGGACACCTCAAAACTCTTATGTCTATGCAATTCTATTATACATTTAGAGCAAGTATTATGCACCTTTGTTCAGACTCTTGTCCGCACACCAAAGCTAAGGTAAAACTTTATCCACAAAAGTATTTTGCACAACATTAATGAGATTATTGTGATGGGGCTTTTTGTATGTGGTTTTTAATGAAACCACTTTAAAAGTGGCAGTTCACTGATTCAGTTCCCTCTTCCCCCTTAATATTGTTACACTAGAACACAGCAAGATTTCAGGCAGCAATATGTTTTGGGTACCTTGAGTTTTTCCACAGCTCTCCTCCTCTCTAGTAATACAGTTGACCTGTAAAACAGAAAAAAGACATGACTGACTTGTGGTAGGCTTCTCAACATATATACTGTGTACTGTATATTTACAGTATCTTCTTGAACCCCTTTTCAGAACTTTTCATTGAATTACATTTTATTTTGTTATCATATAATGCATTTTTCATATAACAAAATCTTAAATGGAAGCCTCATTTAAGAGCATCTAGTAGAAATCTCAACACTGACCAGGTTACAACTCAGAAAATCCAGACTACCTGCTGCATTTTTAAAGTAGAGCGTAACAACCACAATCCACAACTCCCCTGGTAGCCCTGAGGAAGCTGAATTCCAGAGCAGCCTGAGCTGGGACAGGAGCACAGCACAGGAACACAACACCTCCCTTCAAACACTGACAGCTGCCAGTACCCAGAGCTCCTACGGAAACAACCGCCCTGCTCTGACCCTTTCCCACCCCCGAGCAGGAATGGGTTTTCCTCTTGCATTCATCTTCTAACATGAATGCAAAATGAGTAAATAAAATAGCAATTGTTTCCTTCTATCATCTTTTGTCTTCACAGGATTTGACCACAAGTTATCTTCAGTCAAACCTGACAAATTATTTCCATCATTTTCCTTTTTCCCTCAGCCACTCCACCAAGAAAAAACAATTATTTCCTGGGGGACAGGGGCCAGACTCCTTCCTTTCATACACGCATACAAAACATATGCTACATTTTCTAAGATCTGTACATTGCAAATTAGACATTTTAAGCATTGTGAAAACACTGAGCTCAGCCTACCATGAGGCAAGGCTGGTACTTCTCACCAACTTGTTACCCCATTTGAATTCATCAGGTTGTAACAGACTCTTTCAACCACTCTCAGCTTTTTCTTTTTATTCTTTTATGACTTCACTGTAGTATCCTCAAGGATTACTGCTTAGGTCTTCTCAGCATATCACACTACAAATACCTCCCTAGTTTCAACACTTACAGCAGCCGGGTTGTCCCATTTCCCACCAGCACTAAAAGCTGGATTATTCAATGTGCTGTATGAATTTCAGGAGTAAAGAACTGACTTCCAAAAAACCAAGGTGCATAAAAATAATGCAAGTAGAATTATACAAAATTACTGGAGGACACCATCATTACAAGATACTCTAAAGAAAAGAAAAAAAAACAAAATTCCAAGAGAAGTAAAAATAAGACGTTATTGCATCTTGCTATTGCCCAAATTGTCTATTTTCCCTGAATTATTTACTTATATAAAGTCAATTACTTGCTCAGCAAGTTTGCATTTAGGAATGAACAATGTACTTATACAGAATATTACAGGTATAATACAGGTAAACAGCCATAAGACTATTTCATCTACTTTTAGACCTGACAGGAATACAGATTTAGGGGAGATTTAGGGGACAGAATTCTCTGCCTAGGTGCTCTTTGTGATGCTTGGGCATATTTGCTCATTTTGCTGTCCTGCCAACTGCTCCCTGGCAGAGAGAGCACACAAAGCAATGGCAGTGACTGGGGAAAGAACAAGAAATCCATTGGCACCAAAATGCCATGCTAGAGCGTGAGTACTCCACAGCATCAGGAATTTAAACACTCTAACGTGACTGTTTATTCTTGGCATGGGTACAGTTTATTTTTCATCTACTTCACACTGTTAGAGATAAGGGAATACTATTTTTACGCAAGCTCTGATATGTTATTTTAAGCGTAGCCGTCACAAGCAAGAAGAGGCTCTCTTCCAGGCCAGCAGCTACTGTTTCCAGAGGGCATTGACAGGAAAATTTCAGTCTCTCCAATTTTCTAGCTTCAGGTCTAGTAGCACTGGTTTGCAGAGCACAGAGGTGCCCATATCTGAGGTGTCTGACCCCACTTCAGTCTCCCCAGCGTGGCACAGCCCTGCTCCTGCCCAGGGGAGCCAGCGTAGCCCCAGGACAGCCAGGGGCAGCTTGCTCAGCTCTGTCCCCATCTCTGGGCACTGCACAAGCTGCAGATCCTGCAGCTCTCAGTAGAAGGAGGTACTGTAGGAGAAAGCCAGAAACTGTGACACTGCAAAGGTAAAATGCTATTGAGAAAATTTTTTTCCTGTCCTTTGTCACAAGCTCTTTGTTACAATCTCTTTTTTCTACTTTACATCCCTTCTCCTTATTACCACTCAATGAACCTTCATAAGCTATTCATCCCTTCCCACTTGAAAATTCTCATTATTAAAACAACAAAAATATGTGAAAATTATCAAGCTACTCTGCCATTTAGTGCCACGACTCAATTCCCTCTGCTTAACCCAGCAGGGTCTTTCATCCCATTCTACCCACCCCTGGAGTATGAGCAAGAAACCTTGACACAGGCACTGGTCAGGAAATGTCTTCACTTTGTTTAAGTCACATTCTCAGCTCTTGTTCATCAGTTAAATGCCTCCATGCCCAAAATAAAATTATATAATCAGTAACAAAGGATGAAGATCATATCGAGAATGGGAAAAAGAAAATCTGGGAAGGAGTAACAGTCACACATTAAAGAACAAACTCAGAGTCAGGTCTCAGATCAGGGAAAACAACAACCATATACATTCTTGGATGAATAAATTAGGAAGAGAGATGGATTTTAACTCAAGAGATGACAGCAGTAAGATATTGAGCATGAACAGCTTTGGAAAAATTTTCAATATATCTGAATAACCGCATATGTCAGAAATCAGACATACTACACAAATCCTAACAGGATATTGAAAATGCAAGTACAAATTAAATGCTAAGTGTGGGCTTCATCCTATAGGACAAAAGAATTTTTGTGTCAGAAATACCATTTATCTTGGGAATTAAAGTGCAAAACCCACTTGGTTACTTGAGAGCTACCTCTGCCTCTCTTACAGAAGTAATGTTTTAGAGCTGTATCCAGAAACTATGAGTAATCACAATGATGGATAGTCCAGTAACTGTTGGGATATCCCAATGAAACTTGCCCTGGAATGAAATTATACTCTTCCTCAGCTACTCATATTATAATGACTGATCAGTGTGCATTAGGAAAATACACTTCTGGTTTGAATCCAAACCTTGAGTATAAAAGCAAAGCCCTAGTAAATATTTAAGAGAATTTTGAGTTCCAAACTGAAGAGCTGGCAACTAAGTTCTTTCTTTTTTTTCTTCTTTTTTTTCTTTTTTTTTTTCTTTTTTTTTTTTTTTTTTTTTTTTTTTTTTTTTTTTTTTTTTTTTTTTTTTTTTTTTTTTTTTTTTTTTTTTTTTTTTTTTGTAACAAACAAAACCATCAAAAGATTGTGCAACTCTAAGAGCCCTTAAGGAAACAATTGGGAATTTTTCATAACATGGTATTTCCTTATACTGCTGACCACAGGAATGCAAACAGTTCCACCAAACAGAGATTTCTTCATTGGAAACAACTGACAATCTAACCATGTTTCCATCTTTTCCATTCTCAGCACTCAGCATACAAAACAGATGATATAATAGAATACAGAACTGTCATACCAGGGCCACAAGACATCTTCACTATAAATCAGCACCTGAGAAACTTAACAAAAACATATTTCCTAGGGGTTACAGAGAGAATTGCTGCCTAATTATTTAGCACATTTGATTAACAAAACTGTGATCTTCTACTTATTTGTCGAATTTCCCCTAAATACTGTTAGCATCCTGTCAACCCAAAACAGACCCCTATCCCCAACCATAACTCAGCATATCAGTAACAAGACTCATTCCCACAGCATTCCCTGACAGTAAGGCAGGTGAGACACAAAAACATGGGCTAGTACTCAACTGAGTTAGTGAAAGGAAAAGCAATGCTACTCTTTGAACCTTAGAAGACTAATGGATAGATTTCCTCACCACCTTCTTCATTCAGGATTATTTGAGCAATGTCAGCTGACACCATTAATCCCTCCAAAGGAAGCTGGAAATGTTTGTGTATATGTACAGCAATGGTGCTCAGAATTCACATTCTACCAGAAACTGCACAAGGAGATCAAGTATCAGAGATACCTCAAGGGAAAGGCAAGACAGGACTTACAAAGGGACTTAATTTTCCTGACATATAATTAACAAATCACTATCATGGAGAAAACAATTTACACTCTGTGCTGAACTCCATGCTGTGAAGAGAGAAATACAGGATAAATGAACATAGGCAACTGAAAACACAGTACTGCCAGAATTCAGGAAGGCGCTAGGAATGGGAAAGGTGCTACATCGGCACCCTGACCAATGTATGTCATTGCAAATTTGCAACTCAATTAAGGCAAGATTTTAATCAGAGCTACAACTGCACTTAATTCTCTCAATTCAGGCTGAAAGAAAGCAAGAGGAACAAGTCATAAAAGGAGAACAAAATTGGAATGTGCTACAAAGAGACCAAATTGTTTTCAAAAGTAAAAACCAAAACAAACAGAGCCAATGAAAGACAAAGCTTTATGAGTTAGTTTGCCAAACAAGTCAAGAATTTTGGATGGTAGAAAAGACAGACAAATGTCTTAACTTCAGATAAAGACATAAAAAGATTTTGCTAGTGTGGAAGTGTTTACAATTCATGGCAGAGAGATTATTACTCTTGTAGTCAAGGAAACCACTCTTACAGGTTTCCAAATTTTGGAATTCCCCTTTCAAGAGGGAACATAGGAAAATCCTCCATGCTTTTCTGAAAGGAGAATGAATACGGCTTTAGTGTCCCAAACAAGGCTTCGACAACAAACTGGTTCCAATGGCTCCGTAGAAGAAGAGGTCACCATCATAAATGAAACATGTCAATACTTCACTTTCATATTCTGAGATCCTCAATAATAAAATAGCCATTACATCCCATCATATTTTCACATACAAAACCATTTACCAGGAGTTACTGAACCAGTAGCTAAAATTTTCAAGTTAGGCTTTATTTATCTGCTGCATCTCTTGATGTTTTCTTTCAAAGGGATGCCCACTGAACTCTCAAAAGCTGATCTTTCATCACAGCACACTGCTGGTCTTGGAGAATTCAACTTTTCTCCTGTTTAGATGATTCTGAGGCTCCAAACATAAATTATACCAAGAAACAGCTTGGTTTAATTATAATAGTAATTCAAAACTTATTTTTCCAGTTTTTATCTTAACTAGATAACAAAACCCCGCTTCAGCTGATACATCAAAGTGCACTGAGATTTAGAATAGAACTCAAAAACTACCTTTTATTTTTATTGCTGTCAATATCCTAAGAAAAAAATATGCACCAAAAACTTTTCAATTTAATATCGCTGGTGTTGCTAGAGAACTACTCAGACTCTGCAGACTGAAAAGCAAAGCAGAAGCTACAGCACACCATGATCACCATAATTAGAACATAGTAACACCAAGTGATGCAGGAAATTATTTGCTGGTTTTCATTAAAATGCACGGTTCATTTTTAATTTTTCCTACAGTCCCTGCACCAAGATGCATGTTCAGAATGGCAAGAAACTACTAGGCAAAATTTATGTAACATTCATACTCAAGTTGAATTAGCACTACAATCACTAGAAACTTTGGTGCTGATAAGGAAGCAGAGACCGATTTTAGAAAAATATTACAAATTAAAGCTATTGAAGAGTAACGGAAAAGCTTTAATTATTACTTCTGGCTGAAATAAATACATACAAAAATGAAGGTGTTAATTCACAATTACTTTATGGGTTATTGTTTATAGTAATACTGGCTATGTAATTTTACTTTTGTCATCTGATAAACCCCACTTACGAAGGCCCAGTGCTCAACAGTTTGGTGTTGTAAAGAACAGAGTTGCTTTCTGGAATCGATCTTAATGACTGTTTCTCAGTGAGAATAAAATTAGTTTCAAGTGGGCTATTTTAAGTACTGCATTACTAAATTTCCACATAAGTATAGCCTAAGCAATGGGAAATGACACTGCCAGAAATCATCTGAATGGCCATATCTGACTCTGGGTACAGTTTTGCAATAGACCTTCTAACTGGCCTCAGGGAAGTAGTTTCTGCATTATATACTTCTGCTCCCCTTGCTCCCTTCAAAAGAGGTGAGCTCCCTGCTGAGACTGGCATGAGAGAAGTGTGTTAATATACTGTAATATACTACATCTCTTCCAGCAATGGGTATGTCAAACCAGACTAAACACAAGTGCTAACTGCAGCTCCAAAAAGCCCGTCAAGAGGAGGCAGACAGTGCTCCTTTAGCCTTCCTTATGAAAAATGAAAAAGCACAGTTTAAAGGTACACCAAATTCATTAAAGTAAAATAATTTTCAAGCCATGCCCAAGGTTTGGGCAATTGTAAAGAAAAAGACACGTAGGATTTTTCAGCTGCAATTTCATGCCACTGAACTTGTTTTTCCCCCTCTTTGCTTCTTTTTTATCTCACTCCACATATATTCTTATATATTGAAGTCTTGTAGACTTCTCAGATTTTAAATCTTCCTGAAAGAAAAAATATCTTACATTCCTTTTTAAAAAGAAAAGGAAATGTGAAGGCCCAGCATGACTCCATTCTCACCTTTTGTTAACACAGGTTTCCGGCTTTCTTCTCCCTGAGACAAATCTCACATGTTCTACCAATCTCTCAGTGTCAACCTCAACCCATTAGCTTTTACTGCAGTCTCATTACTGTCCTCCGACCCCCCCTACTAATGTATAATGGTCATTTCCAAAGCTGCTCTCAATCTCTCTTCCTTGTGGTTTGCAGGATCCCACTCCTATCAATAAACACTCCTTCCAGAACACCCAGACTACTAATGGCTGTAAGAAATCCTACCCTCCACCCACTGCCAGTCCCTTCTGTCATGCTACTTCTGCATTCTGCTTTCAGCACCACCAGCCCATTGCTCCTCTTCCACTGCCATGTGAACTCCTGGCACATTGTGCTGGCCAACCACCTCAAATGCACAACTGGAAATAACTTCTTGGTGCTGTACACAGACCACCCACCTCCTCCTCTGCCCAAGAGACCCAACACAGCCTCAAAGCTTCAAGAAAGAAATGGGCACTCCATGGAGCAAGACTTCTGCTCCCTTGGGTTCCATTTCCCACACAAGGAAACAAGACCAACTTCCCAACTCGCTCCAGTATGTGCATTTGAGACTCCCTTCTCACTAGATTAACATGTAAAAAATACACTTAAATATTCACAGTTATAACACTGGTATAGCAGTAGTGGTCTGCCTAAGGATACAAAGCAAAATTCATATAGACTCTTTCCATGTGTTTTCTCCTATGAAGTAAAAGCAAGACCTAGCACATTTTTATTCTATGTCTAATTCCTCAGCAATTTTTTTGCAACCTCCCTTTGACACATCAGTCCTAAAAATGTCCATTCAGGACGTTTTTACTAAGAAGGGATCCTTGTTAAATTGATGCTTCAACCACCTGAGCAGACACTGGTTCCTCTCTAGTCTCACCTTTTCCTTTAATGCTATTTTGTTTTATTTTGCAAGCCATCAAATCCACAGCACCTCTTAAGCTGCACACACATAGAGTTTTGTCTTTCAGCTCTGCAGCTGAGGTGTCACTCTCATTCTACTGCAGCAACATTACTTCTGAGCATTCCCAGCAAGGTCACTGGCATTCTGCAGCTCTTTCTGAGACTGACAAAACTCCTCGCATACTGTGCTTGCAAACAGGGAGAGAATGGTGGAAATAAAAGTGAAGACCTGCAGCTGAAGTTTGAGGGGGCTGAAGAGGATTTTCCCTATTCTCCCAATGGTGATTAGTGGGGCAATTAGCCCAGTTGCATCCAGGCAGGACAAAACCACCACAAGGAATGGCTGCCTGCCAACAGATGATCAGAAGATGTTTCACAACATAAACTTCAAATATATGATATTATTTTCTTCCAGCATTAACTTACGGTTAAAGCCATAGCTGGATCCATGACACCAAATTATTGCTGCAAAGTTAATAATGTACAAAAAGATCTTGAAACACTTTTCCTCCCCTCTGAAATACCAAGCCCCTTATTTAATAGAATAAGCTGTATTTGGAAGTTGAGGTTATGATTTGTTTACAAACTGACCAACTCCACTGGTGAAAGAAAAATAGGTTTTCACCAGTACTCATCCTATTTTATAATGACATTATGAACAGAAATATTGCCCCTTTATATTCTTTTATTTAATCATATGCATGAAACAGTCAATTCAGCCCCCAAACCTGGGAAAGGATCAAAACCAACTACAGTTTTATTTTTTTAAACTCTGTATCTCACTTGTTCACTTTTGACTTCTGCAAAGCTTAATTCAGCCAACCTCCACCCTAACCCCTGGGAGCATCTTGTACTTTCCAGCCATCTGGACTGTATTTACATTACTAAGAAGAAAGTCAAACTTGCTCATGAACGAAGAAAATCTCCCTACTATCTTTCTGTCTTGTCTCCATAGTTATCTTTTTAGTTCTTATTATTTAAAAAAAAATTACTGTTCTCTCTGGGGACCTCACTCAATCTCCCTCATGAGCTCTACTGATGTCATACAACTTCTTTGCTTATAATTTCCTAGTGCTGCCTCTAAAAAAAAATTAAAAATAGAAATTACTGGTTTTCCCCTCCGTTTTCACCCTTTCTTCACGAAAGCCCTTACAAACAGTGTGAAAGTTCATGAATGATGGATTAGGATAGAAGCAATTGTACCAAAGTGTTTATTTAGACAGTAAAAGTGACAGCTTTGCAAATAAAACGAACTATTGCCAAACTAAGATCAGAGACAAATTTTAAAAGAGACATGGACAAATATTTACTTTTGAACTTGTATCCATTTTAATGGTATTCCTCCCTCTGGCAGTGACTGCTGCATCTTGGCTCCTCCAGGACACAGGAACACGCAATTTTTAAAAATTGCATTTTCATCAAACTATCTGTGCTGTGACCCCTCTCCCAACACTGCTGATCCAGTGTGCTGAGGAAACTTGAAGAAAAAGCACAAACTGCAGAAGACAAGAAACTACTTCAAACTGGTTTTACTTTCAACCCCATGTCCTCAAACCCCACCTATTTTTTACTTTATCTGAGCTGCAGTGTAAGTCTGCCTTTTAGTATTTTATAACCTTGTTTTTCAGGGCACACTATCTCTTTTGATCAAAGGTAGTCTATAACTATAGCTTATCATTAAAACCTATTTTGCAGATTTACTCTGCTCCAGCTGACATGCACCAGAAACCTGCATCAAGTTTAAATGAAAGCCAGATTGGTGTCTTAGTTACAGGGAAAATTAATGAAAGCAATGAGTGATGCTTGACATTCAGCTTTTGAACTAGGAATTGAAGAGCTCCAATGCTTTTTGATGCCTGACCCAAACATCTGACTAATTTCAAATACTAATTCAGTTTAATGAGCTAATTTAATACCTGTATAAGGGAAAAATGCCAATGTAACATAAATTAGAAAACACTAGGAAGAAAAATACCTTTCTAGAGGGGTGTTTGCTTAGAGAGAACTACCTACTGTTGTTTATTTTCAAGCTGAACCTCTGAATTTAATTCAACAAAGTGACCCTTCAGCGGCATAATGACTTTTAATGATCATGTCAAGTATCTTCTTGTCCCTTCAGCAACTCTTCTGGAATACCAAGGAGTAGAAATTCAATTACAGATGCGTGGTCGGCTGCCTACCACAGCCACAGTAAGTTCATTAGAGCAGGAAATACACAGCAGAGAGGTAACAATGAATTAAAAATGTAATGAATATGCCCACATGAAAAAATAACTACTGAAATAACTCACCCAAACACTACCACATTCTGCTTGCTTTCTTTTAAAGATGCCAGTTTCTAGAATGATTCAACATTGTCCTTTCACAGTTTTTTCCTCCTCATCTCCAAAACTCAAATACCAGCAGAGTGAATAAACATGGTTTGTCACTAAAAGTAGCTGAAGTGTTGTGAAGATGCAACACGTCTCTGCTTTAGGGAAGCTCAGTCAAATTACTTATCAGAAACAAAACCCCAGGAGATCTGTTATCAGATGAGCAATACCTCTACTAAAAAGGACTTCTCCACCTCCATTTCAAGCTGTTCAAATTTCCCCCAAAATTTGCAATATTTTTTCATTTAGAAGACATGGACAATAAACATTCAGGCAACCCTGAACTTCCTTTTCTTGATACACAAGCTGAACATTTTATGCAAACTACTAAAAATAAGTTTTACTTCCAGCTGTGACAACTCCTCATAGCTTTAATCAAAGGAGTAGCAATCACAGCCTAATGGGCCCTGTTCTCTAGAGCTTCCAAGTTGAAAAATTATCAGTAGGAGAATATGCACTGCAAAGAAGAGAAGAATCTGCCAAGAAGTGAGGACTAATATATTTGCACTTAGCCTGCCTCAATTTGGTTTTACATATTTCTAACAGAGAGAACAAAAAGTGACTTGATGCTCAGTCTGCAGCTATGGTATGAAATTAGTTTCTAAGGAAACAGGGCAGAATCCAAGGGACAAAATTTCTGTGTTTGTGCTGCTTCTGTAACAAACACAGCATCAGCTGCAGAAGGCACATGAAGCAAAACTCCAAAGTGATTAAGGGATTGGACCTTTGGCATCCTGAACCTGCAATTTAAGTGGCAGCCTCACTGGTGAGGCACTCATCTGTCTGAGGAGAGCACAGAGGTGCACAGGATGCACACCAGCTCACAGCCACTGCCAGCCTACTCCTCTCAACTGCAGTGCAGGAAGAGTCACTAAAAATAACACAGCTGGCACTGAATATAGTCTGCTCCTTCAGGCGTGCACTGGCTCTGCTGTGACTTTTAGAAAATCTGACTGCCCACATCCCGTGGTTCCTCTTTCAGAGGAAAAACAAATCTTTAACTAGTGAGGCAGAAAACTTTTCTGTCCAAGAAGTCAAAGTGGGTCAGATAAAAGGTGCTGATTTTCAAGAGAGGTTTCCACACCACGAATGCCAAGCAGGTTTCCCCCCTGTGATGGGCACACTGGAGAGCATCCCTCCAGCCTGATGGCATGGGGCTGCTCTGGCTGCTCTCCCCAGCTGCTGCTGCACCCTGCGTGCAGGGATTGTCCTCAGGCAAGAAGGGCAGCTACATCAGGGAACTCCAGATGATGAGATCCTCCAGGCCAAAATAATCAGAATTCCTTGGAGAATTTAAAACTTCTGAGGTTTGTGGTGCACTCTGAAAGAAAACATTCCTCCTATCAACCAGCCACATAACTCACTGCTTAGCAACAGAGGTTGCACACACGTACCTGCCTGCAAGAGGGAAAACAACTCTTGCTATCCATCAATTTCATGACACAATTTCTCTCTGAGTATACACAGGGTTTGTTGTTTGTTTTTAAAAATGATCTTAAATTCACATTTCAATATAAATCCAGGTCCCCTCTACATTCAGTGAAATGAACTGAAAAGAAATCATGATCATGAACTGAAAATAAAATGTTTCTAAAGCAGTTTCAATACAGGTGTTTGAGTAAGGCTAATTTCAACTTGAGAGGGAACTCTCTTGGTTTGCTGTGTCAGTTTGGGCAGTGACAATTCTTTTTGCACAGCTTTCCTTTTCAGAAGGAAAACATCAATGCACCTCAAAACCTCAGTGTTAAGAGTCTACTTCTAAAACTGTTTGCCTGATGGCCAGAGGTGACACCCAGCCCTGAAATCCCAAATACATAACCACAGGCTGGGGTATTATTTCCACTATGCTATTCCACTGCAGAACACACATCAATGCTCATCTCTGTCCACAAATCAATGGAACCTATTTTAGGCACAAAAGCTTCAAAATAAATCCTTCTGACCAACCTCTCAAATTAATTATGCAAATACTGTATCAAAGCGCACAGATAATTTTTACTTCAAATTTTTAAAATCTGCAGATACTCTGAAAGGAAAAGAAAGTAAATGTCTAATTATACACACTGAATAATCCAGATAATGGCCTGTCACATGCATCGTTCTGAATGCAAACCAGAACAATGATTTTAGCTGTAAACACAATGTGGAAATATCAAGTAACTTTGATCTTGTCTTTGGCACGAACACACTTTCTTAAGATTACCTTCTGTATTCAGTGGGATATATATATATATATAAAATACATAATGAAGTATTTTTTCCCTGTTGAATCTCAAAGCCATTCCTTACCAAACACACTCTATGAGTTATTCCAAGAGAGATGAATTGTATTTCTCCAAACAGAAGGACGCTGCCTCTTACTGCCCTGCTAGAAACACTAAAAGCAGAAAAAACTTTTTCAGTGCTTTATTTCCGTTCAAGCAAAGTGTGATTGGTTTTGTATCCAAAATACCCACAAAGTGTGGTTGTACTCAAAAGCTCCTGTGCTGAGGAGCACATACCAGCTTAGGAGAGAGGAAGAAATGCCTGCTGTGGAAATGAGTCCTAGCATGCACTCCAGGCACGTTTAGGAGGTAGGATTTTCTTCATTTCAGCCTACTTCTTCCTAACACAGCAAGCAAATCATGCAGAAATCAAGTGACCTACCAAAAGACGGACTAAAACTGAATAGATGAGAATGCCCAGGTTGGACATGCCGGGGAGGCAGTGGAAACCACTGCTGTCATCTTTGCCTGGTACTAAAAAACTTCTTGTACAACTGCCCATGCTATTAAGACAAATTTCAGCAAGTGTAAAACCTTGTTTCATAACAATGTTATTAAGGGGAGATAAGACTTTTAATGAGACAGCTCTACAGTTTAAGAAATTGAAGCTGGAAATTAAAAATTAGGAATTCCAGTGGTGACTATGGCTAACAGTGACTGAAAGGACTAAGTGCAACAGGAAAGTCTGACTGCTGTGTGGTGCAGCAGTCTTCTTCCCACCCAGGCTTTGCTTCCTAACACCTTTTGCCTTCTACAGATAAAGCACAAGATACTAAATTTCACATTGCAGTTTTATTAGTTTTAAGGTATGAAGAAAATCTATGAAAGTAACATCACTGGAAAATAAATGCATGACTTTTTAAAGTCACCTCTCAGTAGCTGCATTTCTAACAAGATGCTCAGCTTAGGCTAAAGGGATTTATTGCACACACCTGGATCCCTTCAAAAGAAATTACTTTAAAGGAGGGAAGGGAACATGTGCTGATCAAACAGAATACTCCATTAAATGGCGATGCAAGACAGCATGAGATACACATTGAAGGCCAGCAGAATTAATCTACATCCAGGTCTAAAATAAAACTGTACTATAGAATTGTAAGATTTCCTGAGTACGTGCACCTCAGCCAACTTACACAAACCCTTACCTATCTCTGCAACTCACTTTTTTCCACCGCTGAAGCTGCCAAACTCAAGAACCAGCCACTTTCATGTACTACTTTTACAAGGCAGTCACACCGAGAAGTTGTACATCAAATTCAGTTAGGAAAGTGAACAAAACCAGGACAGACACCTTCAGCTTGAATTTGTTGAATGTTTAAATGATTCAAGTCTAATTGTGAGGTTTTAGCTAAGCTTTTCTTTTTACTTTTTTATAGTAATATCTGCCTATCCAGACCAGGTTTCAAAATGTAAACAGGGACTTGTTACCTACTTAAACAGAACTCCTATCCAGTGTAACATTTATTAAGGCACTACTTAAAACACTGTCTGTATTCTCCCCTCTCTGTCTTCCTGACATGAACTCATCCCTCGTTTGCTGTTCCATTCAACAAACTCTTGTTACCTGGTCCATTTCTGCTGGCAAAATGCACAAGTTTGTGTGTTTGTAGGAAAACAACCATAACTACTTGACAAATACCTTAGGAATTGCAAGCTGCAATTATCAAAACATCTCATGAGCTTTCTCCTAAATTTGCCTCAGCCTATATGCTTGCTAGCAAACAGCAGTCAGGCATGCAAGCTTCCTGTTTTAATATTCCTCCTCCTCCTTTTTTAAGCAAGATTATTCTCATCCTTAGAAACAGGAAGTCATTAAGTTAAAAATGTTTATACTAAATGAAAACACACATATTGCTGTGACTTCTACTCAGTGACTATTGGGTGGTCTCAATCTGAATCCACTTTCTGACCAGCAAGTGCTTCCCTTAGAGAAATTATCAAAGCATGGCCTCAGAGACCAAGGATTGGAAAGGTATAAACTATCAGCTACTATAATTACAGTTCAGGATTTTAAATTTTTAGAAGACTTTAATATACCCCAACAAAACTCCAAACATCTGTTTTCAGTAAGTATTTAAATAAATGTTTTTCCCGAGCTATATCAGAAATTGGCTGGTGCTGTGTGTTTCTTGGGATGAGGTCAGCAGTGCGTGTCAGAGCAGAGCCTTTGCTGCAGTAATCACCATGTTTATTTGTGACAGAGTGTGGTTGAGGGGGGAAATCCACAGCCCACTGGCATGCTCCACTGTGACCTTCAGAACCCATCTGCAACCACCAGTGATCAGTGGCTCCAACATGCCAGCTCTGGTCATACTCTTATTCATAAACTCCTCATGTTTCCTCTTGAATTTGATAAATATTTTTTTAAAATATCTTCATTTTACTACTGTGATGATAATACATTGATGGGTGGCCCACAAAGACTTTCCATGCACAGAATATCTCTCCCCACACTAAGAAAAAACTGGCACTTGCTATTCGAGTTTATTGTCACACTTACTACCATTTGCTTTTTATGGAAATAAAGTACATCTCAGGAAACCCAAACTTCAGTCCATCAGCACACATTTTCAATAGTTTTTTCTACACCACCTATCCTTATTACAGGAAAATGGACTTCCTCCCAACCTCAATATTTTAATTATTAAATAATTGGAAGAAGTGAAGAATGCTTCTCAGAAGGGAGCTGCACAGCAGTTCCTGAGTGATCATGAGCACTTTTGGGAAATTGAATGCTCTTCCAGCACGCCCACTTGCTTCCTGTGAACAACCAGCATGCAGAATTACTTGGAGAGGTCTTCCAAAGTTCTGAGAACATGATTTCTGTGCATTTTGATGCTCTATGAATCACCAAGAACAGAATACGAAGCCAAGAAACAGTAAAACATGCACATGCACATACAACAAAATAAGAGCTGCTAAGACTAATAATAGCAAAATATATCCTGAAAATAGCAGGAAAAGGCCAACAGGAAGCTACACATTATGCCACTTCCACCTGAGACTCTTTACTTTTGTTTGGACCCACAGATCAATATGAATGTCAGGAATTAATAAAGCTAAGCAGGAGAGATCAGCTCTCCAGAGACCAGCCACATCTGCTCAGCAATGCCAAGCTGCCAGCTGGACAGAGTCCCAAAAGCCTTTAAAGGGTCATCATGCACAGCAAAAGCTTGTACTCGAGTAAAAACCTTTTAGCTTAACAACTAAAAAGGTAATAGATATTCTGTTAATTACATTAAGTAATTAAGTCATGTTTAGCTCTGTTAATTAGGATGCCTAATTTAAAAAGGTCTAATAGCCACAATATTTAAATTTCTGGGGTTTTTTGGGTAATGCAAGAAAAATCTATTCTAAACCACTGTCATTTTTTTTGACTGACTCAAAAAAAGAAGCTATGGTGTTACCAGAAAAGTTAATCAGTTGCAATGAAGAGTCAAATAAATTATTACTTGTTGAGTACTGCATATTCTAAGCAGCTTTAGTGTATGAATAATCAGTTGAGAAACGCAAAATAAAAGACACCCTGGATCTCAGTCGAGATCATCAAGCACACAAGGATACTTTATCTGGGTACAAATTGTCAAAATGCTCTTTCCTTGAGCACATTTGATAGGAGCCTGTTCAGGGAAGAAACAAACCCTGCAGCAGATGACATTTGCCTCCCTCCCCAGTATGTCCCTCACTGACACACAAAGTCTGGCAGGCTAGAAAAGCTCCCACCGAGCTTTTGATACATGAAGCTATTTCTGAAATAATCGCAGGCTGCATGGAAATTGATCCTTCCAAATATCTCAGATTCAGAAGTACAGCACCATCCATGCTCAGTTAAACACAGCTTCATCTACAGCTGCAGGTGGCTCAGCTTTCATGTGACAAGGACACAGCTGACACCCTTCGATACCTGGGCAGGCACGCGCTGAGCAGAGCTGCTGGTTGGGATCTCAGCAGCTGAAACCCCACTGCAGCTCCCCCTGCTCCCAGGGCATCGCAGCCCAACACTTTTTCATGCAGGATATCACACCTGTGATGTTTGCAAGGTATTCCCAATTCTTATCTTTTGGCTTGTTTCCAAGCAGAGCCCAAGAGGTGAGTCCAGGCTGGACCACTACCAGCCCACAGACAGCTTGTTTTGTAAGCAAAGAAGCCACTTCTAAGAGCACAGTTAAGATCAGCCTGCTGAAATTAGTCTGAGCAATTCATGTTCAGCACAGCAACTGCAGGGCTGGCCATTTTAATAAAAGCAAATCACTGCTCTCAAGTTTCACTCAGAGCAGTGGCCACTACCAGAGCGTTACCACCAGTCCTAAAAGGCATTGTGTCTGTGAAGGTTTGTCACCGCACAGTAATGCTCCTTCTGACCCCATGCAATGCACCAGGAGCACTTCCAGCATCACAGTCCCACTACAGAATGTGGGACACTCCCCAAGAAGGCACCTGGAATTATCAGCCCCCATTCAATTAGCAAATTCAGCTACTAATTTTATATGCCTTTAAGCAGGGCTTATAAACCACACAACACAGTTCCCCAAACCAGCCATCTGGAAATGCAGATGTCATCTGCTCACCTTGGTAATCTGCTGCAAGGTTTTTCAGATGAAGATGTATTTCATCTTGTGGTGCTATATAAATAAACAAAGTATTATAAACAATCATTTTATCTGACTGGGGTTATGTCATATGGTTTGCTTTCTCTATGAAAGAAAACACGTACATAAAGTGCAACCAGATGTTGTTGGCAGAGAATCCATTTAATATGGACTCATTTCTAAAAACATGATTACAGATGTGGCCTACATCCTGAACCCAGTGTTTAGGGAAAAATTCTCTCTATGTGAATTTCACCCATTTTCTGTGTTTTTCTCTAAGACTCCTAACTCACAAAGAAATGTTTCCTAGAACTGAAAAAGTTGCATGCCTTCCCCTTTCACAAATCCACCAAAAAAAAAATTCAGGCACACTCTTACAAAAAAACCCCATAGCATGCACTGAGGAAACCCTGCTTTGTAGCAGCCCACTGCTATACCAGCTGTGAGAAGGCAACGATGCAGGTTACAACTAAGTCTAGACTGAGCTTCCCTGCCACAAACAATACTTAGCTAGCACTGCACCTGACTTGTAATTTGATTTTCAAAGTGCAAAAATACTTACTGCAACTCTGCTTGCAGAACTGTGGAAACTGTAGATACTGTAAGCAACTATTTGTAGTGTTTTAAGTAGAGAAAATTAAAAGTCAGCTGAAACATATCAAAGTTTTTGATTAATAATATCATCCTTGAAACCTCTTACAAATTTAGAGAGCTCTTAGTAAGGCAATTAAAATATAAAGATTTAATTTGTGTACTATAGGATTGCTTAAGATATAAAAGGTTGTTTAGTTCTAATAAAACCCTGAGCAACCACCAAAAAGAACAGAAGCAAGAGAAAAGTTTTAAATTCAAAATCAGTGAAGTCTGAATAAGAACTCCACTGTTTCATGCTTGTTGATTTATAAAATCCTATCTAGAGCCTCAAGAAAATTAGAAAAAAGCTCAAACTCTTTTCAAAACAGAAAAGAAACAGTACAGAAAGACTGACTGCACCATTCCACATCTGAACCCAAGAGATTTTCACCATATTTGATATCCAAGTATTGAATTAATTAAGAACAGTCCTCTTAACAAACACACTTCTGAATTAGATCAGACAAGTTCTCATTCATATGAATAGAGATTCCAGTGCTTAAGAAAAATTGTCTCTCTTTATAATCATTACTCTCACTCCCCATCCATGAGCATATGAAGCTAAAGTAGTAAACCCCCAAAATGTTCAGTGGTTACTGAGACTGTTCCCTTAGCAATGTATTTATAGAAGGAAGGGAAATACTTGAAAAGCTGGGTTAGTTAACTACCACTAACATCACTGAGAACCAACAGTTGAAAAGAAAGCAACCCCTTTCCTCAAATTATCTTTTGATTAGGCCTTTAAAAAACAAAACTAACTCTTCCAGAGCACAGCGCCACTTAGGAGCATCTACATTTATTGGTAAAGCTCATATATTTGATTAATCTAGATTATTTTTTCCAAGCAGGTATTAAACAGGTCATATGAAATTATGAAAAACTTAAAAAATAAAAATCAAAACAGGGAAAAGTCCTACTTTCACCTAAGAAATTCCGTGTCAGATGATGTGAATGGAGGTAAAATTTTAAAATCCTCTCATGACCAGCCAATTTCTAATCAACAGGTACATTGCTACTTGCTTCTGCAGACAGGACAATGAGGCAACTGGAATTTTACACAACTATTTAAAATGTCCCAAGTGACCTTTAACAAGAGCTTTAAACATCTGTTTTGAGAATCATTTTCAACAGGATTAAATACATATGCATGGTTGGAGAAACACTGTCTTTAGTGGGGAATCAGGTTGATTTAAAGTGTGGTTACACCTTGTCCAGAGAGGAAGCTCTGGCCAGGATGGACAAACAAACACTCCGAGCCCAGAGGTGAGCAGAGCACTTGCTCCTGCTCCACGAGGAAAAGGTTCTGTCAGTGAGAGAGGCTGCTGAAGTGCCCAAGCTCTGAAGCTCAGCTGTGCTCTCACCCAAGTGTGGCAGCTACTTTGGTTTGTGGGTGTCATGCAGGTGAGAGGCTCTGCCCACCATGCAGTCTATCTGCAGAGTATTCAAAAATCACCTCCCAACTGCAACTGCTACAGCCTCACTTAAAAAGAGAGCCCTGATGTGTAGGTGCACTTCCTACTATTTATAACAGAAGCCTTGCTAGCAAAGCCTTTTCGTTAAACATAAAAGAAACACCAGTTTGAGAAGCCTAGCTACAGACAGGGATAGGAGAAACAAATGAAGATATGCGTGTATTTGTTTATTTTCTTCAGAAGGAAGAAAATAAATGGAATTTCTTGAGAACCCAAAACCTTACAGGTGGTTTCTGGGCACATTAATGAATCAATGGCAAAACCATCATTCATCTACCAGCTGCCAACTACTTCACATGAAAGGTTTAACTGTTGCCAAGATGGGTGAACATGAACAGCTGTCACATCAGTATGGGATAAAATACCTTAAAAAAGAGAAAAATAACATACTGCAGCACTTACACAGCTTGTGTTAAAAAGTTTGAAAAAAAACCCCCTCACAATCCAAGTCTTCTGAGAGATTGAGCCAAAATGCAGACAGAATATTTAAATATAACAGCAATCTGAATAATGATCTGAGAATTAACAGAGAGTTGTTATCTGGGTGCTATCTGCACAGAGCTGAGAGGACCCACAGATCCAGGCCCCTCTACCAAGAATCTGTATGCAGGCGTAACAACCCAAGTGAGCTATTCACTGCTCTGCTGGGGCACCTTAATTAGCCAGCCAAGCCCTGAGTTTGCCTTGTTTTAAGGCTTCCAGCATCCTTAGAGTGTTCTCCAAATAGCAATTCAAAGCAGGAATGTGATTAAGGGGAAAGCCCTGGCTGGCCACAAATAGTGCTGTGTGAATACCTCCTGCCTTTCTGCTCCCTCAGGGGCTGAGCCAAAGAAAGAGCTGTGGCTCAAGAGAACATCTGGGGTATGAGTGTGGGTCTGAGTCCAGTGCAAATTCCTCCCCACAAGTTGCTACAAGAAGTCACTGCATCTCACAGTGATGACAGTTCTCCTTTCTGCTTTTACAACCACCACCCCTCAATGCTGATCTATCAATACACCAAAGAGAGCACTCTTAGAGAGTGCACAATTGCACACTTTTGGTCATTTGTGCTAGTTCAGATCTTTGGTCTTTGTGCTTACCACAAAGAACAAACAACTACAAGATCAGATCCTCTTACAGTAAATAACATCACTCAGACCTCTCAGGAAACTTAATTTCACACAACTGCAAGGTAAATAAATAATTTGAAGATATCAGCTGCAACCTTTTATGTTTTTCACACCAAGTTACACAACCTTGCAGCCTCAAAAGCCACAGGTTCCTGTAGATGAGTAGGAATTTACAAAACATCCATACTCGTGTCACCTCTGGTCAGAAGTAGACATTGCAATAAATTTCTGGACAGACAAATCCTATTTTTACAAAAACTTCAATAACTTGGGCACTTCAGGGCAGACTTTTTTTTCTTTCTTATGTAATGCCCATTGCTGGAATCCAGAGAAACATTTCTAAAATTTTATCCTTGGGGCAATATGTAGTTTTACTTCTGTCAGCTTGCTTTCGTTCTTTTACCAAGCAGAATCCTCTTTTACCACATATTGCATAAAAAAACTAAAAACAATGTGTCCAATAAATTTGACCATAATGCTGATGCACTGCAAGTGCTAATCTCAAATCACATACAGCTTTTTGCTCCACGGCGAATCTAATTTTCATCCTCCAAAGTGCTACATGCTAGACCACTGTAAGGGCTTTAATTTTTACTTCTAAGCCACTAAAGGTAGAAAAGATGCAGGAACAGAAGTTAAAGTTATGCCATTGAACCCTAATAAGAGAAAAAGCTTCCCTAATTAGGAAAGTTTCTCCTAGACTTCTGTGAATAAAGAATTGGATAAGGTATATTGAAGAGCACATGCAGAAAAAGATGGGAAGAGGAAAGAGTTTTTGTACTGGCTATCAACCACTGCATCCAATTTCACCAATTGGTGAGCAAAGACACAGAAGTTTTTGAGAATAAGAGTGGGGAAAAACACCCCAAAGCATTCTAAAATAATTAAAAGGACATTTAAGCAACAGCTAAGTTTCAACTTCAGCTTTATATAGTATCTCTTAGTTTGTAAATGTCAAAACTAATGCTATGGGTTTTTTTCTCCTCTCTCTCCTTGAGAAGTGTCTGCAGAAAACTGCAGTAGTGCACTCTCTCTACCCCAACAGACCAATGTTCTGGCATAGCAGAGGCAGTGAAAAACAGATTCAGCATCATTCTCCTTCTGGCAGTGCCCAACATGAGAAAGACAGAAAGCTACAGGCATACCCTGTGTTCTTGCTTCACACTGTATTTCTGGCTGACAGTCATTTATTTATAGAATCTCAGCAATTTTGCTTGCATCCTGAAGTGCATTCTGATTATTTTATCCCTGTTTTAGCACATTACAGTTAATAACATTTTATAAGTGTAGTAAAAGAAAAAATATACCAGTATCAGCTAACGGAGTTGCAGCAAGTGAGAGGCTACAGAAATGAAGGTCAGGTACTCACTCTGCCAGGAAACAGCACTCTTCTCACTAAGCATGAGCTCAATGCTTGGAATCAGTGTTTCAGAAACCCCAGGCACAGTCAGGTCTGTTGCACTGCATTTAGTGACAGTCCTTTCAGTGAATCTGGATGGCTCCTGTTGGATTTACTGCTCTAATGGCATTTGAATCAAGGCAACTTCCTGAGTAAGCTGGAATTCAAAATAAATGCATGAAGATAGGATATAGTGATTAAAAGTATTGCCCAAATCATCTGCTATTGGTCCCTCAGTTCCTTCAGGCACTCAAAGTGCCTCAATTTTAAACTCTGCTTAAAGTAAGATGAATGAACGCCAATAAAAAAGTTTGATGGAAAATCCAACATCAGCCAAATCTGGCATTGTTTGTTTCAGTTATATGGAATCATTGTGTCCAGTCCTTGAATCCTCCTTATTATACCCTCATTTCCCCTGACTGAAGAAACCTCTGTAACAGAAAACCCTCAGGAGCCATAATTTAACAAAGACAGCATCCAAACTTGATACAACGACTGTATGAATGAAGCCAGTAATCTGGGTATGGTTAGAGTTGAAAAAAAAATAATTCCAATGGACAAAATGAAAAACTACATTTGATAATAAATCTTCTTTTTATGAGTAGGCTTAATACTCTTCCTCTTGGTACAAGAATGTAATACTGTCTTCCTTGCCAAGAAAAAAAAAAGGACAGAAAACCCGCACATGACAAGAACTGTAAAACACAGGATAAATTTCAGATACACAAAGTATTTTCAAAAAATTCTCATCAGCCAGATTTTTTAAGAACATCAGTGCTTTAAATGAGTCTTCAGAAAGGCAGCAGAAGTCAGAGACACACCAGGGCTGGGGCAAAATGAAACAATTGCACAGGAAAGCCCCTCCACACACTATATTGTTATAAGAAAGCAACAGGCTACACGTGTGCAAGCATGGCACTCACGCACAGATCTCGGGCTGGAAGATACCCACACCAACTTTCTACTACAAACATCGACCAGCTGAGAACCCAAAACTAACTGAGCTTAAATGAGGGTGGTGTTTGAACCAAACACAGGCACTGCTTGTTCACAGTGTGAACGAGAGCAAAACTGCTGCTGCTCCTGTTTGTGCATTCAAAAGGTGCCCACTACAACAAGCTCCATCTGAAGCCATTTGGCTGCTCACTTTTAAAATGTGGGGGTTCTGTTTTGGTTTATCTAACACTGAAATGCTACCAAAGAAACCAAGTTCACACTGGGGCAATACTGCAACAGGCAAAGTAATTTTCAGAAGCTCTTTCTGTTGCAGTCAGTATCAGGTCGTCCAACACGCTGACACAGCTAGAGCAGTTATTTTTAAACACAGCCATAGTCTATTTAACTAAAGCATCTTTACTCTGACTGAGCCAGTATTACTTTGATAAGACTCCTTAAGTCTCTACACTGAAGCCTGCATATCATATGAAACAGAAAATGCAAACTTTGGAAGACAATCCTTCTCTGTAGCTAGGAGAAAACAGGAGAAGAGAGGTGCAGGAGAAAGCTGGGAGGACCTGGCACTGGAGACAGTAAAGTGCTATCTGCAGGACAGCTGTTCACACTGAGAGCTTGTATCACCCACCACCTGCACAGAGATGCACTGGAACCATTTCAGTCAACTCCAACAGCAAAGAGCTTTCTGCTGTTAGGAACTCAGCATTACACTCCTAAAACAATTCTTCTGCCAGGATTTCTCACACATTGTTTAACTGATGAGAACCTGGATGGAAGAAGAGAGGCAATGCCATTGTCAAAGGCACGTAAGAGGCTGCAAGCCAGAATTAGCATTTTGGGTGGCTCGCTGAGATATGCTAAGCAACTTATTTGTATACATTTTCTTCAATGGCATTCTGAATTCTTTATATCTAAAGTTATCTTGTAAACATATGCAAAAGTTCATTACTAGAACCAAGAGCAGCCCCACCCTCCCCTCTCACCAAAGAAAGAATTTGTTCTATACATACAGACAGTGTGGCCTACTTGATGTAATAAAGTTCTCTAAATAATGGCAGTATTTAGCCTCCACTTCTTATATATAACTTATGAAATAAAGAAAAAGAAGCAATGGTTTACACTACTCAGCAGTGCAAACCTTTGAATTTTACTATAGAAAATCTAGTGCATCTTGTGCTATGCATGGATACTGCAGGCTCTGGAGGCAAGGGAAGGCTGCTGTGGAAAGCAACACCAAGTGCCAAAGACCAGCACACCACACAGGACTGTCACCCACTGGCAGGGCTGGGATATGGGAGCCATATAGCCTAGCATGCTGAGATTATTTTTTATTAAAATATTTTTGAAATTGTGTTGTTTTGCCAAAACATTGCATTTATCCCACAATCTCCCTTTAAACACGACTGCTCCTCCTCAGATTCTGAGCACTCGGGGGGGTAAGGGAGAACCTTGCAATCTGCGGGTGGATGCATTGTATCTCAAAGCCCAGAGCAATTATTTGATCACTCTTGCTCTCCTACCAGCCAGTTCCCTTGCAGAAGACTCACTGACACCTCCCAGTGCTGCAGGCAGCGCCCGGCTGCAGAGCATCACCACGCCAGGATTGTGGGGCTGGAGCCCACCTGTGCTGACAGTGCCCCATCTTCTTACCCCCCCTCTCCCTGCTTCTCCCCATTGCCTTTGACACCTTGTACACACCTAGTGCTCACTCAACCCTCTCTTGAGTTAATTCAACTTCTTAAAGAGAGTTAATGCAGTCAGAGGGGGGAGAGGAGCTTTTCTGCAATTCACAGCGAATTGCACAAGTTCAGCAAGCAGCAGGGCTTACACAAGAGAGGATGAGGCAGGACCACAGGGCCAGGAGGGAAGAGCAGGATATCCCCTTGAGCTTGGTTGCAATGTACAACCCAAGGATTTCAATCAGATGGAAATCTGTCCTAGAGAGGGGAGACTGCACTAAAGAGGTGATTATATTTATTGGAACAGTGACATGCAGACTTCTTATTCAACAGGGCTCTTAAATAGGATTACAGGGCTTTAATTTGGCTCTTTAAATTGGTTTTGGAGAGAGAGAGAGAGAAACACAAAAAAAGTTTAGAGAGAGGGTGGAATAACCTTGGAGGGAGTACACTACATCATGCCATGTCAACCATAATAGCTTCCCTAGCACAAATCTATGCTTGTGCACATTCTCCAGGTTAACTAATAAACAAAAGACCCATAACAAAGATAATTACTTACACTATGCATTTGCACACTGCAACCAGTAATTCTGTAGCTTTAGTTCCATCTTTCAAGTATCACTTATATTGACAAGGAACAGCGGCAGCAGTGTATATCACAAAAGGAGTAAACAAATGACCTTTATCTGACTTTATTAAAGTAATAAAGGACAGACTTTTTTTTTTTTTTAACTTACTTCAAAGAGAGTTTTATAGCTAGCTACCAGCAGGGTGTGGACTGAAGCTAAAAACTTTGAAATGGGTTCCTGTGAAATCTGAAACCAAAATACAGCAGAGGTCACCTCTCTGTGAAGAACCGCCTTGTCTGTATGTATACTATAAGCAAAGCTCTGTTAGCTCAGCCTCGGTAATAATGTAATTCAACTTAGCCCCTGGGAATAGCAACAACATCAGGTTTCTACTACAAAGATAAATTTACTGCACACAATATCTGTTACTATATATTTGCAGCATGTTCGATAGTAGCCAGACACTAGTGTTACATGGTATACCTCAAGCTATTTTCTCTTGTTAAAGGCTAGCCCAGGCTATAAATAATTTTTTATTCTTACTCTCACCATTAGCCAATTATTTTTAATCAACATTGCACGTACATTAGTTTTATGCAATATACTAGCTAGTATTAATAGGAAAGGAAGCGATACATGTGGGAGTTTTTGTTTTAATTTTTATATATTTTTCCCATAAAGGGGAGAATTCCATCCCTTTTCAGCAAGGAAACTGATAACTTTTCCAGTGGAGAGAGAGAATCTCCTAA
Organism: Onychostruthus taczanowskii; assembly: GCF_017590055.1. Taxonomy (NCBI): domain Eukaryota; kingdom Metazoa; phylum Chordata; class Aves; order Passeriformes; family Passeridae; genus Onychostruthus; species Onychostruthus taczanowskii. The sequence goes on along the minus strand of NW_024502568.1, from coordinate 9,530,557 downwards.
GACAAGTATTGGGACAATAAGACCAATACACTTGGTCTGTCCCGTGGGTTCCTGTGAAACAGTTCACAGACCCAAGCTCGGTGACAAGTGCCATACAGCACTCGAGCTCCTTGGAAAGGGACCATGCACACACAGCTCTGCTGATACACATGGCCCAGGCTGTCTGCTCCTCCAGCTCTGGAAAGGAGCAGGCAGATGAAGCTGCTGGCAGTGGGAGCACTGGACGAGCCTGGGCTCCTGCTGGCCCTGCCTGCGGAGCAGAGCGCTCCTTCCCCCTGTCCCCATTCCCTCCTCTCACCCCGAGGTCTCTTCTGTGTGTTTGCCAAATCTCTCCTCAGATAGAAATCTCCACATCTAAGCAAAGATTCCCCAAAGCATTGGACTGAAGTGTTGACCACCATTGCTGGATGACACCTCTCTGGTAAGGAAGAAATAACCACGCTGAACGGCCTCCATCAGCCACTTTGGGTCCACTGCTTGGAGACAGTGCCTTGACTCAGGCAGCTGGAGACTTTCACACCTAAGATACTTTGAAGGACACAGGATCCCACCAGACAATACATTAAGTGCCACTTGATTTGATTAGAAGCATTGACATGCAATAAAACACTCATGCTAGAAATGACAAGGAAAAAAGAACACTTTCTGCTGACCAGACAGCAAAAGTTTCCATTTTGAATGGTGTGGTGCTTGAGAAGAACTAAGCAGTCTTTGAAATCCAGCCCTTAACCAGGAGCTGTCTTAGGACTTTAAGTTAAAACGAGGGGCATGGATCTTTAAAAAAATCTAAGTTTAAGCAAGCACACACAAAGAGCATAATGTATATGCAACAAGCCTTTAAAGAGGAAGCAGTATTTCAGTTTCTCCCCAAGTTCTTGGCTCACAGGAAAACATCTGATGTAAAAAGGGAACCAACCCAATCTGCCCCCCTGCCACTTCAGGGCAAATTATCCAGGCACCTATAAAAAAACCTCCTGATGCTTTACAGCTTGAATGTTTTATATAGTTAAACTGAGTTGTCTTGAGTTCACATACTTTATGTTATTTGATATGTTTTAACTAGGAAGCTACCTGGATTCATTTCAAGATTTTCTTTTTTTTTTAACTAACCTGTTTTTGAGCACAGACTCGCTCATGCTAGCACTACACAGATGTATTCAATCTCTCTGCATGCTGCAGAAGTATTTAAACAAAGTTTGAAACAGAGTAAAAAAATGGAGGGGGGAACCTGACTGCCAGACCACTTGGTTTGCTTTTGTGTTGGGTTCATTTATGTATTTTGAAACACCATAAATTTCAATGTATTTGCAAATTCTTCTCCATTTTTTTCCTGCTCTATACTAGACCCATAATTGTGATCAGGTTGATAAGGAACAAAACAAACACCTAAAGAGGGCTTTGCTGGTTACAGACATACTTGGCTTTACATAATATTGTACCAGCCATTATTAAAACATGCATCACAAGTCCTTTTTTCTTCTTGGGATGCTCAGAATTAAATCTTTGCAATAAAAATATTTATGAAATTTTGACTGAGAGATCTACTTTGGACAGTTTGTCTTACAATAGGGTGGTTTTTGTTCCAAATCATGCACACACAGAGGTATCTGCCAAGCTCTCCAACTGTGTCACTCCAGTCCTTAAGCCATTTAACACAGCACATGCACGTGTCCTTTGAGTGCCAAGTCAGCTACGTGTCAAAGACAAAGCTCTGCACAGCCAACCCATTCCAACCAGCACATCAGTAAGAAATCTCATTTGTATTCAGTATTATGCCCACTGATGGGAATGGGTGAAAGAAAATTAACACACACCCACAAACGCTTTTACAACCTCAGTAACTTTAGGAATAAGAAGGTTACACAGACTTTGGTCTGAAAATACACAATTTGCTCTAGTGGGGAACAGCTTCTATTTAGTGGATGAATTAAAGATCATGAACATCTTTGACTTCTGCCCTGATGGCTGGGTCCAAAAACATTTGAGTTACCAGGAGTATTTTGCCTTTGCCTGTATGTTTAGACATATTTAGGCATTTAAAGACAGTTGCAAGTGAAAGCCAGAAATTGTACAGATTAACTGTGAACACTATGAAGACAATTATCCCTTAACCAGGTATTTATGCAAAGCTTCATCTGCAATCAAGATCTGAAATAGGATGACAGGCTTGTTGTGGGTACTATCACAATTTAAACACAGTAACAGAAATATATATTGAACTAGGTATTAATTTATTATTGCAGTAATGCTGTGTCAGGAGAGCTACATAGGCTAATGTAGCATAGGAATGCCAGGTATTATTTTCATATACAAGTTCTTACACACTAAATCTCAGCACCTTCAAAGAACTCTAGTCAATACAGCTGAAAACAATCATTTGAGAAAACTTGATCTGACCTTCCACAGGGCACACCTTCAAATACTGTATAAAGTCTGTATGTTGCAAGAAAAAAAAATTAGGTTAGGTTTTGGTGGTTTAGGATACACAGCAAATATGGTATGTTGCCTGGTGTGGAGCAATAATTTAAATAATATTGAAAGGCAGCTTGCTTAAATTGTGGTTTACTCCTGTTTTAGCATTGATCACGAGCCTGGAGAAATTGTTATACAATTCATTAACACTCCTAAAAATGTCTGTGTATCTGAGTCAGGAAAAAACAGAGGTACTTGTGAGGTCACTACTTTTGAGTTATTGTGTTCAGTTCTAGACAGAGCTGGATGCACTGCCTAGTATTGTCCACTGTTTCCGTCCCAAAATTCTATTTTCAATTTCACCTAATTTTTCATGTTAGGCTGAAGGTTGTCTCTGCTAAGTGTCTGCTAGATCTGAAGCGTCTGAGCCAAAACACTTCTCTCTTTCTGACATCAGGGCTCCTAAGTGTACTTTCCAATGCCGTAATTTAATTTTTAAATTGAGGATATTTTCTTTGGAAAGCATTACCCAGCTTTCAAATACTTGACTTTGTGGCCTTAGTGATGCTCTTTATAAATACAGAGGTTTTTTGTATATACAGCCATAAAGACTAAAACATCATATGGGTTGTTAAGACAGTACTGGGATACTGGATTATATGAAATGACTTACATTAATACCAGCAGTCTCTTTGAACCCAGCCAATTTATAATTTACATTGCTCTAGAAACTATTTATTTGACTCACACAGACAACTTCAGTACCAAACTGCTCCCACAGCATTCTGCCAAGACTTCTAGAGCTGTCCAACAAAAAAAAAAAAAAAAAAAAAAGCTGGTCTACATTTGCAGGGGGAAATAAAATATATATTTACAATTGTATTTTTTCCTTCCTTATTTTGACTGCATTGAATAGTTAAGCAAGTTTTACCCATCGAGTAAGCTTTCCTATTTTGCACTCTGTTTACCACAGGACACATGCAGGTGTCCTTCCAGGGCTGACATTTACTGTGCACTTGCAAACAGAACATGCAGGTCCACCTGGCCTCTAACCTAGGTTGTTTTCAGTGTAATAGCAATGAATGACATGCAGAGGGATACTTGTTTTCTACAAGAAAAAAGAAAGTCAAAAAACCCAAAACAATGAAACTTAACACTTGAATATATGCATAATATTAAAAAAAAAAAAGAAAAAAAAGAAAGAAAGAAAAAAAAAAAAAAAAAAAAAAAAAAATC